>NC_052048.2:159665025-159972942 GCF_903992535.2 Arvicola amphibius
AATATAGATATAATGAAGATTTCTACCTTACTGTCAAGTACAGAGTTAAGGTCTTCAACTTTGTTACTGCCGACAATTTGAGTCAAGTAATTTTTAAAAGGGAGCTGGCTTATCTGAAAAAGGAAATTAACGTATGCAGGCTGTTTCCACTAGGTGCATTTAGAAATCCACCTTGTGTTGTATTTTTTAAAAAAGGTTGCTAACTATTACTTCCAAAAATGTCAATAAAGTAAAGTGGTTTGGGTATTAAAGGACTTAATTTTAACTGGCACAGAAGCAGATGACCCTTATTCAGTAGGCATCACATGATCTGATACATATACATGTCCAGCAATGTTTAAATCACCACACAGCTCCCTGATGCTTCCTCATGGTCTTTGGGATCTTTCATGCTCCTTTTCATTCTAGTGATTACTGGAATGCATGGTAATCACCTTCTTATATAGTAACAACAAAGCAAACTATTCTTCTCTCTCTAACTGCAACATGGTACCCATTAACCAACCTCCTCATGCCTCTCTCCTTGTTGCTTGCCAAACACCACCTTTCTACACTTAACTTCTATGAATTAAATTTTGGGGATTCCACCATTGATACCTGTCTCGTTTCATATAAAATAATGATATCCGTTTCATTAATCTTGTCATACATGAAAAAGGATTTCATCTCTTGGCTGAATACTATTCCTATTGTATACTTACCTTATTGTCTTTATAATTATTGTCACTTGATGGATACCCAGATGTTTCCATTGGCAGTTGTAAACGATCCTGCATCAAATCGAAGAATACTTATGCATCTGTGGGACATGTACTTCCTGTCCTTTGTTTATATGCCAAGTAGCAAGAGTGCTAAATCATTGGGTTCTTTTTTTAAATTTTAAAGAAACTTCTAGACTTTTCTCTGAAATATTCATACTATTGGTGGCCTCAATGGTGTGTGAAGTCCTTCTGTCTATGAGTTGCTTTTAATGGTTAATGAATAAAGCTGTTTCGGCCAGTGGCTTCGTATAAAAGAACAAGGCAGGAATTCCAAGCAAATAAAGGAGGAAAGAAGGCAGAGTCAGTGAGAAGCCATATAGCAGCCACAGGAGACAGATGCCTCTGCCACAGCCTGCCAAAATTTTGCCAGTAGGTCACAAACACGTGGTGATACACAGATTAACAGAGATGTAAGAGCTAGGTAGAAATATGTATAAGCTAATAGGCCAAGCAGTGTTTTAATTAGTACAGTCTCTGTGTGGTTATTTCAAGTCTGAGTGGCTTGGAACCAACAAGGGGCCTCTGCCAACAGATTAACGTGCCAGTGTAGGGCAAGAATTTCCATGTAAAATCTAAGAAAGCTTTAAAAACAATAAATAAAAGGCTGCTAGGCCCACAAAAACAGAGCTAAGCACAGCTTCTTGGTAACAGCATAACTTATATTTCTACTAAATATACAAGAAGGTTCATTTCTCTTTATTTCCCATCAGCTCTACTGCAGCATGGAGGGTCAGAGGACCATTCTCAACACTGATAGTCTGTGCTACACTGCATGAAGTTAGTAGAATACTGTGTGCAGATTCATAACTAAAGTAATCTTCAAATGTCCCTGATTTTCTCTATAACCTTTTGCTTAAATATATAAATTTCTCTGTTTTATTTGTGGTGTTGTGCTCTTTGATAAAGGTCATATTAGAAAAGCATGAATTAATCAATGAATATGTGCTTATATACTTTTGAGGGCATGTCAAAGCACACAATAGAAAATGCCCTCCTAAAAAAGAGCGAGAACCCACTGCTGGACTATTAGACATGGTATAGTCAGTAGGTCTTACTCCAAATTTTAAAAACTGCCACAGTTCTGGTGTGTCTTGCTTCTAAATAACAACAAAAATCCAGTTAAGTGTGTTAGCCAAATGGAAATCTGTCAGAAATAACTGAAGCAATTTCTTTAAAACATCCACAGGGATAAAGAGTTAGAAGAGTTAATACATTCAATGCATCATTACTTCTCAACCTCCTTCAACAAAAGGGAAATCAGTTATTGGTGTATGTTGTATTTCAGTGCAGAATAATAAATAAGTGTACATTATACATATAATTCTAAACCCGGTTGAATAAAGTAATTTTGTTTCTAAAGCAGCAAACAGAGAAATCCATCAATCAGCTGAGCTCCACTGTGTTTTATGCAACACGTGTGGAGAATAAGCGAGAGTTCTTGTGTGGGCTGCAAGCTGTGGCAGAACTTTCTGGGAACCACTGACACCTGTTGGTCACAGAGTGTAATGCAGTCTGTTTTTTATGAATATAGGCTTGTATCGCTTTGAGTTATCCCTATTAGTAAAATGATCATTTATTTTAATGCACACGTGATGTATTTCACTTGCAAACAGCTATTTCAAAAACTGTTAGGATTTTGAAATGGAGTCAAACCTTGGTGGCCAAGAGGCAAATGATACAGAGATTTTTTAAGAGGCCTCTCTCTGTTTACTGAGGGTTTCCACAGAGCTAACCCTGTTAACTAGCACAATGAGCATGCTGTTTCACAGAAGAAAACTGATACCAAGCTAACAAGTGTAGAAAGGAGCATGAGGATACGAATTAATAAGAAGAGTGGGACTCCTGTGGACAAGAGCAAAGGTTCAAGGGATTAGATATTCTCAAAAGAGATGGCTCATATACAAATGATAAATTAATTAATATTCTTTAATTATTAATTACAAGATGGAAAAGATGCCCGGATGTGTGGTGCTTTCTACGGAAAGAAAAATGAAACGCTGAATCCCAAATGTCTCTTCAAATTTATTTCTCATTTCAATATATTGTGTCAAGTTTAAGAAGCCCAGATATGAAGTTATGTCAATCATTTAAACAAAGCATTTTTACAACTATTTTATTTATTCAATTTATTGAATATATAATATATATATATATATAAAATAAATAAAAAATTTATTCAATATGAATTTTTAAATTTAACTGAAAAATTTAAATCATGTGTATTTATGCTTTACAAAACATGACCCCAGATAAGACCCTAAGCAATAGAGAAGAGGTTGCTTGAACTGGCCTTGCCCTGTAGTCAGACTGATGGATATCTTAACTCTCACCATAGAACTTCATACAGCAACTTATGGAAACAGAGGTAGAGACCAGCATCGGAGCACTGGGTTCAGTTGAAGATGGGGAGGAATGAGAATATGACCATGATGGGTACAGCCACTGAAACAATCTACCAGAGCTAATGGGAGCTCACAAACTCCAGCAGGACAGGGAAGGAACAAGCATAGGACCAAACTAGTCCTGCTGAACGTTGTTGAAAGTCGCATGGCCAGGGCAGACTGGGGGGTAACTGGTAGTGACACCAGGATTTATCTCTACTGCTTGTACTGGCTTTTTGGAAAGCAAATATTTCAAAGCCATTCTTTTAGCAATTTTCATTGCAACAATATATTGTTTTTTAACTTGCATTGTCATGTTTCATAATAATTCAACAAAATATATCCTTTCTGTCCACCTGAAACATTGTCCTACTTGCCAAATTTCCCATTCCTTTCTCTTGCCTTTAAGAGCCTGGTAAGACTTTTGTCATCTCCCTCATCTTCTATGAACCCAACTCTTCTAGATTTGACATATGAATGATAAAATAAAATATTCATGTATCTATCACTGTATTATTTTCATTAAAATAATGTCCCATAGGGCCTTCCGAGCTGTGGAAAGGACATGATTTTCTTCTCCTTAGAGATCAAAGGGTATCCCTTTTTTTTATTCATTCACCTGTTGGATGTTAGTTCATTCCCAAATATTGGCTTATGTGTGTAGTGCTTCTGTGAACATGTGAGTGCCAAAACATGCATCTTCAACATACTAATTTCATTTCCTTTGAAATTTTCCAAGAATTAGAATTGCCAGCCAAGGCAATATACAGATGTAATGCAATTTTATCTAATTTTCAATAATATTTTTACAAAAATAATATAATGCAATCTTAAAAGTTGAGTGAAATTACCGAAGCCATGAAAGCAATCAAAACAAAGCTGGGAACATCTATTTCATTATTTGCTCCCAAAATACTTATAAAATGTAATGCTATGTAGAATTCAAAGTATTGGCCTAAAATAAATCAGGCATATCAAAGAATGAAAAATACTAGAGAATTCAGAAACAAATTCTTACATTTACAAAAAGCTAGTTTTTGAAAAAAAGAAGCCAAGGTCATGAAAGAGAAAAAAACAATATATTCAAAAAAGTGTAGGGAAAAATAGATTTCCATACATAAAGGAATAATGTTGGATCTTCATTTTACATTATATAAGAAAGTAAATAAAAATTTACTATAAAATGATTTTTATAAGTCTTGAGATATTAAAAAAATAATATTTATAAGTAGTCATATAAGAAATGCATCTGATATTGATCTGGATATTGAATTTATTTTATTATGACCACAAAAACTCAGTTAACAAAGATACACATAGATACGTAGGATTTCTACAAATTGAGAAAGACAGCAAAGGAAACAAGAAAATGAAGAGATAAGCTTCAAAACAAGAAAGCATTTGCAAACCATGTACCCAATAGTAGCTATTATCCAAAATATGTTTAAATATTTAAGAGTGTGAAAGCAAGTGACTTGAGTTAAAAATGGCAAAATGATCCTTTTCCAAGATAAAACACACCAATAGTCAATAAGTAAATATAAAAGGGCTGAATATAAATGTTTATGAAAGTAATAAAAATTAGATCTATGGTGAAATGTCGTCACATACCTGTTAGAATACTTCTAATTGAAAACACACACACACACACACACACACAAAAAAAAAACCCAGCAAGTACTAGCAAAAATGTAAAGTAGACAAAGCCATGTACCCTTTTGGTGGGTAGTGTCATTAGCCACTGTACTGTAGTATATAGAAGATGTCAAAAATTTAAAAACAAAACTGCTATAAGAGTGATGTTTATTTTATACAGTTCTACTGTTTCACACAAGTATTCTACAGGTATGATTCCTGACAAATTAAATAAAATGATAACCTAACTATTCCTCATTTCACATGATGATGCAGAGCTTCTACTGAACCCTTTCCCATATTTCCCCAAAATATGAAATAGTAGTAGAGTAAATAGGAAAGTGGAAATGAATTAGGAAGGATTAAGGTAGGTAGAAGATGGGCAGTCAGAGTAAAATAAGGAATATGGGGGACAGGATAACTAAGACTGAAAACCTTTTTGAAAACCCATTGCAGTTGAAGCTTTCTAAGATAAATACAGATATAAAGAGTTTAAATATAGTAGCTGTATAATGAGTATTATAGAGTTACTATAAGTAAACATGAGACCCCTAACTAGATACCACACACTGCCAAAAAAACCCCAATACAAAAAATGATTGTTTCTTTGAGTTGTTGTCTAATAGGGGTCCCCCAAACCCCAAACATTACAGGCTATCGCCATATCTCTTCGTTATGCTCTAGAGTTTGATGATAAAAAGCCTGTTGTTGAAACCACCACAAACTTCAGTCTTAGAACAAAAAGAAATCAAGCTGTCCCAAACCTGGTAACTTTCTCTCTACTAGGTATCTTTTATAGTGCTGGAAGTTCCTCTGCATGCAACAATAAGAGAAAAGGAATCATTAGTCTTACCTAGGCTTAAACCCTATGAGCTATAAAAATGACTTGCCAGACAAGATGTGCATACCAGTGCAGTAGTGGCATAAATGTTATGGGTCAACCACTCCTTTTCCTACTGAATTTAAGGTCCATTTCACTAGACAGAGCCCACTCCTGGCATTGTTCACAAGGTCAAGAACCTGTGACCAGATAGAAGTAGGACCTAAAAAAATATTTACTACTATTATAATCTAAGACGAACATAGCTCTAAAAGAGTTCGAAAATGACTTATCACTATACTCATAGATCACTACATCCTTTAGCCTTCACCAGAGAAGCTTATTATTGCAGTTGATGGTGATTAACATAGAGACCCATAACCGGTCAACATGTCAAGAATAAGAAACTTATGAGTTTTTAGCCCTAAATAGGATACCTATATCACAGCCCTTCCTTCAAGTCATAGGGATCTTCACAGAAGAGGGACAGAAATATTGTAAGAGCCAGAGGTGGCAAATAACTTCAAGGAAACTATTTTAGAAACATAAGATAGATGCATATATGAACTCTCAGTTACTGTGACAGCATGCATGATTTATGCAAACCCAAGCCAAACAAAATTGTAGCATGGTAGGGTACAGGCATCTAGGAATGCACATGTAGTCCCATGCTTAGCTGAGGAGTTCTTAGCATTTGATAGGTATTAGAGAGGGAAAAATCAAGTTCTCTAATTTTATGATACACTATACTTTGGTGTAGACCCCACAACCAAGAGTATTTGGCTAGCACATACTGGGTTGCAGGCATTTAAGAGAAATAGGAGAAGGGACAGATAAAACACAGAGTTGGGTAGGTTGGGAAGTGATAGCAAATCTTGGAGGAGTTGAAGGCTGTGGGACAATATGATAAAAATACATTGTATGAAACTCTCAAAGAATTAATCAAAATAGTATTAAAACAATAAGAAGTAGCTGGAAGAATTGTATAAGCATGAACCCTGTGATTTACCACACTATTATTGAAGGCTACTGAAAGTAGGAAAAAAAAAGATTCAAAACTGAACCATTCTGAGAATGTCAGAGTGAAGAAAGCCAAGGAAAGATCAAGACACATAACTTCTAACACATACTTCTTCACTTATATCATCTGTAAAGTTACCTGTTTCAGGTTGTTAAAACTTCTTTCTCGTTTTTGTTCAAATATCAAGAGCACTACACAGAAGAAAGTTACTATAAAGAACAGTTAGACTGACTTTCAACCTTAATATTCTGCTCTTCTAACCAAATCTTAATGGTAGCTTCATATTCTAAAAAATATACTGTTATGAGTTCTGTTGTGCTTTTAATAAATCTAAGCACTCCTGTAAATGTATTGCATTTTATTTTCATATTGATAGGCAGAGGATTTTTAAATATAACAATTTATTATTTCTTTGAGAATTTCAACATTCATACAATATATATTAAGCATATTTACCCCCATTCCTACCCCTAATCTCTCACAACTGCATCTTGTATTCCCCCACCCCTCCCAACTTCACATCCTTTATTTTTAAAAACTCACCAAGTTCAATTGTGCTGCTCATATACTTGGGTATATGAGGTCATCCATTTGAGCTTAGTCGGCTTTCAAGGACCCAGAGCATTAAAAAATAACTGTCTCTTCCTTTCACAGAAACCATCAACTGTGAATAGTTCCTCATCCAGGGATAAAGTTTTGAGCCTCACTCCAAGACCCCAAAGTTAGAATGTTGATTTAGTGCAGATCTAATATGGGCAATCAATCACAGCTGCCATGGGTTCATGGCTACAGCAACCCTGTCATATCCAAAAGACACTGTTTCATCCTGATCCTCCATGACCTCTGTCTCTTGCAATCATTCTTTCCCTTCTTCCATGATGTTTCCTGAGCCTTGTAGAGAGGGAATATAACATAGATGTTTAATTTATGACTGAACACTACACAGACAATTATTCTCTGCACTTTTGCAAGTTTTGTGTTTCTAAATTAAACACTGTCTACAGCACAAACTTAACTGAAGAAGTCTGAGTATTGTACTAATTTATGGGTATAGAGATACAAAATTAGAGGTCAGCTTTTTATTCTTTGTCAACTTAGCAAAATAATAGCAACAGGCTTACTCCTGGGTCCTATAAGCTCCACAATTTGTATGTCTACAGATCAGGTCTTAAATCTGGTCATAAAGTAGTTGATCACCCACCTAACATTCCATTGCACTCATAAGTGTATCTTAATAGACTGGTCACTATTGTAGATTATAGGGTTCATAGGTATATGTGACTGTTAGTGAATTTCCTTCCCCAGAAGCCAACATAGCAAGGCACTGGGAGAAAGCATCTTGGTCAGCCCTCACTTTACTTCTCCGTGACCTATAGCCAAAATGTGTCATGTCTTCAGCAACAAAATATCTCCATAAATTATTGTGGGCAACCAAGAAAAATGTCAGTAACATGTATTATTTAGGAGGCCTATGACTCATCCTGACAAACAATAGAGAGGAGCTATTTCACATAAGACACTGTACTTTTTGTTTGGGAACCTATGGTTTCTGGGATGAGCATTGTCCCCTGTGAATGTAACTGCAGTTAAACTTGTTTGTGTGTGTGTGTGTGTGTGTGTGTGTGTGTGTGTGTAAACGTTCAGATATATATCTCTATATTTATGAAGCTTGTAAAATATTTGGGTTCCATATGTCTTTTTCAAATGTCCTTAATGTTAATTAATTCTCCCCTCATATTTTCTGCTTTACTTATTGTAGGAGCCTGTTCGTTGGTTCTTGGCTGCTCAGAACCAAAATAATCATTCAGAATCTGTATTAATTAAATTACTGATTAGTCTATTTGCTCTAACTTCTTATTGGTTAGCTCTTACATCTTAATTTAACCCATTTCCATTAATCTGTGTATCGCCATGTGACTGTGACTTACTGGCAAATTTCTACCCTGTGTCTGTCTATATGGCTTCTCCCTGACTCTGCCTTCTTTCTTTCAACATTCAGTTGATTATTCCCTGTCTACCTCTGTTCTGCCCTGCTATAGATCCAAAGCAGTTTCTTTATTAGTCAACGGTAATTACAACATACAGAGGGGAATCCCACATCATTTACTTACCTTCCCCTTTATCCCACTTAAACCATTCTTTTCATTTTTAAAATTTCTTTATGTATATACCCCATCATTTTGAAAGCTATTCATAGTGTCTTATTTGTTTCTTCAACCAGTATTCCAATAGTTAATATCAAATATTAATATGATCCTATCTCCAAATAGGTAATAATCTAGTGAAATGTAAAGCAAAACAAAAGCAAATAATCATACTGAACAAGTAGGTGAAGTAAGCATAATAAACAGATATAAAAACCATCAAAACCAGTCCTATGATGAGTAATAGGAAAGTCATATGTTTCCTGGTAGGATGAATTGAACTTTGGGGGTTTTAATGGTGGCTTAAAAGATGACCAGGAACACAAAAATTAATCAATGAAGTAGAAAGATATAAAATCTTCATGAACAAAGCAGAGAATAAAGATATAAAGTTAAGTGTAAGAAAGAAGATTTTTTAAAAAAGAAAACATAGACACAAATATATATGAGAATAATACCAATATTTGACTCTATAATGGCTATATACAAATGTCTAGAAATAAGAATATGGAAGACATAAACTTTAAAACTAGAATTGCTTAAGAACCTAAAATGAAACAAAATTACAAATATTTAAATAAGTAGCAGAAGAAACTTTTAAAAAAAAATCAAATCTTTACACTTGACAAGTTAAACAAACCTGAAATAAAATGATTCACATAAAGCCAAATAGAGATAAAATTAAACTTTGACAATAATAAAAGCATGTAGTAAAAATTGCTACCACAAATATAAATCATAAAATACTGAATGCAGAGCCAGGCAGTGGTGATTCACACCTTTAATCTTAGCACTTGAGTGACAGAGGCAGGCAGATATCTGTGAGTTCGAGTTCAGCATGGTCTGCAAGAGCTAGTTCCAGGACAGGATCCAAAGCTACAAAGAAACCCTGTCTCAAAAAAAACTAAAAAAAATACTGAATTCAGAATTCAATAGCAAAAATAATTTGTATTGTACCAGCCATTGAGATTCCAGGAACTTAAATAAGTTATGAAACTAAGTGCTGAGTTAGTTCTAATGATAAAATCTAACTAAAATATGTAAACATTAGATAACAGTTAAAAGCAACAAAACCATCTTTCTACTTAGTTGGCTTTAATTGTTGCAGCATCTGCTGTATTGTACATTTTGTTTAAACACAAATGCTCAGCAGAAAAAATAAAAGGAACCTTCAGCACTCCTAACTGAAAACTTTGAAATACAGATACTTGAACATGGGATGGGAATTAATCAATTTCATGGCCCCATAGTAAACAAAATTGAAGCAATGGGGAAGTTTTGAGGAACCTACTTTATGTATGTCCCTGCTAATTATTCACAGCTACCTTGTATTCAACATTTCAACATTGAGAAGTTAGAGATGGAAGAGATTCAAGAAAGGTGAAAACCTTTATGAGGATAAATGCTATATCTTCGATGTGATTTAGATAGAGGCCACACTTGCACAGACAATCCCAATCACTGCAAAAGGCAACACCATTTCCTAACAGAAAAGACACCAGTGTATGTCAGAGTACATTTGGGAAGGAATTTCTCTCAGGACCTTGATAGTACAAATATGGACAGAATAAATAAATCTGTCAGTGCAAACAAATTACTCACAAAACCTGCTCTCATGGGCAGTTTTCTTTCTTTCACTCAGACCTTTGGAAACAGCAGGATCTGTCACCCATGGACAGTGAGGAGAGGCTCTGTCAGATTAGCCAAGTAGTGACTGCATGCACATCCTCAGACAGGCGTCTCCACATGAGCAGTTCACCTAGGGTCTGCCGCCCGGGTCTCATCCTCCCTGCTCCTGACAACCTGCCCCTCAAGCCTCCCCAAGGGCACTATTTGTGATAAAGTCCTGACAAATACCTGTCTCAGATATCATACAGCTGTTGAAAGCTCAGTTAGTTTCACTTAAAATAGAAATAATGTCTGAATTTCATTCAAATCCAGTTTGATGTGAGTGTCAGCAAGGAATCTATAAAGAGCCCCTGGGGTTTTCTGTAGCAATTCACTAGACCCTCCTCATGTGAGGAGCTCACATAAAGAGTTGCCACACATGTATTTAAAAAAAAAAGGCCTGTTGATAAACTCCTAAATTGGTAAGTCTTGGAAAAATATTTTCCTCTTAATTTCCCCATACTCTATTTTGTAATGCCCTACCAATGGTCTAATATATTGTTTTGGCTCTCAAGTCAGGGCCTCAGATAGCTCAGGTTGGTCTGAGACTCACTATGTAAATGGGACTGGCCTTAAACTTCTGATCCTCTCTTCCCTCTCCTTGCAAGGGCTCAGAATATACATTGCACAACCATGTTTGTTTGTTTCAAAATGCATTCTATAGCCAAGATGGGAGCGTTCTTATTTACAGATCATATTAGTTGAGTCCAGCAAAGGGAAGGTCATTTGTAGACATTTGTCATTTTGGTGAAATAAATTCTATCTTCAATACCACAGACCTGTTTCAGGCAGTTTACTTTTATTTTACACTAAGGATGGATTAAAGCAGTTACAGCTCAAATGCCATCTCTCTAACAGGTGAACAGGTCTGGTATTTCTCACAGAAAAGTTAGCAAAGGTAAAGAAGAAAGTTTCTACTTCCTTCTCACCTCTTTGGCCACCCTTTTGTTCCTTCAAACACAGCTCTGTCTAACATCTGAGACATGCACTCTGAACTTAAAACACAGCTCTGTCTAACGTCTGAGACATGCACTCTGAACCATGAGATGCAAGGAAAAGAACACAGAAGAGTTGGATGGCATCAGATTCTTCTGCTAGCTGTCCTGAGAAGAGAGAAAATGAAGCACAATTAATAAAACTACTTTATATGAAAGCACTATGACCCATCATTTAGGTCAACACCTATAAGTACTTCTTTTTCATGCCTTTGGGTGACTTTGTGTGAACTCTGTACCAACAAAGTGTAACAAGTCCTAACATCTCCGAGTGCTTGAGCTCCTCTTTCCCTTTCTGAGAAAGAAGAAAGCACAAGCACAAAATAATAGTATGTGTTTGGGTTAAATTAAATCATCTAACTTGTTAAATATATCTATGACAGCATGGGTTGAAAATTAATTTTATAATACTATAAAAAACTTCTGTTTATTATGTTTTCAGCCAAAATTTTATATTCAAGAAAGACATATGTAATTTTTTACATTCGTTTCAACTTTCAGACTTACATTCAACCACAAATCTTGTGCATTAAGTAATTCTAGAATATTTACACACTAGGAAAGATTCAGAATCTACTTAATACCATTCTCCTTGCCTAGTTAAACTGAGAGCTTTAAAAAACCCTTGACCTATAATCTGCCCTGCCTGGAAGACAGTCTGGATAGTATAGAACTTATAGGAGTGGCCAAGCAATGTCCAGTTTAACTAGCGGCTCAGGCACGAGAGGGATCCCATGCCCTAAACTGCCTGGATGTCTGGGAATGAGAGACCTAGGGTGGAACCAAATATGACTGGAAAAAGAGAGAGGGGGGATTGAATCAATGAAATGATCTCTAATGATTTTCTGCTATACTCATAGATCAGTGCCTTGTCCAGTCATCATCAGAAAGGCTTCCTCCCACAGCAGATGGTGGCAGATGGAGAGACCCCAAAGCCAGATATGCAGAAAGAGAGGGAGAGTCTAAATTGGAGGTCTCCATTGGTACCCCCCTCTTGGAGAGGGGAAGAAAGATTATAGGAGTCAGAGGGGATTGCAGAATCCAGGATAAAATGACCGATTTAATCAACTAAGCAGGGTTCATCTGGGTTCACAGAGATTGAAGAAGCAAGCATGGGGCTTGCACGGGTCTACTCTGTATACGCGTCATAGCTGGTGTACTAGTGTTTTGTGGGAATTATAACAGTAGGAGGGGTGTGTCTCTGACTCTTTTGCCTGCTCTTGAGACTCTTCTACTCCTATTCGGTTGTCTTGTTCAACTTTGATATGGGGGCTTTTTGTCTTGTCTTGTTATATACTATTTTGTCCTTTTTAGTTGTTGTCTCTTGGAGGTCTTCCTTTTTGATGGGAAACCGATGAGGGGTAGATCTGCATGAGAGGAGAGGTCTGGGCAAGTTGGGGAGAGAAAAAGAAGGAGAACTATGGTAGGGATGTAGCATTTGAGAGAAGAATCTATTTTCAATTTTTTTAAAAAGATAAAGTCTTATAGAAGAGGCCTAAACAAAGTTGAAATTTATTTCTATTTCAAGTAAAGAAAATCTGAAAGAAACTTCTTTAGCAATCACATGGTCGTATGTGAAATTTCAGAAATGTTGCCTCTTTATACCTCAGTAATTCCCCATCTGTAGGGGTAGTCTCCCCTTTTCCCATAGATGTAACTCTGTGATTCATTAGTGCTATAAACATTGCTTCAACCAGCACCCCTGTACCTTGGTGGCCAAATGAAAGTGAAAAGAGGTGGCCTTCTGGAATTTATTCTTAAAACTGTTCTTATACATAATTTGTTAAAATCAAAGTGTAGGCCCAGACTTTGTGGCAAAGAGAGCTGGGTACACATTCTTTGGCTGTAACCATAGAGTCAATTATTGATTTCTTTGGGGAAAATGGAGGATCAGTGTGTGGGGACATCAAAAAGGAGTACACTGGAGAAATGAACTAGTGTGTCAACCTGAGATCAGGTCAAAAAATCCATATTCTGGCATCTTCCTAGAGGAAAAATTCACTCTTCTGACGACTTCACAAATATCTCAGTCTGAGCATTTGGAGTGATTTTTATTCCATGCACTTATTGATATTATAAATATAATAAATAAGTATGACATACATTCAACAGGTGCCACAGCACACCTCAGTGAGTGACAGTTATAAACTGTGTTACTCTTCACGTACTTACAAGACTTAGAGAAGTTCTGCAGACCTCCTTTTGTGACCTAAGACAATCTACATGCAGTAGGTCATGCAGAATGCTATTAGTTTATCTTTCGATTAAAAGTTAAAATTATAATAGTTTCCTTTTAAATTATCCTAAGATGTGTAGGTTCAGTCAGTTTAATGTCTGTGGAGCCAACTGAATAATTTACATGGTTTGGGAAGGTCACCAGCCTAGAACACAAAAGACTTATTGTAATTCCTGTGATGAAATAATCAATGTCACTTAGTAGTTAACCATACTGAAAAAAACAGAGTCTCCCTGGCTGCCTCTCCTTATTCTCAGACTATACACACAATATATTGTCCCTCATAGGATGAAGCAGCAAGACACCAGGATTGATGCATGTATAACTGCTGGCTTGAAAAGGCCTGCCTAATCCATTGACACATTCCCACTGTTTCCTTGTGGATAATTTGGGGGTGATCCTTGGGAGAAGAAATCAAGTGAAGCCTTTGCCAATGGAGTGAATATGGAGCCAGGAGAATGCATTTCCTGGTTACCTAAAGTCTCCGTGGCTTCTAAAGAAGTTAATATAAATGTTGGCCTTGGGAAAGGAGGGAATGTGTTAGATTGAAAGGAGATAAATCCCATATCATACTGTATCTGACAACATCAGCATCCCAAAGGCTGAGCTTCCTGAGTGACAGACAAACCTCGCCCACTGATAACAGCAAACAGTATGGGAAACTTGCTACTATGGATAAGAGGTTCTGTCATTTTTTTCTTTCATGTTCACTTATTTAAATAAATTTCACATGCCACTTAAAACAATACTGGTCTGAGTAGATTTTCTAAAAGAGACTAACAATAGGACATAAAATTCGATGGTCCAGTGAAACAGAGCAACTCATCTTTTCTGAGGCCCAACAATCTAAAAACCTTGTGTGGGGAAATGAAGTTGACAGCAAACTGCCAGAGAATCTAGGATCTACCCTGAAGGCAGAAATACTGTTGATAAGGGATTCCAAAGAATGCTCTGCAGTTCAACGGTTAGTTACAATAATGGGTGGAGGTTCCAAAACAAGCATGATTTGTTACAGCTAACAAATGCAAATTAATATCAAGAACAGAAAGTGAAAATTAGACACAGGCCTAGCCACAGTACAGTTCTCAATCTCAATCTCGTTCTCACAGTGGAGTCTTGGTTACCCCAAACTGTCATATCCACAATGCATGATAAAAGATGTGGAGTGTTGCTAATCAGGAATGCTCACCCAGCCCTTAATGCCCTGGGTCTTTTGTATGAATGTTCCATGTAGACAGTATTGGACACTCACCCAGTTGTCTGCCATTGCCCTGCCTGCCAAGGGTCAAGACGTAAGTCTGGTCTGGCCCTCAGTCATAAACATCCCTCTTAGAACAAAAATATTTAGTATGGGCCAAGCCTCTAAGTAAGTAAATACACTTATATCAGGCAGAATAATTTATGGGCTTAGACATTTTCTTACTTTCTTTCCAGGAGCCATACCAGGGTCTGACGCTTCCTTGGGACAGACAAAATTTGGACAAAGCTGACTAACTGAATTCATGCTTCGGCACACAGGTAGAAATCCCACAAATCTGGTGCTGATTAAATTCTGCACGGTGGGTCTGAGTGAGAATGGACCTTTGTGTGACTACTTTGAACACCTCCACTTTACTGGGTGTTGGAATTCTAGGAGAGTCCTAAGTGTATAGTTAATTGTTTCTTTTTACATGTCTTGTAAACAAAGTGGTCTGTTTCCTTGCTTTGAAAACAGAAAACAGACTCAGAAACAGGCACTTGTAGAAAATTAGGAGCTCAATACTGCTGCCATTTAGCCCATTTTTCTTTTGCTATATTTTTAAAATATCAGCCTTAATCTATTTTAGATACACAAATTATTTATTTAAAGGAAGTATAAATATAAAAGAAAATCTAAATCCATGAGGTCTTTTATTCAAATTTTGTTAGTCTTGTTCTGATCATTCTTTTAACCTAATTTTCTCTACCACTTTATTGGAAAGTCTTTACCCGTGAAAGATAAAAATGCTAATCTAAATCACAGGTTTCTTTAAGTAAGCTAGTATTTTTTTTTTAAAGAAAACAATACTTTAATCTGCCATGATAGAAGAATGGCTCATTGGTTAAGAATACTGGCTGCTTGCTCATGTTCTCCCTCCTTCTGCTCCTCATTTGAACCTTGGGATCTCAGTCCAGCGCTCCAATGTGCATCTCTGTCTCTATCTCTATCCATCACCAGATGAAGGTTCTATGGTGATATGCAAGATATTCATCAGTGTGGCTATAGGACAGGGCCAGTTCAGGCACCCTCTCCTCTGCTGCCCAAGGAACAAGCTGGGGAAATCTCCTTGGACACCTGGGGACCCCTCTTGAGTCAAGTCTCTTGCCAACCCTAAAATGGCTCCCTTAATTAAGATATATACTTCCCTGCTCCCATATCCACCCTTCCTCCATCCAAACCATCCCATTCCCCCAAGCTCTCCCCATACTCCCCTTCTCCCTTCTCTCTCCCCATCTCCCCTTACCCCCACTTCCGAGCTCCCCACCTTTGCCTGGCAATCTTGTCTACTTCCAATATCCAGGAGGATAACTATGTTTTTCTTTGGGTTCACCTTCTTATTTAGCTTCTCTAGGATCACGAATTATAGACTTGATGTCCTTTATTTATGGCTATAATCCACTTATGAGTGAGTACATACCATATTCATCTTTTTGGGTCTGGGTTATCTCACTCAGTAAAGTGTTTTCTATTTCCATCCATTTGCATGCAAAATTCAAGATGTCATTGTTTTTTACCACTGAGTAAAACTCTAAAGTGTATATATTCCACACCTTCTTTATCCATTCTTCTCTTGAGGGGCATCTAGGTTGTTTCCAGGTTCTGGCTATTACAAATAGTGCTGCTATGAAGGACCGCAAGGGGTGTGTCCACCCACTGAGACGGTGGGGTTGATCTAATGGGAACTCACCAAGGCCAGCTGGACTGGGACTGATGGAGCATGTGATCAAACCAGACTCTCTGCATCTGACTTTCATGGAGGGCTGACTGAGAAGACAAGGACAATGGCACTGGGTTTTGATTCTACTGCATGTACTGGCTTTGTGGGAACCTAGTCTGTTTGGATGCTCACCTTCCTAGACCTGGATGGAGGGGGTTGGACCATGAACTTCCCAAAGGGCAGGGAACCCTGACTGCTCTTAGGACTGGAGAGCGAGGGGGAGGGAGAGTATGCGGAGGGGGAGGGAAATGGGAGGAGAGGAAGTGGAAATTTTTAATAATAATTTAAAAAAAGAAAAAGAAAAAGAAAAAATCTACTTTCTAATTAAAATTTTGTTTCTGAAAGAAAAAAAAAGAATACTGGCTGCTCTTTCAGGGACCAGGGTTTGATTCTCAGCTCCCATGAGACACCTCATAACCTCAATAATTCCTGTTGCAGGCCACCTGGTGCACTCCTCTGGCCTATTGCAAAGCAGAAACACACACGTTGCACAGAAATACAGGCAGACGAAACACCCATTCACATAAAATAATCATTTAATTAAAAAGAAAAGCATACTTTCCAGATCCCTAAAGGTAACGTTTATTTCATGGGGACGAGGGCACACAGATGCCATGGTGAGTACATGATAGTCACTGCCTGCATGTAAGGTGTGGTTTCCAGAGATGCCACTTAAGTCCTCATGTGTGGCAGCAGTTTCTTTTACCTGACAAACTGCCTCACTAGTCCCTACTGTTATGGATTTTGTCTCTTAAATATTCTTACTGCCTTCTCCTCCAAGTTCTCAAATCTGTATTAAAGCTACTCCATTAAATCCAGTAATTTAATTTTATTACCTTTTCAGTCTCTAAGATACACCAGGAGAAGAGGAGCAGAGAGGAGACTGTACAGGCCCTAGCTGATTTCCTTGGTAGACGAGAGGCAGGGGGCTACATGAGCATGTGTGAGCTGTGTCTCAGAGCACTGGGATGTCAAAGGGATGGGTTTATTATATTATGGGTCAAACAGAGTTGAATTCAGCCCAAGGTCATCTGCTCCTCAACCCTCTTCAAGTTCTCTGTGGCCACTAGAGCAGCCCTGGTGTCAGAAATTGTTTGTCAGCCTCCAGAGGGTACTGGCTTTGCTCTTTCCACAGCAGATCCACGTTCTGTAGTGTATGGATTATTTCAAAACTGCAGTTTCATCAGCAAAAGCATAAATAATTTTTTGTGCTTAATATTTACATTACCTTTGTAAATAGTCTAAAAATGGAATCTATTGTAGATATTGCAAACAATAATACATCCGTGTAATAATATAACATAAAGCACAAAGAACAACCATGATCAGAGTCACAGCCTCTTTTTCCGTTGCATACTCCCTGGGAAAGGCACCCCACTTAGGATACTATTGTTCTAGAAATGAAATCTCAGTTTCAAAACCTCATCGCAGACAGTCATGTGCCCCTAAGCCCTTCCTCCCCTGCAGTATCACCCTCCCAGCTGAATCTTCTCTATTGAATGCATCCAAACAGCTGCAGCTCTCTGCAGAAGCTTTACTGGCGTTTCTGAAAGACAGGCTGTTTCTTAAAACATTATAACATATTTTAAACATACACAAAGAGTCTTTAAATGCACACTGATTTCCTCACGCTGACCTAAATTCCTGCAAGTGCAGTGCGAGGCTTCTGTATGCTGATCTAATAGCGGGAAGGAGTAACATCTGCTGCTATTCTATGCCTGTGATTTCTTCAAAGGCGTGAATGTCACTATTATGTGAAATGGCCACTTGTCTGATTTAAGGCATTTATTAATTGACTATTGGTGTTCCAGTGTGTTCTGTTGAGCAGAATGATGGAGTCATTAGTACTCAAATCTCCCAAAGACATACAACTATTTAAAGAAATGAATGCTCTCTGATTGTTTTAGCAATTCCACAAGAAGCCTGTGAATGCGGCCCAAGAGCTCAGTCGATTTAACAAAGCTGTGATGTTAGACAGGCACATTGGCCAAGTCAACTCCACTCGAGTCACAGAGATGCAGACACACCGCAGACTCCAGGTGATCGCAGGATTGGCAATGCAAGCTGCCACTGTTTGATTCTGCCACATTGCTTAGATCATCTTTATAATTCACAGAATCATGAGTCTCCCTCAAAAGGCTCTGGGTTATGAAAATGACCCCCTGCCAGATTAGCAGACTTTGCTCAGTCTCCTCTGCCTTTCAGACTGATCCAGAGCAAAACTGATGTCTTTTCATATGTCAATTCCTTTAGAGTGTGTCCTCCATGGGCTCAGCAAGGCTCTCTGGGATTAGGTTTAGCACATTTTGGAGTATATATAATGTTAAAATTCTTAGAAACACTGTGTGAAAGTAGGCAAAATTCAGAGATCTTAAACTTATGAAAAGGACTTTTACTACAGTCTTTGAGGAGTCTTGCCTAATAAAATATATTCTATTCTTCTCTGGGTTTAAAAAAGTAAAAATTATAAACTTAACTGATGTCAGCAGCTCATATTCTCAAACAAAATTTGCCACCATCTGCACAATCGCACTACATGATTTTTATTCCACTACAATAGAATTTTTTATGTTTAAAATATATCTAAATGACAATATCGTTATTGACCTATGCACACCTGCTGAAAGACAAACATTTTTGAAGTTCAGCTAGGTGAAAGGTTCACTGAGAAAAACTTTACTCATATTTAATATGATTAAAGTGGAAGTGAAAGTGGGTACAGGGGGTAGGGGGAAACTTAGAAAGAGGTGGGTTAGGGTAGAAGCCATGGTCCCAGAGAAAACACAAAAAAGTAATACATGGCAAATCTGGGAAATATGCACCAGGTCCTCAGCCCTTGCATGAACAAAGACTTTGTGTCTGATGTGAAAGCAGTCAAATCAGACCAGAGCAGCAGGCAGAACATCTGTGGGAGGCAAAGCCGCCCCAGGACTCAGATGAGTCTTACAAGGAGAAAGGTTAATAAAAAGATAAAAACTGATTTTCTTTTCCACAGGGTGAGGAGTCTGGGAAAGAGACTGCTAATATTTCAAGTACTCATATATATTAATTCGTGTCACCCACAAAGAAAGGCAAAATTTGACCACAGCAATAATAAAAGAGTGCAGCATATCAAATAGAATGAATTTGTCTATAGTTTACCTCATTTGATGTCTGATTTAAAGACAGGGACAGCAGTAAGGACTATCTTTTTCTAGTCCTCAGGATGTGGTAGAAATTGGGTGTGAAAAAGAAACTATAAGTCAGTGATAGCAATTATTATTTGTTACTTTTTAAAGCTAAGGCTTTAAAATTTATAATATACTTCTTATTGTTTTTATCATTATATCATTTGACTTATAATGTCATCACTGTGACTATAGGAAAACTTTTCAATTTTTTTTTTCTGGGGAGCCCTATGATTTCAAAAGTTTCAGTCTGTGACTGGCTGTCTCATTTTTGTTCTCTTTGGCCACAAAACATCATACTGGGAACATGTGAAAGAACAAAGCTTTTTACCTGATGGCAGGCAAGAAAGAGAGAGAAAGTCTAGGGACCAGATAAAACCTTCTAAGTCAACCTCCAGGGACTAATTCCCCAGCTAGTTCCCACTTTCTAAACTTCCAACGTACTCCACAAATAGAACTACATGAGTTTTATTCTCAAACAGTAGAACTATTATATCTAAATATATGTAAACAACAATATCTGTATTGACCTATGCACACATATCTACCTGCTGAAAGACACATCTGGAGTCTAAATTATACTTTTGCAGTTAAGCTTTGTTGGTATAAGCAGGTCTGGTTTATTCATCTGCTGCATGCTATTCCATCAGATTTATTTATCCATTCTCCTTTGAATGGAAACTTATGTTGAATCTACATCTTCATACTGCAGCAGTTCTCCTAAATGAGGCCATCCGGTCTCTTTCTCTGCACATTTCATAATTTCTCTAAGATAAACCTAGAAAAAATAGTGTTCATCTTAAACATTTGAACATTTTAAATGTTATAATATTATTCTCCAGGGAGGATGTATGAATTTGTTACCTATCACTGGTATTTTATGAGTTCACCTTTTTCCATATCTCAAACATAGTTCCAGTTTTAAACATTTGCAATTTGTGACCTTTAAATATTTGTCAGAGTGTTCCACAGGAGGTCATGTTTGTTCTCTAATCCTGCCATAAAACAACTGCAAAGAATCCACATTCAGCATGTCCCAGTGCAGGAAGGCAGAGGGCAATGCATCAAGTATCTGAGAGCTACAGAGCTTGCTTAGGGCTTGCAGGTGGTGGGGGCCTTGCCTTTCTAGTTTTGACTGACTTTTTCATTTCTGGTTTGTGGCTCTCTCATCTTCAAAGCTAGCACTGTGACATTTTCAAATTTCTGAATATGATCCTCTGTCTTCTTTCCTTTATAAGAGCCCTTGCAATTACACACTTATTATCTAAATAATCCCAGATCATCTCCTCAGCTAAAGGGCAGCTGACTTCCACTTGTGTCCCTAATTCCTCCTTGCACTGTAACCTCACGTATGTGCAAATCCTGACCACGATTGCATTGTTTTTCATCAGGTTAAATTTCATGTTGTCCTGATTACAATTGAGGCTATTTTTTAAATGTTTATTCACATTTTGGATTTTGCTTATGGAGCTCCACATTTTTAGTATTGACTTTTCCTTTTCTACAAAATTTAAGTAACTCCTTTATATATTTAGGATTCTAGTCTCTTGTGGATTGCATGCCTTTTGGATAAAATCTTCAAGCCAGTGGATGACTTGTCCTTTCTTTTAGCTGTCTAGAAATGAGAAGCACCATTGACAGTAATGTTGGTGTGGAAGAGCCATTAAATTTACCCCCTCTTGAGTTACATTTTTGTAGCTCATGGAATCTTCCTACCTTGAAGCTGTCTTCATTACTTTCAGCTGTTATATAAGTGTAGATCATTCTTGTATGGTTCAGAAAGTTTGTGTTCTCTTTTATCAATCCTCGTAGTTTTACATAAATATTCTTTGATTCCCAGGGTAGACAGTTACAGTATCTTCAGAAAAAGAAAGGTTTTATTTCTTTCTCCGGTTCTTGCATGTTTTCACTTTTTATTGTATGGCCTGGAACCTCAAGTGCATCACTGACTAAAATTATCAATAACAGCATTTTATATTGTTCCTTTGACTTGCAGTAATTATTTCTAAAACTGTATTACTGAGAATATATCTTCCTAAGCTTCTAGTAGAAGATGTTAGGACTGCTTACAAAGTTTAATAGCTTCTTCCTAATCTAATTTAGTAAGAGTTTGGCTACAAGTAAATACTGAATTTTAGTAAACGATCAATCAGATTTGTATTATAAAAATATAATCGAAGATAAATGTAGATTAATTATTCTTTTCAGTGGCCAGCATAATTTTATTTAAGCTCACATCTATTTTATTTTTAAGCACCAAATAATAAAAACCTATAGAATCATGCAATTACTGAATAAAATATTTCACAAACCTAGACCTACACTGGGAAAAAGATAGTAAGAAAATCGGTCAATTTGGAAGTACTCATTTTAGGCACGAGATAGTCCAGTATGCTTCTAGACTAAGAAGGCCACCACTAAGACATCTAATGCCCCAATAAGAACTACCATTGCCCCCGATGCACCTGCTCAGAGTGGGGACACACCAGACATAAAAGGTTATCTTAATTGTCTTCAACAAGAGTCAGCTACATGCCTTTTTTCCCCACAGACCTTCTCCCAGCTGTTAGGAAAGCTTTCTTTAACAGTCCGAGTTCTTGCCAGTCAACACACACACACACACACACACACACACACACACACACACACACACCCTTTGTTTTTGCTGCATAACCAGCTGAAGCAGGGAATAGGGGCACTGGCTAGCAAACACAGAGTTTAGACCATCCTGAAGACCATGCGTGCTCTTCCTCCAGAAGAGCATTATTGACATTCTCATTATTCACATTCTGAAAAGAATATATTTCACAGACTCAGACCTCTAAAAATACAAGATTTTTTTATAAATTTTCAAATGTTTGCTAAAAGTCTATTTTGAAATTACCTTTAAAACAGAACTTTAACTTAAAGAAAAACGAGATGTGTATTGCTCTTGAACATCATCTGAAAGCAGAAATCAAATTCATTCAAAGTTATTTTCTGCCTTCAAACTGTCTTGGTAGTTACTGCACTGTGGTACACTTGTATTTCTTATACATTAATGTCATGAGGTTTCTAGAACAAATTACCTAATAAATTCTTGCATGTCTTTATATGTCTATAGCATAAGAAAATGGACAAGTTACACACTGGGATGAGTAGAACTGGCAAGAAAAGAAAGATTGGAGGAAGGAAAGAATGACAAGAGAGAGAGTGAGAAAGAGAGAGACAAGGAGAGAGAGAGGGAGGGACAGAGAGAGAGAGAGAGAGAGAGAGAGAGAGAGAGAGAGAGAGAGAGAGAGAGAGAGAGAGAGGGGGGAGAGGGGAGAGGAGAAGGATTCTTCTTTACAGACTCCCGAAGGGCTGGAAGAGATCTTGCTAGTCTCAAGCATTTTTCATACAAAATCAGACACGACTCAGGGTGCCTATTAAATGTGGTGTGGAGCAGCTAGTTAGCAGCCTCAGAGGTGTCCCGCCCTACTTTTTGTAGCATCTGCGTTTGGAGCTATCACTGTTACTGACAAGAGCCTTGTACTCCCTTGCCAGGACGCAGATGAGTCAGGGAGAAGCACTCAAAATGATTGCACATTCTTTCTCGCAGGCTATGACAAGAGCTGATCAGTGCTGCCAGGGCAGCTTATGCAGACCATCACTGCCCCCTTGTTTCCGAAAGAATGCTAGATGCCTTGACTTCTCAGAAGAGTGTTAAAATAAATCAACTGCATTAAATAAGAATGAGAGCATGTCTATCCATTTCATTGTAAAAGTTCAATGAATTCATATCTCTGACTATGTCTAACAGTTATTGATTGAGTGAATAAGCTCCTCCCCTGGGGGAAAAAAATAAGGCACTATTCAAGGTTAATCAACCTAATTGTGTAAATTAAGCAACTCTTATCCTATCTTAATCTAATATTTCAAGTCATTCTAATAATACCAGCTCTAGATTTTGCTTCCATTTTTACTGATTGTATACAGTTGAAGTTACATTAGCAAATGTTAGTCTTCTGTGAATTAAGCAACAACAGATACATTGAGGCAATCCAGCAGATCACTGTAAGGCTATCTTTCCTTAATGTTAAAATGTAACCTGCTAATCACAGCACAAAGATGCAGAGTAAGACACTAAGGATTATACAGCCTTCTTGCCTAAAACAAAGAAATAGTATTTAAATATAGACTGCGCCTTACAAGCAACTGCATTTCTAATATGTCACTCAATGAGAAATTTAACTGAAAATTAGCTCAAATCTCTCTTCTCTCCTGTTTCAAATATCATTTTCAGCCTTTGTAAAATAATATTTTAGTCTGCTTAAGATGCTATAACAAAGAACCGTAGAGTGGGTAGATTAAACAATACAAATTTCCCACAATTCCAGAGCAGTGAAGCTGAAAAATCAAAGTATCAGCAATCTGGCAAGTATATTTATTTTAGCTTGCTGACAGCTACACAACACAGAAGAAAGGCAGAAATGCTCTCTTGTCTCAATAGACAATTTATCACAAAGGCACTAATCCAATTCATGAGGCTTTCTCTCCCATGATCTACTTGTCCCCCCATATCCCCAACTCAAAATACCATTATGTCAAGGATTAGGGTTCCAACTCAGGCATTTTGCAGATACACAAACATAAAGTCATAGTGTTGACAAATAACAGAATAACCAGCCATTGCAGTCAAACTCATTAATAGAAAAAAATAGTTTCTCAGCATCTATTTCATTCAGTTTGGTTTACAGTCATGAAAAGTTCTGTGGAACCTTTCACAAAATATCTACTTAGATCCAACAGTGCAGGGCACACACACCATGTGGCTATGTGAAGCTCTGCAATTTTCAATTTTAATGTATCTTCAGATATTATTTTTGTTTTTCAAGGAAAAGGATGAGGTTGAAGTTCACTGATTTACCTGAATTAAAATGAAACCTCTCCATTCCTGATCCACTGCCCATTATTCACGCCATCCATAAGCGAAGCAAAAGCTAATTAGACAACTTAAGAAAGAAAGGCTGATGTCAGTTTGCAAAGAAATGTTTTAAAATGCTGTGCAGTCATTTAGTTTAAGTTTAAAATGTGAATAAAATGCCTGTACTTGATCTTTTTCCCACTGCTACGACAAAGTATTTGGAAAAAAACAAAAAACAGCTTGAAGATTGAAGGTCTTGTTTTGATTCCTAATAGGAAAAAACAATGTCTTAAGGAAGGGTCTAGAATGGGACCACTGTAGAGTGCAGCAGCTAGTCACGTGGTGTCCACATCAGAAACTAAACACTCCACTTGCCTTCCCCTTTGTTCTCAGTCCATAACCCCAGCACGTTGCATGGTACCACCCAAATTCAGGGGGAATCCTCACCATAATCAAACCTTTCTGAAAAATGGTCCTCAGAGACATGTCCAGTGTTATTTCCCTTAGTGCATTTCAAACACCTCACACTGACAAATCAAGATTACTCATTGCAATATTAAAAATTATAGAGATATTTTATTAGAGCACATCAGTTATGCATAGCAGTGAGGACCATAGACAAATTTCACATGGGTTTGTCATTCTTCCATCCTATACATCCTACGCACACCGCTCCCACTCTAGCTTCCCTCCCACTACTCCTTTCCATTCTGTTAGTCTCGTTTCTATTTCACAATAGTATATAGACGATTTCACGGATTTATATAAAATCTAGGATCCACAAATGATGGAACCATCTCAGACCAGTGAGATGGCCCAGATAACAATCTGAGTTTCATCACTGAAAACTGACTGTTTAAAGTGGTCTTCTGACCTAAGCTCCCTGGCAAACCTCCCCACAATAATAATAAAACTGCAAGAAAGTGCCTATTTGAGGCGTGGTGATTTTTGAATGAGGATGGGTCCCATACGCTCATTTGTTTAAAGTGTGGGAAGCGTTAGGAGGAAGTGTGGCCTAATTGGAATGGCTTTGCTTGAGGAGGTGTGTTACTGGGAGTGAGCTTTGAGGTAGCAAGGAAGTCAGGACCACGACGGGTGTGTCCACCCACAGAGACGGTGGGACTGATCTAATGGGAGCTCACCAAGGCCAGCTGGACTAAGACTGAACGAGCATTTGATCAAACTGTACTCTCTGAATGTAGCTGACAATGAGGGTGGACTGAGAAGCCAATGATAATGACACCGGGTTTTGATTCTATTGCATGTACTGGCTTTCTGAGAGCCTAGTCTGTTTGGATGCACACATTCCTAGACATGGATGGATGGGGGAGGGCCTTGGACTTCCCAAAGGGCAGGGCACCCTGACTTCTCTTAGGACTGGAGAACGAGGGAGAGGGGGAGGGGAGGGAGTAGGAGAGAGATGGGATGCTGGGAGGAGGTAGAAATTTTTAATAATAAATGAAAAAAAAATGCCAGACCTAATCTCTCTCTTGGCCAACCACTTGAAGATCAGTTGAAGCTTTCAGCTGCTGTCCCAGCATCATGTCTACTTGCCTGCCACCACACTCCCTGCCAGGATGATAATGGCGTAACCATCTGAAACTATAAGCAGATGCCCAATAAATACTTTTTTATGTTACCTTGGTCATAGTGAATCTTCACAGCAGTAAAACAGAAGTCATGAGTGTGCTATGCTTAGTTGCAAGTGTCATTTCATATTGCTCTGTGTGCAGAAAATATCTCGCTGCACATCTTGAACATTTATCTTTTGCTAATTAGAGCTCAATAAAGCCAAAAGAAACTAAACTTAAATGCAAAAGTTAAACTTTAAGTTGACACCAATAAAATGTTAGCCATGGATTCCTCATGTCACCTATAATTTCAGTAAAAGTCACTGCTGAAATCTGGAAGAATTGAGAGATGTATGACTACAGTGTGGTTGTGCACAATTCACAATGTCTTGAAGGTTGCCTCACAAAACATTTTATGATTATAGAAGTCTCTTATGACAATCAAATCCATTGCTAACACCCTGAAATTAAAGCAAAATTACACAGCTGTTTTTTAAACTTTTGTTAAATTGCCCTTTAAGATGTGGAATGAAAAATTCTAAAATTAATTTTATTTTAGAAATCAGCACACCACATTTATGTCATAACCAATAAAAAACAAATATACTATTTGACTATTTGTACCAATTGCCTTTCCTCTTCAACAGATCTAGAGAAATACTGAGCAGTAAACATTACAAGAAAGTGTAGAACTTGTCTTTTGAAATGATATCTGCAATGAATTCTAAGTTAAATACTCTATGCATAAAAGTGGTGCTGAGTTCGTAATTTGTTCATGTGAAATTAAGCCCATGAGGGCGATTTAAGAAATTCAACCACTCAAAGAAATGTGCTTTCTCGTTTGAATAATTCACCTTTATATCTTGCTGCAGTTATCTGGCAGATTTTCATTATTCTGTCCCCATGATGACTATTATCAGAAGTTATTTACCTTTCAAACTTATATCATTAGAATGCAGAGCATCTATATTGAAAAAAGAAATCCTGGTTAGTCAAATTGATTCCATTCCTTTTACTTACTCTTTTAATATTTCTATTTTTTGAAATTGAAATATAGTTATACCATCTTCTCCCTTTCTTTTCCTTTCTCCAATCCTTCCCATGCAATAACTCCCTTTCTCTCTCTCAAATCATGGCCTTCATTTTTTGTTGCTTATATGCAAAAACATCGTATCATTTCTTATATTATATGTCCCTAAATATATAAATATAACCTTTGTGATCCATATAACATTGCATGTGTGCATACATGATTTCAGGGAAGAACACTTGGTATTGAATAACCAATTGGGGGGCTCTTCCCCATGGAAGATTCTTTCTCCTATTTTCCCTCTTTGGTGTTAGTATGTATGCTGATGTAAAATGTAATGGAACCACTATGAGCTGAAAACTCAAAAATTATTAATAAATTCTTCCTCTTTTAACCAATTACCAATTGTTTCAGATATTTCATCACAGTCATGAAAAAGGCATACTTCAACTGGCTTATCACTCCTTCCTTACTCCTACTAAATACATTTTCTTATATTCTGTATACCAAATACTTCTCTCTGACACTTCCAAATACTGCTCCCTTTACCAGGAATGTTCTTCCTCTTTTCTCAGCTTATCAATTACCTTCTCATTGTTCACATCTGAGCCTTCTCCTAAGACAAATCTCAAGTTACTTATTTATTTTTGCTGTGATAATGTATCCGGAAAAAACAGCTTATGGGAAGAGCATTTTAGTTTGAACTTTGAGAGGATACAGACCATCACCACGGGGAATGCATGGCAGTCAGAGCCTGACACCAACTGGCTGCATTGCTTGTACAGTCATAAAGATGAAGTAACGAATAGATAGTACTATAAAACCTCATGTCCTGCCCTCAGGACCAACTTCCACAGCAAGCTTTTACCTTCTAAAAGCTCATGACCTTCCCAAACTGTGTTACCAGCTAGGGTACAGTATTCAGACATATGAGTCTATAGGGTATCATGAACCATTACACTTGCCTTTAATCTTGACATATGCCTGGAATCCAAGTTACCACATTGCTGTGATATTTCAACTCAGTAACCAGTTAGTTCAGGTGATTAATTTATACATACAGTAGTTCTTTGTTTAATCATTTATCTGGTATGGATTAGACTTTCTATCCATTTTGACTATAAAATCTTTGACGGCCGCAGTCATATTTCCATGAATTCACAAAAGTATTTTCAATATATAACTAATTTACCTGTTCAATATTAGATAAATAAATGAGTAATTGGGAAAGATGTCAACAAAGTTTTGAATCCCTGTAGTACTTTATAATGCATGGAGCTTAGAAAAATAACAAAGAAATGTCAACAATATCAAGATAAGGAGAGAGAGCAGTTCTGAAAAAATGATACTGTAGAGAATATACTAAGTATTTCCTTTACCTAGTGGAAACTTGAGTTATTTTTAAAAATTAGATTTTTCAAAAGTGTTTAAATTTGCAAAGTACTCAAGTAAAGCATTCCTATGGTACTGCTCATCTATGTGTAGTTAAATATTGTTAAGGATGTTCAGGCAAATAAGTAATTTCAAGTCAAACAATTTTATGGAGTCACTATTGGTAATTATTTATAACTTTGATGGATATTTGCTGATAATGAAATGCTCTATTGCTCTTTATCACTTGCATGCATTGATAATACAGCTGGCAAGAGTTAGACAGTATCTCAGGATCCAGAACAGAGATTTTCCACAGTATGAAGTTAATTAAGCCACACAGGGGCTCCAATCCCTGAACTCACCCTCATTAACACCATGCTGTAACCAACCACACCAAATAGCCAGAGAGTCTGAAGGCCGAAGTATTCCTACTGGCATTTGAATTCTGATTTTTAATCAGAGAAGAATCCATTTTTGATATTTATCAAAATTTTAGAGGTAAAAACCACAGTTTAATTATATAGATATTTCAATGTCAAGGTCATAGCTAAACCACATTTAAACTTTATAGATAAGGCCTGTGGATTTTTCTTTGAATTATTCCATTTCCCTAAGCATTATGAATTTTGGAATAGGAAACTCATGGCAGTGATCTTCTTTGAGCACAGGACGTCCATAGAATAAAAAACAACACAAAATAAACTCAAAATCTAGTGGCCCTGTTAAATTGAAAAATAAAATCTGATTTATTCTAATCCTATTTATTTCTAAATGTGTTCCTAACAATTACATTAGACACATACACACATGAATAGTTATGTATATGCATTTGCATATGCAGTTATTGTCACTTTATGGAAAACAGTTCACATATTTTCTCCATATTCTGAACGCCATTTATGTTCCAAATCAACTAGTAAAAGCTCTCATATTTCAGTAATTCCGGGACCCTGAAACACATATTTGTAGTTTTTCTTCTATATATTTTGTATTTCGGGGAAAGGAAAAATACTAACCTGTGAATATTGCTAAGAGAAGAATAGCTCATAACACTGAAGCCATCATTGAGAATAAAATGTTGCTAGATGTATTAGTCGTTTTTCTGATGCTGTAATCAAACACCAAGACTAAAAGCAACTCAGGGAAGGAAGGTTTATTTGGACTTATGGTGCCAGAGGAATAGATTCCTTTATGGTGAGCAAGATACATCAAAAAGCAAGGAATTATGATGGCAAGAGAATACTTTTATCTTCACAGGAAGCTTAGAGAGCAGGAAGTGGGAAAAGAGTGAATAACTTCAAAATCCATCCCCTCTCCTCAGCTGCCCAAGGAACTAGCTGGGGGCGTCTTCCTGGACACCTAGGAACCCCTCTAGAGTCAAGTCTCTGCCAACCTTAGAATGGCTCCCTTAATTAAGATATATAATTCCTTGTTCCAATATCCACTTTTCCTATATCCCAACCATCCTATTCCCCCAAGCTCTTCCCATCCTCCACTTCACACTTTTCTCTCCCCATCCCCCCATCCCCATATCCCACCCCACCCCCAAGTTACCATTTTTTGTCCAGCAATCTTGTCTATTTCCAATATCCAGGAGGATAACTATATGTTTTTCTTTGGATTCACCTTCTTATATATCTTCTCTAGGATTTTTTTTATGATCCAGATCTTATTGCCATACTCATGAATATCTTGCATATCACCATAGAACCTTCACCTGGCATTGGATGGAGAAAATGACAGAGCCCCCCATAGAAGCACCGGATTGAGCTCCCAAGGTCCTGATGAGGAGCAAAAGGAGGGAGATCATGAGCAAGGAAGTCAGGACCGTGAGGAGTGTGTTTACCCATTGAGATGGTGGGACAGATCTAACGGGAGACCACCAAGTCCAGTTGGAATGGGACTGATGGAACAGGGGACCAAACCGGACTCTCTGAATGTGGCTGACGGTGGAGGAGGACTGAGAAACCAAGGACAACGGCGATGAGCATGAACTCTACAGCATGGATGGGCTCACTGTGAGCCTTGTCAGTTTGGTTGCTCACCTTCCTGGACTTAGGGGGAGCTGGGAAGACCTTGAACTTAACATAGTGAAGGGAACCCTGATGGCTCTTTGGCTTGGAGAGGGGCGGAGTGGGGGTATGGGTGGAAGGGAGGGGAGGGAAATGGGAGGAGGAGGGAAGGAGATGGAAATTTTTAATAAAAAAAATGAGGAAAAAAAAAAAGAAAAAAAATCCATCCCCTGTGGAATGTTTCGTCCAGCAAGGCTCAACCTCTTAAAGGCTCCATAATCTCATCAGAGAACATCACCAACCAAGAACTAAATTCCAAATATATGATCTTATGGTGGATATTCCACCTTTAATCCATATATCCTGGTCCTAGACCCCAGAGGGTCATGACCATTTTATGATGAAAAATTAGTAAGTTCAATTTCAAAAGTGTGCACAGTATTTAACAGAATCAACACTGTTTAAAAGTCCAAAGTTTTCTTGGAGTCTCAAAGTAATTTCTTAATTATGACCCTTTGCAAAATCACAAAATAAGGAATATTCTTCTAGAACACAATGGCATAGACTACAAATTTCTATATAAAATGAAAGAATGATGAAATAGTGAGAAAATGAGATGGAAACACACTAGGAAAACATCAAATTCTGTGACTCTAGTTGGGAATGTGTTGTGTTGGTTTTTAAGGAGTTTAAATCTAAGCAGAAAAGCTGGTATAAAATTTTGCAATAAATTAAGGGAAATATATAAAGTAAAAAGTAGAATATTAAAAAAATGACACAAGTCTGAAATTGTAAAAGAAATAGTAAAAAGCATTGCATACTAAAACAAAATGAGGCGCTGAACAGTAAGGAAACAGTTATGTTTAGGGATGAAATCTTAGGTAATATTACATCACAATTTGGTGAGATTTGACAGGCACCAAAGAACAATTGAAAAGTTCTAGAAATAGCATTTAATTTGGAATTGTATGTGAATAGCCATCCTATTTTTAAAATGTATTTTTATGTTCAAAAAAACGTATTTATATGTGTAGTCTTAGAGTCAAACAAAGGCTTTGAGTGATATGCAAATGATCAGAAAAGCTTTAGTGAATAATCAAGAAATTAATTAAATAATATATTGATACACTAAGCTTATGGTCTGATACTTATTTAAAGATGTTTTGATTTGATTTGAGGCTGTAGTCAGACAGAGCACCTGGCATTATGGCTCTCCTAAATATTAAATTGCATTAAGTACTTGAGATGACTTGTTGATAGAGGTTTCTGTCCTGCCTAGTCCCACAGACATTCAGTCCCAAAGAAACACACAAAGGCCTACATTAATTATAAACTGGTTGGCCTTTTAGCTCAGGTTTTTTTATATTAACTAATTCTTATGTCTTACATTAATCCATAATTCTTGTCTATATTAGCCACATGGCTTCGTACCTTTTATCAGTGAGGCATTCTTTTCTTGTTTCCTCTGTGTCTGGATGACAACTGCAGATGGAGCCTTTCCTCTTCCCAGAATTCTTCTGTTTTGGTAACCCTGCCTATACTTCCTGCCTGGCTACTAGCCAATCAGCATTTTGTTAAACCAGTACAAGTGACAAATCTTTACAGTGTACAAGACCATTGTTCCACAACAGTGACTATTTTCATTCTTCTAGCAACAGACATCAAAGGATGGTGATCCTTGTAAAAATGAAAATATAGCAAATGACTAATGACTTTATACCACTGTGCTGAGATACACAACAAATAATGACTCAGAAAAAGGAAGCCTAAGCAGAACATAGAAATTCCAGTACAATTTTGAAGTAGAGATCAGGTGGAGGAATTGCTTTGGCATCCAAATGTGTTGAGGACCTGGAGTCAAAAAGGAGAAAACTATTGAGCAAAGCAATCTCCAAAGCTACTCTAGGTGTCTCTCTAATTTATTATCCTTTGTATAAAGAAGACAAGAGCTTAGAGGAGACCAATTGTGGAAGTGTGAACTAAACACAAAAAGCAATATTAAAAAGAGCCATGATATTTAAGAGCTCTAACTAGATAGCTAGAAGCAAAGTTCTCAAACACTTTCAATAAATTTCAAAGCATTAAAGTTCTAATAAATATAATTTTATTCTAGAATAATTTAGAAATCAGGAAGAGTGAGATAATAGAAATTTCCAGTGTAATAAAAATATTTGAAATATCATGTCCATGACAAAACCATTAGTCAAAGAAATGATCAATCATAAGCAAAAAATTATATATATATAATGTATATATATATACACTCATGTATATATATATATGCATATGATTTCCATAATAGTAACATGAAATTTCAAAATCTGAAATTCTTGCTTGCAAGAAAATTCATGGTTATCATTGTCTGTTGTAACATAGAAAAGGAAAACACTGACAAGACTGAAACATCACAGAAAAACTTTTGAATATTCTTAATATTCTCCTGCTACAATAATGAGTCTTGTTCTGAAAGAGCATAAATATCTTCATATTACAAAGTTATTATTTAATAATCATATAATAGCAAATTATTTACAATTATTTAACAACAATTTATCAGTTCCTGCAAGCATTGAATAAAAGAGCACCTTCACAGATAGTAGTCACTTTGTTTGAAAGCTACAAACTGTACTGCGATCATTGATGGGAAACACTTCCTTCCAGAAACAGGAAAGGAATCAACTTCCTCTATGTCCTAGGAGTTTAAGCCAGTGTAAAAAGAAAAAAAAACAAAGTAATATTACTCAGTGTCAAAAGAAAGTATAGTTCCAACTTTACTTATAAACAAAGTGATTATATATGTGAAATGTTAAGAAATCTTATTTATCTAGAAAATAAAGTCCACAAGTCTGAATAAGATAAAACAAGCTCCATTTCTATATGGTAAAAAACCTGAAAATAAAATTTGAAAGTAAAAGATAAAAATTACTAAAACATTAAAAATTAAGAATGTTTAGTAAAACTGTGCTAAAGTGAAAACAACCAGACATGACTGATACTAAATAAGGAGGGTGTTAATTCTTTGAGAACATATGAATTTTGTGGGTGGGATATAGTAGTATTAAAATAGAATTTTCCCAAGCTGATAAATAAATTAACTGTTTCCATATTCTATAGAAATTATCAAGTTTATTTTAAAACTTATATGACAATGCAGAAAATTCACAGCAATAATAATTAATCTTAGAATAGAAAACATTTGGAAGTTCCAAAATTTCTGATACTGAGGCTTAAAATAAAACAAAGCAATTTAGGATGGAAACACAATCTTACAATACCAACACTTGGGAGGCTGAGGCAGAAGAATAATTTTAAGTTTGAGGCCAGATATACTATATAGGCAGTATCAGTCCAAACAAAATAAAATAGCAAAGCTCTAACACAAAGAAAAGAAAACTACCCAACAACACCCTGTGCTCTTCAATATTGTCTTGACATTAGGGTGAAAGACTGAAAATGAAACAGAAGGAAGCATGTGATTGAAAGCTTTTCAATTTGAGTTTCTCATGGAACAAATGTAGAGAACAATGATAATATCCAGCAAGGAGAATTTTGAGAAATTTATGAAACTATGTAATATGAAATTTTAATATAATAATTTAGGATTTCTGTAGGCTTGATAAATTATAAGCCAATATTATTATTTTATGGCCATTGAAGATAGATACATATACATATGCAAATACATATGGATATGGGTCAAACTAGGTACTAGGAATTATAATAATAGTTTCAGGTGCTTGCAAGAATTATGGCTAACTTTCAAACTTGCCTGTTTCTGCATTTCTTTAATAAGTATATTAATTTTAATTTTTAAAATATTCATCTTCCCAATATCAAGCAAATATTAAGATGGCCTCCAATACATTTGCCCTTGAAATATTCAAGACACCATCCCTAGTGAATTGTGAGCTGTAACCCTGTGAAAATATCTCCCCAATAATTAAAGCATTAGCCAGTTGGCTTTTTCCATAAAATCATAACAGAAATAGTTGATCACCACATTATGATGGAATCTCTATCCCATGGCTGGAGATTAATAGAATGCCAAATTCCACTGACATTGTTATAGTCAGCAACAGTGTTCTCTCCACATAGCCACAGAAGTGGGTACGCTGTTCTGAGCCAATCTAAGGTGATTACCACAGAAACAGCCCTCATTTTACTAACAGCAAGGCACATTATCCTTCATGCATGGTCTGGCATCGAAGTTTAATAAGATTTTGAAAGTGAAACTGGGGACATCTGGAATAAGGACCCTCAATTCTCTGGAAAGTATTTTGTTGGAACTTATCTGTTTATAACCTGTCGGTCAAATTGCCCCCTCTATTATATCAACAACTCAAATTGTTAAAGTCAAAGTAGGCACACGTCCCACAATAGAAATGAGGAAACCATGATATATACATGAAAGTCTGATTTAAATAGTGATAATGTTTCAACTGTTGTAGTCATTCCATGAAATTCTGGAAAACAATTTCATATTGGGGTACCACAAATATATCACAACCTTCTAAATGCTTTACGAGGAAACTACAGTTATATAACAGTCTTCTAAATCATAACTTTTGATGATGCTAAGATATTTGTACAGAGCAATACTGCTCTAACAGCTAAAACCCATCAGAAGATGCCCCATCAAACCAGGACAAAGTTAAAATGGCCTTGTGAATATCTACCTCTATTATTCCCCACTCTCACTTCCACTGTATCCCTGAGGTTTCAGCACCACTATGGTAATTAGTCATCTCTTAACCCTGTACTGTTCTACATAAGATGTGTTAGCACATGCTATGTGCTTTATGCAAAATGAACTGTCCTTTCTCTGGTTTATTGTTCATATCCAATATAATAAGCTTATTTAATGTATAAATATCAGACTTAGTTATCCCTCCTTTGAGCTTTTCACACTTTGTACATACTTAATACATTAAAGCTGAGATTTAATGCATGTCTCCATAATAGACTCTGTGATTTATGGAGATAGAAAGATGTTGTGCTTTTTATAAAAGATGTTTTATTAAAATATATTAAATGTTGATGGCTGATTAAATGGAATTATTTAGGATAAAGGCAAGCTTTAAAAAGCAATCATTACAGAATATAATCAAGGTAGTCTACTCGATGATGAAGGGATAAAACAAGCCCAGCTCACACAGTGATTATGAGTTGTATTTTGTTCATGCTTTTTCCAATTTCTGCATGTACACTAAATGAAATTCTGCTTATACTTTTTCAGATTCTCTGAGTATGAATCATATCAGTGCCTCATCTGATATTAAAAAGTTTAAGAGATTGATAAATAGCTTAATTGTTATCTAGAACCTTCATTCAGCAACTAATGGAAGCAGATGGAGAGATTCACAGTTAAATACTGACCAAGCTCCCAGAAACCGGTCGAAGAGAGGGAGGAACAATAATATAAGCAAAGGGGTCAAGACCATAATAGCTATATCCACTGAAAAAGCTGACCTGAGCTGGTGGGAGCTCACTGACTCTGGACTGGGAAACCTGCATAGGACCATACTAAGGCATCTGAATGTGGGTGACAGTTGTGTGCCTGGAGCAGTCTATGGGACCAAGATTTATCTCCAGTGCTTGAACTGGCTTTTTGGAGCCCATTCTCTTTGGAGGAATTCATTGCTATGCCTAGATATAAGTGGGAGAGTTTTGATTCTGCCTCAAAGTGATGTGCCACACTTTCTTGACTCTCCATGGGAAAACTTACCCTCTCTGAGGAGTGGATGGGGACTGAGCAGGGGGTGGGGGGAATAGGAAAAGGGAAGGGGGTAAGAACTGGGATTGGTATGTAAAATGAGGAAAGGGTGTTTAAAAAATAAATATAAAAACAGGTCATCAAGTTAAAAAAAAGCTCCAGAGAATTCCAACATCACAACTAAAGTTGAATGCCAAGCTTAAATATCACTCTTTCTCATCTAAATGGATGGAACAAATGTATAGTAGGAACGATGGGAACAATGTGTCTTTTCATGGGCACATTTTTAAATTTTAAGGTAAGGGAAAGCCTCATGGTGATACACAGATTAATGGAGATGAGTTAATTTAAGATATGAGTTAGTCAGAAATGCGCTTAAGCTATTGCCCAAACAATATTGAAAATAATACAGTTTCTATGTGATTATTTCAAGAGTCTGGATAGTCAGAAAACAAACAAGCAGCTTCCTACAATAAATTGGTGCTCCAACGTCTGCTAGCTACATCCACGTAAATCCTGAGAAAGCTTGGAAAGGAATTCTAGACATAGGAAAACAAAGTTTAGCCACTTTTTTTCAGCTGGCAGTGTGTAGCAGTTCCCTTAAGAGAGGATTTCCTGATTCAGTGATAGCAGAAAAAAGCTGCACAGTTTTGAAATGGCAGCTTCCTGGTCTATGGCAACATAGACCCACTGTGTGCTTGAAAATGAGGCTGTGAGCATGGCTTGCACTAAACAGTCCTCTGCCCCACCATGTTGGACTGAGTAGGGCCAAAGGCAAAACAGTCTTAGAAGCACTTAGCATTTTAAGAAACGCTCCTGGAAAGAAAAGAATTACAGATATACAATAGGAAAAATTAAGACATAAAAGAACTCTAACAAATCACAGTTGTGGATAAATATATGTAGGAAGAGAGAAGAAAAAAGTATAGAGCATTATAAAAAGAAATAAATGGGTTTTTTACATCTTTAAACAGAGTACAGACAGTCATAGATTAAAGGAGTAAAGATAAAAAAATAAATATTTAAAAGTAATAGAGTAAAATCAAAGATGGGATATATACAGAGAGTCTGGATCATGCATATTATTGCCTTTTCTTTGAATATTAGACTGTGAAGGAGCTAAGTAACCAACATATATACTTTAAAGGTATTTTATCTTAAATTTGGGTCTAAGGATATGTTGCTTTGGAAAAAAGGTTCTGTTTTTGTTTCCACAGAGGATGAGAACTTGTGGAATTCTTTCAGACGAATGTGGTTTGATGAGCCAACATACCCTGAAGAGTTGCTATATTGTAAATAATACAGTTTCTGTGTGATTATTTTGGAAGTCTGTGCAACCAGGAAATAAAGAAGCAGCTCCTATGATACCCCTCTATATGCCATGAATATCTTTTATTACCATTGGTAATAAAGAAGCTGCTTCAGTCTATGGCAGGAGAGAATATAGCCAGGCTGGAAGAGATATATAAGAGAGTAGGCAGAATTAAAGGAGACACCATGTAGCTGCTGAAGAAGAAGGACACCGGAAGCTCTCCAGTAAACCAAAGCCTTGTGGTTATAAATGGATTAATAGAAATGGGCTAATTTTAGATATAAAGAATAAGTTAGTTAATAAGAATCCCTAGTTAATAGGCCAAACAATGTTGCAATTAATATAGTTTTGTGTGATTTTTCAGGTCAGGACAACTAGGAAACGAACAAGCAGTCTCCATTTACAATACACAAAGAAGATTTGGACTGAATTATAGATACTTTTTTATCCAAATCAGGAAGAGGAAAACTAAGATGCACTGACTGTTCTTATTCACAGCCAAGTGTCATTTCAGATTTAATGCCAAGTCTCAGTTTTCCTTGAGAAGTGAGCCTTACCTGTTCAATCTAGCTTATGTAGTTCACAAATTCCCCTATCCCTCCTAAAACACACACACACACACACACACACACACACACACGCACACACATACACACACACACACAGGGCAGCGGGCAGAAGTACTGACAGGTCACTGTGGAAAGTTTTTTGTCTATTTTTTTCCTCATTTTTTTATTAAAAATTTCCATCTCCTCCCCTCCTCCTCCCTTTTCCCTCCCCTCCCTTCCACCCATACCCCCACCCCCTCCCTCTCCAAGCCAAAGAGCCATCAGGGTTCCCTACTCTATGTTAAGTACAAGGTCCTCCCAACTCCCCCTAAGTCCAGGAGGGTGAGCAACCAAACTGACGAGGCTCACAGTGAGCACGTTCATGCTGTAGAAGGTTTTGTAAGTTAATATTGTCCCAATAACCACTAACAGGATCAGCAACTGTGCACCTGAATTCTGGGGATGGCAGATCAGTATCAATGTCAAAGTTAACTTGAGTAATTCTGAAACACAGATGTGCACAGAGGAGCTCTTGCCTCAGAAACACAGTTCTTATCCTAACCTTTAGTCATTGCTGGAACGTGTAATTATTCCCTGCAAGGTTTGGTTTAGTCACATGCAACTACCTTGATGTTACCCTTTTCATATTCGGTTCCTGTAAATATCAGCTCAAAATAAGAGTCACAATGTAGAGTATAGCTTTGAATTTTAAAGGACAGTTCGAATCTGAATATCTGTTATATCTTTGTGTATATAATACATAAATGTGGGTAAATTATTTCTCTTCTGAAATCTCTTCAATGAAAATTGTTGTAGAAAACAGAACACTTATAAAGCATACACTAATTTTAAAAATCTGCTTCTGGTATTTTTTTTTTTTTTTGGTTACAGTCATCCTTTTAATTGACATAAAACTTTTCAAAGTAATGCAAAAGGGTTGCTAAGTGGAAATATTTCAGGATTTCTCGAAGTATAAGCTTGGCAGATTCATAGCCTTGAAATCCTGAGTTTACAAGAAAATTTATCATACTCACATGTTGCAGCAGTGAAATGCGGTATGTATCATTAAATCAAGAAACAGAAAGAGGGTGCAGCAAACACCTACATTTCTTTTTTTTTTTTTTTTTTTTTTTTTTTTTTTTTTTTTTTGGTTTTTCGAGACAGGGTTTCTCTGTATCTTTGGAGCCTGTCCTGGAACTAGCTCTTGTAGACCAGGCTGGTCTCGAACTCACAGAGATCCGCCTGCCTCTGCCTCCCGAGTGCTGGGATTAAAGGCGTGCGCCACCGCCGCCCGGCAAACACCTACATTTCTACAGTCTAGTTTAAAAAACAAACTGTCACAAGACAAAAAAAAAATAAGTACCAGGAGGAAAATGACAATAAGAAGAACCATGTAAATGTTTAAACTATAATTTTCTAAGTCCTGATCTTGAGCACTTAAGAGATTGTCTCCTTCATTTTTAAGTGGTTTATGGCTTCATCAGAATGAAAAATAAAAAATTGCCAATGAATTAATTGGAACTTTGCTTTACAGCTCTGTACATCTGAGATATTGCAAACCACAAAGGAAAACTGAATTCATATGTAAACATAGCCCACAGCAGTTCCAAAGATAACATACATGTCATTTCCCTGAGTGGAATGGGAGGCATTATAATTTTGTGGAACACAGCATGTGAATTTGTGCAAACAGAAAACCATAATTTTCAAACAAAATGACAAGTATGACAGTAACCTGTGACAATGCTACTGGCTCTACATACAGAGCTCACCTGCCTTTCCTGTAGGGAAGTACGAATTAATTCCAAATATACAAGAAACATCATCCAGAACCTCTTGAAAATACATATTGTTAGTTAAAGAAAATTTGACAGTTTTGCTAGTACTAATGTCTTCACAAAGACTACTCATAACCCTTTGTCTTGGCCTTCTAACTATAATTCTCAGGAGTAACATCCTTATAACATAACACTACTCATTACATTACCGGGTGTAAAATACACAGCAAGAACAAATAATTATAAACTGTTTTAATAACATGTAATCAACCAGAATCCAAATGAGGTATGCCAAGAAATACTGAAAAAAGGAGGAAGGAATGGAGGAAATGGAGAATATATAAATACAATAAATAAATGGAGAATATATATATATATATATATATACACACACATACATACATATACATATATGGTTAGCAATTTAACCTCACTTAAGTTCTGTAGTCTTGTAAATTAGAAATATTTCAGTGTGAACTACATATTTAACCTGGTGCACTGTAAAATGCACCAAAGCAAGATTGTTATTAGTGATGGTAATCAAGAGAGAAATATGCAGATTAATGCATTCTCTGCATATCATTACAAAGTCCAAGATTTAAAACAGAAATCCAAGTGATAAACGATAAATTGAATTATATGATAAGGTAATCATTTAGACTTATATGCATTTTGATTTAAGAGTTCACCTTTCTTCTCATGTTCCCTAAATAATGCACCTGCTATGCTCTTTTGCTGCATGCATCCATGCATAAGATTCTTTGTTGGGCATGTTTATGTTTTGAAGAAAAGACTCAACAACGTGTGTTTAACCAACAATAGCAGAGCCCTAATCACAACCCCAGCGAACACATAATGAATGCAACTAAGTCTGCACTGTGCCAACTAGATTGTTATGCTGACCCTGTGGGACAATTTATCATGTTTCAAAACAACTATTAGTAGCATATGCAGACAAAATGTATGATGGCTTCAATTTTTAATTTGGAGTTGCAGCTGGTTCTGCTTTTTACCTTCCATTTGTTAACCCTTAGTCCTTCTTATACAAACTGAGGAATTTTAGGCCATCATACCTCCCCAAAAATCTCTCATGAGTTACAGGAGACAGTCTCTCTGACTGCCAGGATTTGTCCATGGAATATTCACACATTATACTATCCGCTGGGAAATGTGACAAAAGTAAGGACTTGCATATGCATGCTGAGCCTCCTCTATTCATCTGGATAAGACACAAATAACAAATGCTTGTTATCAAATACTAATAGTGGAATATGTTATGCTGCCCATCCAGACAGTCCAACAAATTCAAGATATAAGATATACTCATGGTTCAGTCATTCTTCCTTAGCCTCCTTCATGGCTAGTCTAACAAATCTTTAAAATAAGAATGGTATTTTCACTGATGACAAGGCCATCACCATCCTCTGATAATAACATATCAGATTTTGTTGGTGCCTGACATTTGATATTTGATGAAGTTCTATCAGTAGTAATAAATAAAAGGCAAATATGAATTTTACTGTTAAAAAGAAATGTCCAAGGACAAGTTGTCTTGGAAAATGGTCAGCATCAAAGATTTTGTAATATGTTTCTCATAATGAGGCTTCAGTAATCACGCAATTTTGGAACAATTCTAAAGTAATTCATGAGCAATCACAATCTACAGGAACAAAATCTTGCTTGCTATAAATCATGTGTAGACTAGAGGGACTAAAACCTAGAGATCCGTGCAAATATTGTGGAACTGACTTAATGGTCAGCCCCAAAACATGCTACCTTAATACAGGCTAGGCTAGAGACTCACATCTGCATGTTCACAAGGGTAAATTTTTATTGTAAAAAATATGTTTTACTTGGAATTTATTTTAGTATTTCATCATCATTTAAGTTTAAATTTATTTTTTAAATAATTTGAGTTTTATACTCTCAAATAATGAATTTTAGCTCTTTTTACACTACATTTCTTTCTCAACAACCTGTCTTCTCAACATGTCCCCCTACTACTATAATGTCTTGTTTTAGTGTGTGTCCCACTATGCTTAGTTGAATTTTTGTACCTGAGAATGTACTAATAAAAGTGGCATCTCCTTCTCCATAAATGTCATGGGCTCTACCTCTATCCATGATGAAATACTGAATGAATCTGTGCTACTCTTGTGTACAGATAACCATTTAGACCAAACAAACTCATCAGCTAATTATTTTAGAAGACAATATTTTCTGGGACTGACAATATCCTTTACATCTTTCCTAATATATTATTTGTTTTATTTTATTTTACTTTCACTAGAATGTAAATTCTGCAAAGCTATTGAATTTTATCTTTATATATCTCTAATAGGTACCCAAGAAGTATATCTGAATAAGTGAATGAGTGAACCTAGAACACAGAGTAATGGTCTGCACAGAAAAACCTTAGGTATAAATTTCTTAGTACCAGGCATATAACAAATAACAAAAGACAAGTAAATGCTAGTACATTGTCACTGAATATCAGTAACCTGATCACATCACACAGCATGTCAGTGGTGTGGCGTGCATGTCTGCATCCCCACGCTAAACCACAAGAACCATTCAGATTCCCTGTTACATTAGCATTAATATTAAAAGTTAATCCCTTTTGAACAATTGATAATCACTTGTCATCTCTGACTTTTAGTTAAGAGTTTATAGATGTCTTAAGGGAGGATTTGTGAGACTTGTGAATGATGGCTTAACATGACATCCCTGTCATCAAATCATTTCACCCATGACATCAAGGGAGCCCCTGAAACTAAATCATGTCAAGTGCATCACTTCAAAATAAAAAATGAAGGACTTGAGACCTAAAGTCACCACTAATGGGATAAAAATTTAGAGCTTGGAAAACAGTGACAGAATTGCTGAGGCCATTTCAAAAGGTTCACAGATGAGTATACAACATTTCATGATCTTATTTATCCCTGACTCCCCCTACCACACCCCAAAAGACTTTTCTATCACTCTTATCTTCCAAATTCATGTTCTAGGTGTAAGAAAATTTCAAAGAATGCATACTTTTGGAAAGTTGCACATATTCCAAAGACAGTGTTCAAACCTAATTGACTGTAAAGCTAAAATAAAAAAGTAACATTTTGTGAGAAAATAACATTAAAAATAATTCAGATATAATAGAGTTCAATATAAAAACCAAAGCAGGACTTTCTGTGCTTCAAGAATACAATTCACATATTTTCTGCTTTGTGTTATTCCACTGACAAGATTAAGCAATTGCTGTCAATAGAATTGACAATCAACTCAATTTTGTTTTTTGACAGCTGCAGTTTGTTTTGCAATTAAGATATAGAAAGCAGAAGGAGGTAGATATGTCCTTTTTGTATTCTGTACAATAAGGGCCAGAAGGATTTCTTCCTGTTTTTTTCTTTTTTTTATTATTAAGACCATTGGCAATATCTGGGCAATGGCCATCAGTAAGCATGATCATAGCATCCCTGCATGTTTGTGTCTCCTCATGCCATGTGGCAAATCCACAGAAGCATATCACGTTATATTATTCTCAGTTTCTTAGTAAAGCAGACATTTTTCACCGTAAGGTAATTAGGAATCCCAGGTTTCTATTCTTGAAATTTTCTATAGCACTACATTGAAACAAAGCAAAACAAATGTGATCATCACATCTACATATTTTATACTACTGGATCTTTCTGTATATCCCATTGTATTTCACTGTTCTATGACTTAGACTGATAACCTAGTTGCACTAACTACAAAGTTTGGAGATTTGGGTGGCTGAAAGCCTAAGCTGTTTCTACTTTTTCCCAACAGTCTTGTTGAACTTCCAGGTTGCTCAGTTCTCACAATACACTTTGAATCTCCATATCATTGTAGTGATAGCTCAATCAACCCTCTGTATTAAGTGTTCCCAAATGTAAAAACAATTTAATTCACAAATGACAACAGCAATGACATGTAAAATGAAATAGCTGTGCCGCTTTAAAGCCCATGTCCCTGAAATCCTGCTGTCTGTACAAGGATGGATGATTAGCCCTGATTTGTATGCAGCCTGCAACTTGTCTGAACCCTTCAGGTTATGACCATGACACCACGATACTTTTGATTTTCTTCTTAATTGAAAATCACATGGTAACGATGGCCAAGTTCTGTGTAGCACAATCTCATCATCTCTCAGGGGCAATCAATGACTTCCCAGCTGTCTGCGCTAATAGAAGCTCAACTGAAGAACATTCAGAATACAATCACTGTCTTTCCCTTCACCGAGGTTTTCAGCACAATTATTAAGCAAAGCAGAGAAAAGTGATCTCTAGAAGAGATACTTTTATTTCATTTGCTTTGTTTTCCTTTTAGCTATGGCTCTTCAGACAAGTCGTTTGGTGTACCTGAGTCTTGACTAACACATGCTTTTTAACAGAATAGAATGGCATTTGCTGTGCCTGTCTTGAAGGACAGTTAGAATCAAATGACATAAGCTTCTGTGTGGAGCATCATGAAGATACAAAGGTCATACAAGGAGAGATTTTTCTATCAAGATTCTGACTTTTGCTTTTTGTTTTTTTTTTCTTCTCTCCCTAATGTCTGGAATGTAAGAGAATTACAATATAGGGAAAAACAAAAATTCCAGATGCTTCCTTTCCATCATGGTTTTCATGTTATACAAACGCAGTGTGGTCGGTTCATGTTTGCTTCTCTTACATTACTTTTTTTCCTAATTTCACATGTTGTATGTATACCTCCAAAAATCAAAGTATCTGCTGTAAATAAGAAAGAAGCCATTCATTACAAATGCTACAGATAAAATTGAAGTGGATGATTTCATTTCTTTGCACATATATTTATAGATAAATGTACATTGTTAATATTTAATTATTCTTTCTCACGTACCAAGATAATTTGTAGATTCTTGATCTGTAAAATATGACATTTTAAAGTGTAAACTCAATATCTTATTAACTAAATGTAACAATTAATTTTTGAATAAAACTAGAGTTTTTTTTTTCCAAGGTTAGACTGTTGATGAAATGGCAGGGCTGTGTCCTGCCACCCGGCTAGCTTTACACCCGAAAAAATTACACGGAAACTCTATCCATTTAAACACTGCCTGGCCCATTAATTTCAGCCTCTTATTGGCTAATTCTCACATCTTGCTTTAACCCATATTTAGTAATCTGTGTAGCACCACAAGGGGTGGCTTACCAGGAGAGATCTTAACCTGCATCCATCTTGGAGAGGAGAGATATGGTGACTGCTTATGGCGACTGCCTGAAGCGACTGCCCAACTCTGCTTTCTCTCTCCCACAATTCTGTTCTGTCTACTCCACCTACCTAATTTTTTGTCCTTTTAAAGGGCCAAGGCAGTTTCTTTATTAACCAATGAAAGTAACACATAGACAGATGACTCTCCTCCATCATTAGACCACTATCAATAAGCATATGATTGTCCTTATGTGTAAGCTATTTTGTTAGAAGTAGTGCTTTCTGTTTGATTTTATCCAAGCATTGTCTTATGGCTTATTTGTTAAAAAATGGAGTTTCTGTGGTAAATATTTTGAATATCTTTATAGATTTTGTTGTATATTTAATTTCTATTCCTTATACCCTTAAGTTTCTGTAAAGTATGAGTACAGCTGTCTTTTACCCCTCTGAAATCAAGCATCATACATAAGTTCCCATAGCACAATATAAAGCATTGCATGCCCTTTGTGGAGAAAGAATGTCTGGCAGCTTATAGTCAGACATGAACAATATATAATTGTACATGTGGCGAGCTTCCTAGAAACTCATGCTGATAAAATGCATGGGTCTGATGCTTTGTATCTAGTGATCTCTATTTTCTCTTGGTCTACTCAGAAACATAATTGTATGACTTACAAACAATTTAAAAATATTTTATACATAATATCTCAAATGTTTTCCCAATACCATATTGATTTTCATTGCCATAAGTTAGGTCTTTCATTTATTTATCCATTCATATATTCAGCAACTACTTTCTCTGTGTCAGGCATTATTTTATACATTAAAGAAATCATTCATGAAACTCAAGCTCTTTTTTTGAGGAAAAAGAAAATAAGCAAAATTAATAAGTAAAAGATGACCTATATAAAACATTTTTAACAGGTAAGTCAAAGCAGCAAGCAAAATTGCAAGGATGGGATTCCCCCAGATCTTGTAATTAGGGGAAGCCTCTAAGATGCAACCCTAACTCTTGGTCCTACACATGTTTGCTTTATTAGCTTCACTGTGTTACTTGCTCTGAGTAGGCTAACTTGATTTTTAGACTGACCAGTAAATTTAGTGGTACGATGCCTTTTCCTGGTCTTGGTCCAGTTAGTCTCACTGGAGTAGCAAGAGGTGGAGCTGAAAGTAAGGCTTAAGGGTCAGTGACCTCATTCCATCTTCAGCTTTCAGTATTTGAGGTAGTAGGAAAAGATGACATCTAAACAGGGCATCAGAAAGTGACCAAGTGCACAGTCAAAATCACAGCACTTTGTGCATTTGTTAGATTTTCTTCATGTGTTATATCCATGTGTTAAAAATCCCACATTTTAGCATTAAAAATGTTCAGACCTGTATTTAGGTATATGCCTTATATATACATAAATACATGTGATCATTTTATATAATTTGATATTTATGTAATTTGATAATCAAATATATCTTACATATACATAAACACACATATATAATTAATGTTAATAAAATAAAACCTAGAATCTTCAAGTGAAAGAAAAAGCAATATTTATCACTCATTTCTTTGATTTAATAAAGTTTTAATTTTCTAAACTTATAGTTGATTGAACATGTTCATGCATCCTCACCAGCAGCTGGGCATCTCCACCCCTTATATTTCTGGTGTAAATTACTTGAACCCTGTGTGTTTTTTCTTTTTCCTTGATTTTATTGAGTTCTACAATTTCTTCTGCTCCCCTCTCTTCCTCTCCCCTCCCCTTCAATCCTCTCCCATAGTCCCCATGCTCCCAATTTACTCAAGAGATTTTATCTTTTTCTATTTCCCATGTAGATTGGATCCATGTATGCCTCTCTTAGGGTCCTCATTATTGTCTAGGTTCTCTGGGATTGTGGTTTGTAGGCTGGTTTTCTTCACTTTATGTTTAAAAACCACTTATGAGTGAGTACATGTGATAATTGTCTTTCTGGGTCTGGTTACCTCACTCAACGTTTTCTAGCTCCATCCATTTGCCTGCAAATTTCAAGATGTCATAATTTTGAAACCAGCTTGATAAGTTCTTTGTTAAGTAGCTCCTAATGGGTTGCCCTGGCCAAGCAACCATTAACCTTCAATCTCTCAGAGGCCACAGCTGGAGTAATGAGCTTATACTTGGGACTTCTTTACAGAGTACATTGTATGTAGCTTTGTCAGATATTACTAGATCATTAATCTTGTCCTGAACTTTGCCTTTGGACCACTTCTCTTTGGCCTTCTCTCCAGACTTGTTCACTGGTACTTTATCTTTACTGGCCAACTTTCAAGCATCTTTCTTGTAGTTCTTATTCAACATGACAAAGCTCAGAAAGTAGCACCAAACACTGAATGAAGCCTTCCTAAGATGCTGGACAAAAAAAAATTTCTTAATAGAATGCTTCAGTCACATCTATTTTCTCTAAAAGATATAACTTCTCTTTTTGTAAAGATTTATTTTATGTATGACTGTTTGTCTACACAAATGTACATGTAACGTGTGTGTGTGTGTGTGTGTGTGTGTGTGTGTGTGTGTTACTGCTGATACCAGGATAAAGCATCATAGCTCCTAGAAGAAAGTTACAGATGTTTTGAGCTGCCTGCATGCTGGGAATTGAATTCGTGTCTTCCACAAGTGCTCTTTAAACTATAGCCCCTGATAATTTCTTTTATATGGGTAAATAGAATTAATACTAAGTAATTGTATTGTTAGGTTTGCTATGGCTGTGATGAACCACCATGGCCAAACTAACTTGGGTAGAAAAGTTTTTATTCAGTTTATGTTTCCACATCACAGTTCATCAAAGCAAGTCAGGAAACTCAAGCAGGACAGAAACCTAGAGCCAAGAGCTGATAAGGAAGTGATGGAAGAGTGCTACCTACTGGCTTGCTCAATCCACAATGCTGGATGTCTCAGTTGATCTTCAGTGTATGCTGGAATCCCAGAGCAGTAGCCCCAAATACTAGTGAAGGAATGGACTTGCTAGCAATGTGAGGACAAGGAGAAAAAGAGCAAAAGCTTCCTTCTTCCACATTCTTATTTAGCCTTCCAAAAGAATGAGAGGCCCAAGTTAAAAGTGTGTCTTCCTCTTCAAGATCCAAATTGTATATCTTCCCACCTCAAAAGTCCAGATTAAAAGTGAATATACCTTTTTCAAATTAAACAAAAGATCCTTTTCAGGTGTGGCCTCTATATTTGGATTTTAGTTAATTCTTGATAAGGTCAATTTGACAACCAAAAATAGTTATCATGGTCTGTCTCTCTGTCTCTCTTTCTCTCTTCACACAAAGAGGGGGTAGGAACTAGCTTATTCCATAACTTGGATAACAGAAACAGTGAGAAAATAAACAAATATCTCTTCTGAATTTTTGTTAAAGTCCTTTGACTATACATTAGCTTTATTTCTGTTTCTGTGATAAAAGCAACTTAAGAGAGAAAGTTTATTTTGGCTTACATCCAGAGGGGATATAGTCCATAACAACAGGGAAGGTATCTCAGCAGGAACATGAGAGCATCCCTTGCATTGCATCAGATGTGCAGTAACACAGAGAGAAGAGCAAGTGGGTATAAACTATAAAACCTCAAAGCCTACACCTGTAACATACTTCATCCAGTAAGGCTCTACTCCTAAAGGCTCCATAATCTTACAGATAGTACCATGAGCCTGTGAAGGGTATTTCCTAGTCAAACTCAATAGGTAATATAGATGAATCGTTGTTTTTGGGAAACCATGTTGATTTCAATAGCATCTGAACTAATTTATGTACTCAACAGCAGTGTAGAAAGATAGTTTTGTCCCCATCCTAACAAACATTTTAAAATATTTGTTTTCTTTTTTGTGCTAGCATTTATTTATTGTGAAAACCAAAGTGATTTTTTTTTCTCCAAGCCATTAAAACTATAGTGGACATGGGATTTTTATTATTTTTTTAATCAATGATCAATTTGGACTTTTTCATTATTGTTATTTATCAATGGCCATCTTTATAAACAAAATTGCCTATACTTTTGCATTCTTGTAGTATCTGTCAAGTTATACAAAATATTTGTATTCTTCATAATAGTTATCTGACAGAAGTAAGATAGACTCCCAATGTATCATCTTTCCCTGGTGGCTAAGGATGTTGAATATTTCCTTCATGTTTTCTTTGTCCATTACTTTCTTTCTTGTTCTGAGAAATTACTGTTTATTTCATAAACAAATATTTTGATTGTACTTTGTTTATGCTTATGTAGTGTTTTGCTCTTACATATTCTAGATCAATCCTTCCTTATATGTATAACTAACAAAAAATGTCTTCCATTCTATTGGCTGTCTCATCACTAATTTTTTTCTTTGTTGGGAAAAAGTTGTTGTCTTTGTGTATCTCCATCTTTCAATTCTTGGTTTATTTTCTGAACTGTTGGAGTCCTTTGAATAAAGATCTTTTAAATCTTGTATCTTCAAGTCTATTTATTATATAATTAATATGTATATACTGTCTTAATAGAAGTAAAATTTTTATTAATTAATTAATTGGCTAATTTGATAGATTCCTAACATTTATAACTGTTCCAGAAAAAATGACTAAATAAAGAATAAAAATAAAGCAAATTCATTGTGGAAAACAGTTTAGATAATGACTTTGCATTTTTCCAGATTTATGATAGTATCATTTGCATAGTTTTATGCATTAGGCTTTTAATATATGAAGGCAACCTCTGGGTTCCTCCAAAGACTACCAATATGTCTACTAAAAACTAAAGTTAACTATATTAGCCTAACTGCAATCATAAAAGAGACTTGGCAGTGATTCTGAGCTGTAAAATATGGAATGCATAGGATTTTTTGCAAGCTGGTCTCTCCAACTAGTAATAATCTAGCAAATTTGCTCAAACCTAAACAAGTTGGTTACTATTAACTGTTGCATGTGTCCATATGTGAATAAGCACTTTCTTTCTAAAACGGCACATATCATGGCCTCTACCTGATTTTACATAACAATGAAATAAACCACTCTCCTCCATGAAGTATTGTATGGGACTCTCTACCAAATAAATTCAACAAAGTACTGGATGAAAAAAGTTATGAAGTTTAGTTAGAATATAATGAAGAGCAAGGATAGTGAATAGTAAACTTTTCTATCTTTCTGGATAAAAAAGGCTTGACACCCAAAGATTAAAAAAAATCCATCTTAACCATGTTAAGCATATACTACAGGCAATATATTAAAACTACAGAAATGAATGAAGCCATAATCAGAGAGAGTAGCATGTTGTATCAGTCAGTTTGTCAGTTCCATGGAACATAATATCGAGACAAAGAGAAAAGGAGTCAAAGAAAGCAGACTACACATTTCCTCAGTGCCCAGACTGCTCCTGTGGCATAAGATCAGGATACAGATAGATCAAGTTGATACAAAGATGTGTGACTTTGTTCATGTAAAAATCTTGGTATAAGCAAGTCAGAGAAATTTTCCAAAACACACAGAAGTAGATATTTTACAAATAAATTATCTAGAGGGGTAGACAGAAAGCAAAGAAACCTAATTTCAAATTCTAGCACCCATTTACATAGAAAGCTTGTCATGTTAATACACGTGTCTAAAACACTAAGGAGCTCTGAATCTTGCAGGATACTCCTAGTCTGTGTCCCTGTTATAGAACTCTGCTTTTACTGAATCCTGTGGTACCTGGAAGAGTTCTGGACCTGAAACCTGAAAGTTTCCACTGGCTTTGAACACATGAACAGGTGCACACACCTGTGCACAGCTGTATATACATTGTAGACACATATAACACACACGTTTTCTACTGTGCACACTACCTCTTACAGTTAAACTTTCTGGCAGATAATGCATAACTAAGTCTTTATCCTTGAAAGTTTCCAATCAACTAAAGCATGGTTTATCCAAATAATTAGCTCTGTTTAAATAACTATTAAAGTGTGTGTGTGTGTGTGTGTGTGTGTGTGTGTGTGTGTTAGAGAGAGAGAGAGAGGGAGAAAGAGAGAGAGACAGAGAGAGAGAGAGAGAGAGAGAGAGAGAGAGAGAGAGAGAGAGAGAGAGAGAGAAACTAACACCATAAACCAATAAACTGAGAAAAATAAAACCTATCATGTTGAGGTAGTGTCAATATTGCAAATGGAAGTTTTAAATTTTACCCAACTTATTCAACCACTCTCCCTCCAATTGCCTTGCCTTAAATATCATCTGTTAATTCAGCCTATAATGTCTTCATTTCAGTTAATGTAACACAGGCCTTGTCACTGTACACAGTTACCAAAAATAGTTATTATGTCTTTGGGCAAAAATAGGAAAACAACATTGGCAACAAGAGCATGTGAAAGCTTAGCTCCCCTACAGAGACAGAGATTATATGTCTGGCTTCCTAAATACTAGAGGCAATATTGGATTAGAAGTGTGCCATTGAAAGACTTCCAAATGCAGCTGGGTGCAGTCCAAGGTTCATATTTCCCAAATATACCTGATTCTCAGGAGAGAGGGAAGATGGAGGTAGAAAATGCGTTATTTTTTCCTATTCATTATTGTGGGCACATCTTTTGTGACTAGATGACACATGGAAATGGAATGCTTTTTCCCAGAGTTATGATTTCACAGTCTTTTCTGACCTTGGGAAAAAAAATTTTCAGGCTCTTCAAAACTATCTGTAAAAATCTCTTACACTTAGCTTTGAAGGTTTGTTTAATTGGCTAAGTGCCCTGAGACACTACATTAAAAGCACCGGACAAGTGTAATGTTTCTTCCATTATTAAGTACAAGTTTAAAGAACAGTGAAACATTCATGTAAGATCTCTATCCAGACTGTCAGTCACCAGAACTATGTAGGTAGGGCAGAGAATACAGACAAGAAAGCAATCTACAACAAGTATGTAAAGTGGTATTCCTTTTAAATGTACGTGGAAAAGAGGTGAGGAATGTAAGGGTATACATAAAGATACTGTGATGGGACAGTCCATTCCCAATAGAAAGAGGTAATGTTTACAAATGTTTAGGTTTTAAAACAATTTTGCATTAAATTGTAGTTATGGATATAAGACATTCATTTATTTTAAGTTAGCACATGAAGTAATGAGCTTCATTATGGCATTTTCATACATTTTCCACATTCATCTCTCTTCCCCAGTGCCCTTTCTTCTTTCTGTGCCTCACTCTGTTTCTCCTCTTCTTGCTGTGTGGCCCCCTTTGGTTTCCTGTCACATGTATTTTGTTGATCTTTAATTTCTATCTGTCTCTCTTTCCTTAAGACTGCTTATCCTTTCATGTTCCCCTTTGTGTGCTTCATAATGTACACACTCCCAAAATACATATACATTTATGAAGATTCTCTGTATATGACAAGAAAATATGGCTTTTGTCTTTTTGAACCTGGAGTATACATTGCATGAAGATTTCCAGTTTTATCCATGTTTCTGCAAATGTCACTGTTTCATTATTTATGGCCATATAATATAATATAATATAATATAATATAATATAATATAATCTGTTACCACATTTCCTTTATCCATGTATCTGTTTGTTGATATCTAGGCTGGTTCCATGTATTGGGTATTGTTAACTGAAGTTAACAGAATTGTAATAAGTGTGAATGGCATTTACCAAGAATGGTACAACTGCATCACACAGTAATTCTATTTTTTTGGTTTTGGAGAAATATCCATAATGATTCTTAATAAAGATTCAAACAGCTTGAAATCACACCAACAGGGAAGAAATATCACTCTTCTCCCATATCTATACCAGAATTTGAAGTCATTTGTTACCTTGATGATATCCATTAGAGGTAGGTGAAATGATGTATCAAAGTAATTTTAGTCTTTATTTCCCAAATAAGGATATTAGTCAGAGTTCTCTAAAGAAACAAAATTGATAATATATATTACATATATTATTATATATTATAAGATATATATATGGTTTATTAGACTCCATTTACAGGACATTGTTGAGGTAGTCCAACAATGGATGTTTCAAAAAAGAAAGCCTGAGATTCTGAGAGTCGCTCAGTCCACAAGGTTAGATATCTTTACAGTCCCAGTCTGATGCTGGAGTTCTGGAAGATTCTGGGAGAAGTACTGATTTTCAGTCTATGTTGAGATACTGAAGAAGCTAGGTTTAATACATAGCCAGTAAGAGGGAGAACAAGCATACTTTAAAAAGCAAAGCTTCTTTTTTTCTCATCTTTTATGTGCCTTGCTACCAGAAAGTGTGGTCTAGGTTTAGGATATGTCTTGCTTTAAGTAATTTTAATAAGAAAATGCCTACAGGATTTACCATAAAATTGGTTTTTAACTGAAGCCAGATGACAACAAAGATTAGACATCATATTTACAATTTTATAAATATTTATTTGCCATTTGCATTTTCTCTTATGAAAAGAAATTTCTATTCCATTCATTAACAAATTTATCTATTAGAAGACAGATCAATACCTTATTCAATTACCATCAGAGTGGCTTCCTCTGGTAGCAGATCAGAGAGGGTACAAAAACCCACAGCCAGATATTATGTAGAGAATTTACATTGGAAGTCTCCATGAGATCCCTCCCTTTAGAGATCTGGGAATCTCACAGAAGAGGGAGAGGAGTGATTGCAGGAGTCAGAAGGGACGGTAGACACCAGAAGAACATAGCCCACTTAACTAGGCAAGGCTCACATGGGTTCATTGAGACAAACAAAAGGAGGACATGGGTCTGTACCAGGTCCTCTGTGTGTATGTTGTGATTGTTAGCTTGTTTTTGTAGGACACCTGACAGTGGGAGCTGTTATATTTCTAACCCTTTTGCCTGTTCTTGTGTCTCTTCTACTATTCTGTTGCTTCATCCAGCATCAGCATAAGACCTTTAGCCCTGTCTTATTATATATTTTTTTTTTGGTTTTCGAGACAGGGTTCTTGTAGCTTTGGAGCCTGTCCTGGAACTAGCTCTTGTAGACCAGGATGGTCTTGAACTCACAGAGATCCGCCTGCCTCTGCCTCCCGAGTGCTGGGATTAAAGGCGTGCGCCCATATTATATCTTGATCTGTCTTGCTAGCAACTGTCAAGCTTCTCTTGGAAGCTTGTGCTTTTCTGAAGAGGACAGAGATGGGAGAGGATCTGGGGGAAGGGAAAGAAGTTGGGAGGAGTGAGGGAGGGAAAATTGGTTGGGTTGTAATATATGAGGGAAGAATCTGTTTTCAATAAAAAAAATAAATCACTAAAAAGAAGATTCATTTCATTGGCCTTTCTCACAGATTTTTTTAAATTATGTAAAAGATCAAATAAATATTAAAAAAAAGAATGACAAGTCTTGCTGTCTTGCATATGTATGGGACAATCTTAGCAGAGAGAATAAGAAAATAGCATTGTCCTAAGTAACAGTGTGACGAGAGGAATCTAAGACTGTGCAAAAAAACTGAAAATAATTTTTTTTTGCAGTTAGCTAATCATCTTTTCCCAGTGGGCTTATGGCTCCTATTTTTTCTTACATGTAAATTGATAAGGAACATTTCTGTTCCCACCTGTGGACTATGAACATATAAATCAGTTAGTCAGGTTACTGGAATAAATCACAAAAGCTGGAGATATTAGTAGGATCTCATGCTTGCTTCATAAATTTTTAGGCAGAGAGTAAAGATGGAGGTTTACACATCAGTGAGCACCTTAGCGACTTTCCTGTTGTGATAAAATGCCCTCACAACACCAACTTAGGCAACAGTGTTATTCCATCTCATAGAATGAGGTTCCAGTCCATCATGGTGTGGAACTTACAGCAACAAGGACTTAAAATGCTAATATTGTATACAAAGTTAAGAAGCAGGTAACAATGAATGCTTGTGTCCAGCTTCCTTTATTCTTTTTATACAGTTCCAGGGCCCCATCTTAGGGAATAGCAACAACTACCTTTAAAAGGCATCTTTCTCCTCCCTCAATTAGCAGAATCAACATAATCTCTCAGAACCAAGAGACCAAATGATCCATCACATGTGTGCCTAGAGAGTTATCTCCTAATATTTAAGGACTCATAAAGGTTACAACTAACACTAAACTTCACAGTGTAAATAGATCTGCTTTTTGCTCTGTCATCCAAGAAAATCTAAAGTCAACATGGTGTAAAGACAGTGCTATATCACTCCAGTCTGCCAAATCTGAAACAATTTTATTTAAAAAATTAAGCAATATTTATTAATACCCAAAGTATAAATATTGATGAATAAATTCTAAATAAATATTTATGAATCAATTATATAAATAAGTGCATTTTTAATGTTGGTATCAAACATATTCTTTCAGAAGAATTCCAAATAACCAATGAGATACTCTGAAGTCAGTCAGCCTAACTACCAATCTTCAGCTCCTGGTTATGCAACATTCTTTACCCCAAACATAGAACAAATGGTAGGGAAAAGAGCAAGTTGGTGGGGGGAATAACCTGACAAGGTGATCAAGGTTAACATCAACAATGATGTCATATATCAGCATATGTACCACATAACTCCTAGTACCTTATAATTCCAAGCTTATCAGGAGAAAGCAGAAAGAAAACTACAAGACTGAGACATGCTACAAAATGCTTTACCAGTTCTCTCATGGTTACAAAGGTCATTCAAAAATAGGAACTGCCTTAAAAATCACCAGTGACAAGAAGAACCTAATGAAGCTGGAAGTTATGTGACTTTGCTGTTTGAAACCTTAGATGAACAGAAGAATACAAAATAAAACTAAGAATGAATAAATTATGGATTTTAGTTAAAAACCATGTATTAAGCCGGGCGGTGGTGGCGCATGCCTTTAATCCCAGCACTCGGGAGGCAGAGGCAGGCGGATCTCTGAGTTCAAGGCCAGCCTGGTCTACAAGAGCTAGCTCCAGGACAGGCTCTAAAAAAAAAAGCTGCAGAGAAACCCTGTCTCGAAAAACCAAAAAAAAAAAAAGAAAAAAGAAAAAAAAAAAAACATGTATTAGAATCGGTTTATTAGTTACAACAAATGTGTCATGACCATAAAGGCAATGTGATGTCAACTATGTGAAACTTAGTACCCCTTTCTTTCTCTGAAAATAAAACTTCTTTGCCTTACAGAAGCTTTTGGTTTTATGTGGTCCCATTTGTCAATTGTTGATCATAGTACCTGCACTATCAGTGTCCTGTCCATCAAGTCTTTTCCAGGGCCAATGAGTTCAACTCTAAGGCATACTTCCTCTTCTGTCAGGTTCAATGTATTTAGCTGTATGTTGAAGTCTTTGATCCGTTTGGAATTGAGTTTTGTGCAGGGTGATAAGCACGGATACATTTGCATTCTCCTGCATGCAGACATCTAGCTTTACCAGTTTCATTTATTGAAGATACATTTTCCAGTGTTCATATCTGGCTAATTTGTCAAAAATCAGGTATCCATAGGTATGTGGATTTATTTCTGGATCTTCCAATTGATTTCATTGATCAATATGGATGTTTTTATACCAATCCCATGCTGTTTTTATTACTGTAGCTCTATACTACAATTTGAAATCAGGGATGGTGGGACCTTCAACAGTTATCTTATTATTTACAGTTTTAGTTATTTTTTAATATGAAACTGAGAATTGTCCTTTAAATATCTGTGGAGAACTGGGCAGGAATTAATTTTGGTGTGAATTGTATTGAAACTGTAGATTGTTTTTGGTAGGATGGCCAATTTTATTATGTTAATATTTTTGATAGGTAGTAGGTGAGATCTTTCCATCTTCCAATATCTTCTTCAGTTTCTTTCTGCAAAGATTGAAGTTTTTATCATGTAGTCTTTCATTTGCTTGGATAAAATAGGCAGCTGGCAGAACAGGAAAAGATTTTTACCAACTACATATTCAATACAGGACTAATACCCAAAATATATAAAGAACTCAAGAAAAAAGATACCAAAAATTCAAATAATCCAATTTAAAATGTTGTGCAGATTTAAACAGAATTCTCAGTAACTCAAATGGCTGAAAAACATTTAAAGAAATATTCAAAATCAGAAAAATGCAAATCAAATATCCTTTGAGACTACTTCTTTCAGGATTACTGTGATCAATATGACAGGTCTTGCTGGTGAGGATGTGGAGCAAGTAGAACACTCCTCCATTTCTGGTGGGAGTAAAAACTTGCTCAGCCCATATGAAAATCAAAGTAGAAATTTTCATAAAGTTGAGGATCTGTATACCTCAAGATCTAGCTATACCATTTTTGGAAATATACCCAACGGATGCTTCATCCTACCCCAAGGAAACTTACTCAACTATGTTTAAGGCTTTTCTATTTATAATATCCCCAAACTGGAAAAAACCTAGATGTATGTCAAAAATAATAGATAAGAAAAATGTGCTACATTTACACAGTGAATTATTACTCAGCTGTTAAAAAATGACATCATAAATATACAGACAAACGATAGAACTAAAAAAAAGTCAACCTCAGTGGGCAACCCTGATATGGAAAGATAAATTTGCTTATATTTGGCTATTATTCATTTTAAAAATGGTAGACAAGCTATAATCCATAGTCTCACAAAGGTTAGGTATAAAGGAAGAGACTAGGAGAATACATGAAACGCCTTGGAAGGGGGAAACAGAACAGAATTTATGGGTTGGCTAGGGGCAGGTGTGACTGGAACAGAAAGATCATTGGGGAAGGGAAATAAGATTGAGAGAAGAATGCAGGGAGAGATAGCGAGAATTGAGGGGCATTTGAGGAGTGGTATAGAAACCTAGTGGAGTGTTAATGCCCTAAAATATATGAACATGATCCTAATTGCAGGAGGTCATGGAAGGATACAGCATATGGCAATTGACATTTCAGATGTTCATCCACCAGACTATATCTCTGATAGAGATCATCCTGTAGCAAGGCTTACAGGACCACTGACTCTAAAAACCAGTTGCCTGTATCTTTAATTTCTCTCATGCACCACTTCATTTATTCTCTAAGAACTTCATTTCTTCCCTAAGAACAGCTTTGGGTGCATTTCCACTGCTTGTTTATTTATTGCATGTAAATATTACATCTATTGGCACAAATATAGCTGTAGATAGAAATATGATTTCTGCCTAACTGCATAATTTTGATAAAAAGAAATAATACTAGGATATTTTACGTTTCTTAGATTGACATAGGATTTTGAGTCACAAAGACAGACTTTTACACAGACAGCTAGACTCAGAAAAAATTCAAAGCAGGCAGGTTGCCCCTTGGGACAAGTACAGGAGGTCATTTTTCTAGATGTTGTTTGTTGTTGATATAAGGTCAGAGCTTGAAGCAACTTTGGTCTGCATGTACTCTCCACCACTCAAGCTCCAGTTAATACTTGTTATTGTTAAGTATTGAATTCCAGCCCCATTTTCTTTCTGCGAACCCTAACCATCTGAGCTATGTGATAGGCTAAGCATTATTCACTGGCTGGTCAACACAAGCTCCCCATTCTAATAGAAACTGATCAGGCCTTCAGAATGTAACTTATAGTTGTCTAGAATTTGATTGTAAAAGGAAGAGTAGAAGAAGGGTGTAGAGAGATGTAGAAAGATATAGATCTACTCAGAGAACCTGCTGAGTAGAGCAATGAGAAAGGATGTAGAGCTATTAGGAAGCTGTGAAGAGAGATTTTTCAGAGAGATTTTTTTTCAAGATAAAGTACAGAAAAAGTTACCATCAGAATATGTCTATGTTTTTGTGATTTTCCCTCACATAGAAGACATCTAACATTTATATAGATAAGAGCTAATTCTAAGTAGTTGTCGCATTTGTGGATTTTTTTTACATACCTTGGTGTTGACTGGGGTTTGAAACCCCCTTAAGTCAGTCATACCTAATAAAGTCTCCAGAGAGATGGAGTTCCAGCTGGCATCTCTTGTCACCAAACAAAGCTTCCAGTACTAGGGACTAAGCAGCATCCAATTGAGTTGTTGGCAAAAACAGTACCATGGAAATCATCAAATGACCCAGGGTGCCTTTCTGATAAAATAGTAGGTTTCTTTCTGCAAACTGGTAGCTAGACCCCATTGCTGAAGACAACACCCACAGAACTCACTGAACATGAAGAAGTCAAACTGGTGCCAACATAGAACCTTTACTCTACTGTTCTAGTGTCTATGACATTAAAAGGTACTCTGCAGGCTACCAAAGGAGAAAAGCAAAAACCCAACCACAAAACCCTTGATTTATAAACTTTCCTGGCTTTAAAATATGTCAGGGCAATGGTGGCATAAACCTCGTGGGAGCAATCAACTGATATTTGACTTGGCTTAAAGTCTACCCCAAAATATGGAATCCATACCTGCCACTGCTTGGCTGACCAAGAACCAGAGTCTAGATAGGCCAGTGTCCTATGGTGTAGTGAGGAGCTGCGGGCGGTTTCCTACCGCCCTGCTCTCGGCCACCGGCTAGCTTAAAACCCGAAATAACAACACACAAACTGTATTCTATTAAATACTGCCTGGCCCATTATTTTCAGCCTCTTACTCACATCTTGACTAACCCATATCAAATAATGTATGTAACACCACAAAGGGTGTCTTACTGGGAAAGATTCAGCACATCTGACCTGGTGGCTGGCTTCATCGCTTCTGGCATCTCTCTGAGGAGAGGCATGGTGGTCTGCCTCACTTAGGAGAGGCGTGGCAATTCTTACTGATCCTTCTACCTCACTTCCTCTTCCTGTTCTGTCTACTCCACCCACCTAAGGGGCGGTCTATCAAATGGGCCAGGCAGTTTCTTTATTAGCCAATGAAATCAACTCAAACAGAAGACTCTCCCACATCATTTCCCCCTTTTCTGTTTAAACAATAAAAGGAAGGCTTTAACTTTAACATAGTAAAATTACATATAACAAAATAGTTATCAAGTAAGAATTATATCCATTTTATCTTTATCATAACAAAGGAAAACTTTAACTATCTATCCATTCTTCAACTCCATCAAAGACTCCAGAAGGATATAATATTACCTAAGTAAATAAGAAGTAAGCAACTTACAAAACTCTAGAAATGACAGAGACATTTCGCTGCCTGGACAGTCACCCAAAGTTCCTCTGTACCATTGGGGCATCCATCTTCAGCCTTCAGGCCCATAGTTTCCAGCAGACATTTCCATAAAGCAAGAAATTTCAAAGACAGTTCAGTCACTTTCTGCTGTGTCCTGCAGAATGTCTTGCAGACTCTTTCATGAATCAGGAATCCCGAAAGATCATCTCACTTTTAGGCAAGTTCAGCAGTCCTCTCTCTGAGGGTTCTCTATGTCCAGTTTATGCAATAGTCCAGGCAAGAGCAGTTTCTTGCCCAAATGGCTATCAAACTCAATAAGGATCCTCTTCGATGCCCATCATCTTCTTGAAGTAGATTGGTGCTGCCAGGAGCAGACATGTCTCATTGTCATGAAAAGCCCTAAGTTATTAAAGTATCTAAAATGTGATATTCTGTAGTCTTTGAAAGATATGAAGAATGCCTATGTAACTTAAATATATCTCTATATATCTAGAAAATCTAACATAACTACAAGTTTTACTATTATTGATAACTATTCATTAACAACCTATATACATTAAATTTTTAAATGAACTACACAATCACAATACCTTAATCAAGAGCAGAAATACATATACATATAACAAAATTGACCTTAAAATCTATACCAATGCAAATTATTCATATCTATATCATCTCCCCCTTTAAATGTAAAAGAACATTTATAAACAATATTTGGGAAAATGGGCGCAGTTATTTCTCTCCAAACTGCTTCCTGCTGAATGGGGACGCTGTTAATCAGATCTTTCATGGTGTAACCTGTGTGCCAGGTTCATCTCAGTCATCAGTTGAGTGAAGTAATTTTCTGAAGTTGTTCACAGCAACCTTTCAGGAGGCCATGGTCTATCATACCATATTGGGATAGAAGCAATCCATAGGGTCTCATTTTCTGTAAAAACAAAAGAAGAATCTCTTTTCCAAAGTATCATATCCTTAGATCCAAATTCTGAAGTCAAGGTATTTTCAAAATATCTATCTTGGATTAGTTCAGCAGCATTTATAAACAAATATCTTTTAGCAGCTGTTGCTTCTTCCTCAGCATTCAAACAGTTCAAAGAGAGCTCAATAGCATATAGTATCAAGATTCTCTGTGTATTTTCCATCTTTATGCAGCTTTACTTAACCTCTATTTTGTTTATTTTTACTTTTACTTTTTTGAGACAGGTTCTCTTTATATCTTTGTCCTGAAATAACTCTGTAGACCAGGCTGTCCTTGAACTCACAGAGATCCACTTGCCTCAGCCTGGGATTAAAGGTGTGTGCTACAACACCTTGAACTCACAGAGATCTTTCTGTCTCTGCCTCCCAGGCATTCGGATTAAAGGTGTCTTCTGCCACACCTTGAAGTCACAGAGGTCAATCTACCTCTGCCTCCCAAGTGCTGGGATTAAAGGTGTGTACCATCACACCCAAATTACTCTTTCTCGCTTTTTCTTTTTTACTTTTAAGAACTTTAACCTTTAGCCTACATATATTTTCAACACATTGTAAACCATTTTGATGTTTTCTTCAACACTGAATCTTTTTTTCCTGTATATCTCTGTTTTTGTGACCACATAAGTCTTTAATTTACCCACCAAAATCGGTAGAACTAAAGCCGTAATTTTGGCAGCTGGATCCAGCCCATGCCTTAGCTTGCTAGCCTCATGGAGGAGGTACCCGCAGGAGGCATGTTTAATCGCCACAACTCTATGGTATTTCAAGGTCCCTGCCAGCAAGCAAGCTGCAACAGTGTCAAACAACAGTCAGGACCGCCTGCTTGAAAGAGTCAGAGTTTGCCCTGGCAGTACAGACCAGAACGCCAGCATTTTAAAACAGCACAACTTTTTTCCTGCTACAGCTGAAAACCGAAAACACACGATCAACTTTTCATCAACACCATTTAAGTGTTTTGTGGCAGGACCTCTTAATGAGCTGCAGGGTTTTGCAGCTGAAGCTGAGTCAGGAAGCCTCTCTTAGATGAGAGCTCTTGCTCAGACCTGAGAAATTGCTGTTATCAAGAAAACATGCTTTACTCTACTCTTTCCCAAGCTTTCTCAGGCTTTCTGTGGATTCCGTTATCCACTTTGGGGGCCATTCTGTAGTGAGGAGCTGCGGGCGGTTTCCCACCGCCCTGCTCTCGGCCACCGGCTAGCTTAAAACCCGAAATAACAACACACAAACTGTATTCTATTAAATACTGCCTGGCCCATTATTTTCAGCCTCTTACTCACATCTTGACTAACCCATATCGAATAATGTATGTAACACCACAAAGGGTGTCTTACTGGGAAAGATTCAGCACATCTGACCTGGTGGCTGGCTTCATCGCATCTGGCATCTCTCTGAGGAGAGGCACGGTGGTCTGCCTCACTTAGGCACTTAGGAGAGGTGTGGCAATTCTTACTGATCCTTCTACCTCACTTCCTCTTCCTGTTCTGTCTACTCCACCCACCTAAGGGGCGGTCTATCAAATGGGCCAGGCAGTTTCTTTATTAGCCAATGAAATCAACTCAAACAGAAGACTCTCCCACATCACTATGGTAAAACCAAATACTACTATTCTAAACAAAAATAATAGCAATAAAATGACTAATGGTATTCTATTATACTTATAAATCAGTGTCTTATTCAGCCATCATTAGAGAGTCTTTCTCCTGCAGCAGATGGGAACAGAGAGACCTAAAGACAGATCTTATACAGAAAGAGAGGGAGAGAGAGGGAGGGAGAGAGGGAAGGAAGAAGAGAGAGGGAGAGAGAGAGAGAGAGAGAGAGAGAGAGAGAGAGAGAGAGAGAGAGAGAGAGAGAAAGGAGGGACCTTAGAACATACAGCTTTAAAATTAAATTTGATGTCTCCATCAAATCCTCCCCTCAGAGCTCAGGGAATCCAGTGTAAGAGGAAGCAGAAGGAACAGAAAGAAAGAGGAGATAGAAGACACCAAGAGAGCTGTCTGAAACAACTGAGCAAGCTCATATAACTCCAAGAGACTGAAACAGCAAGGATAAGACCAACAAAGACTGCAGGTCATCTGCATATATTATTGTTTTAAGATTAATCTTTTTACAGGACTTCAAAATGTGTGAATGAGTGGATCTCTGATTCTTGTGTCTTGTCTTGGGGCTCCTTTCCTTCTATTGATTTGCCTTGTCTGACTTCAATATGATGGTTTTTATTTTATTTGATTGTATTTTTTCATTATATTATTTTTATTAGATATTGTATTTCATTATTATTACATTTTATATTATAATAATATTGTTTCTTGGATGTCTGTTCTGTTCTAATAAGAAACAGAAAGGCAGTAGATCCACATTGGAGGAGAGGTAGGGAAGAACTGGGAGGAATAGAGAGAGGGGAAATTGTAAACAGGATATATTGTATAAGCATAGAATCTATTTTAAATAAGTGGGAAAATATAATCATAAAAATAAAATATTCTTAATTATTTTTTAATAAAAATAAACGGAAGTTGTTAGTGAGGGTTGAAAATGCCTAGATGAGTATATGCTAGGTTCTCTGCATACATGGTATGATTGCTTAGCTTTGGGGTTTGTGGGGGATTCTTAACAGTGGGTGGGTGTAGGGTATCTCTGAATCATTTGCCTACTTGTAGGACCCTTTTCCTCATACTATATTGCCTCATCCAACCTTGATATGAGGGTTTGTGACACATCTTAATGTGACATGTTTGGCTGGTATCACTGGATGGCCTGTTCTTTTCTGGAGGCAAAGAGAAAGGAATGGATCATGGGGAGAGGGGATGTGGTGGTAAATAGGGAGAAGAGAAGGAAGGAAGACTCCAGACTGGAAGTGTTATATTAAAAAAAAAAAAAAGAAAAAGAAAAAATCTAATTGCAGTGACCAAAATGTCTGAGAACTGAAATGTAAACTTAAAGAGAAAGGATAGGTAGAAAGTGGTGTCTGTATTCTGCCTTTGAACAAAACTTACTCCTGTCGTGACTTTACTTGGCAGTCTTTCATTTCCACCATTGCTAAAGTGTGACATCAAAATCAGCATCCCAGTTTCATCTTCTTCTCCATGATATACAGCAATGGAACTCATCAAGATATATACTTCACTCTTCATTTCATAATTTTTTCCTCAGCAATTCTGAGGTGACTCTTGGGTCTCCTTAACTTCATGTTGTTTGTCAACTCATGTTTGGTCCTTCCAACGTATTTGTAGAGTATGAAAAATAGTAAGTGTTCCAGGGCTTAAGTTGTTGTAATGTGTGACCATTTTTTTAATAGAAAAATGTTTGAAAATGATTCATTACATAAGCCAATTTTCTCCATAGGGTTTGGTTGCTTAGAGATGATGTGTGGCCTTCCAGTTTCCACCAGCTGTCGTCGGGACCAGAGGAGGAAAGTGCTCTGAAACTTCCTTCACAGAGAGTGATGAGGCTTTATTCAAAATCTGCTAAGGAATAGAAGCAGATGGAAATCGTTTCTGACTATTTGTGGACTATTTGTAGGAGAGTTTTCCAAAGAACTCTGCAATCCAACCTAAAAAACTTTTCTCTGACCTATGTCTCATTATCTGATAATTCCAAATACCCTTTGCTTTGGCTTTCCTGTTTTAATTACTCACATGTGAAATGTACTCTTATCATGGTCAATTTTTAAGCAGTAAGTCTGAGTTTCTTCCTACCTTGCAACCCATATGCTCCAAACATATTGCATTACTAACAATTTGCATTAATATGATACTCATGTTCATTCAAATAATAATAATCATATATCGGCTATTTCAAGGACATATAAGACACCAAAAAATGAATTTAAAGGGCCATAACTACCTTGAAAGTAAATTTATCATTTATAGGGAGAATCAGATAATATGACAAGAAATGTGTGCTGGTTAGCGTCATCAATGCTGAAAGAGAGATGATAAAAATGATATTCACTCATTTCTATATTCATCCAAAAGTGGTCAAAGCATCATGATGGCCCACTGGAACACAGCAATGAACAAAACAATACTAATTGGTTCATACCTTATTGCTCTTACAACCAGGAAAAGATGATGAAGGGTGGAGTTACAAAAAATGCAGACATAATTTCCCACACATGTACATATGCGCTCTCATAATTACAAAGTTTGACAAGTGCAAAAATAAATTGGATAATTCTGAAAAAATGGTGTTTGGACTAAGATGTGAAATTCTAACAGGAAGTGATTAGATATAAAACAAGAAAGCATATGTATAAATTATCAGAAGCAAAAAAGTTGCAAGCCATTTAGAGAACTGAAAAAGGCAGGCACAGAATTGGGATTATAGTGTTTTTTTCTATTAAACTTATTTAATTTGAGTTCTCCCGTGACTCAATCTTTTCCTGTACTTATATCTGCCATCTCAGTATTTACTAAATTTGGTGTATGAGAAACTAACACTGTGTAAATGCTTTAAAAAATTGCTCTTCATACAATACAAAGATATGCCTCTGATTTAAAGCATAGTTTTAGTTTTCCTGATGTGTGTATGTTCCTATAGTTACTTACACTGTATTTATCTTTATCTATTTTATATTTTCCCAGTCTGTGAAAGTGAAAGCGCTAGCAGTTGCCTCTTCAGAATTAGAAATAAACTAGACAAAGCAGTAAAGACAGTTCTATTTTAGCTGCTTCTCAAGAATGAAATTTTGCTTTCAATTGTCTGTCTGAGATGATGATCTGGTGATGTTCACCAGATATGAGGTAGCTGAAACACATTGCCTGAAGTGTTAGCCTTCTCCTTCACCCTTTCCTCCTGAGCTCTCTGATCAGCTTATTAGTGCCTATTAGAAGTCAAGCCAATTATACCATTTCCCTGTATGCTTGCTTGAGAATTTTCTCCGTAGTTAAACAAATGAAATTCTATATATGTTTAACATGACTAATTTTACATTTATAAATACTATGTTTAAGTTTTACATATATGAACAATATGATACCTTTTGTTAAGCAGAAAAATGAGTCTTTTCCAATTTTTAAATCAAAGAAGTATTTTTTCCAATCTTTAAGTTCCCATTTTATTTATTTATTTAGAGACATGCTACCTTAAAATTCATCCTTCCCTCAACCTTCCCAGTATTGGGATTACAGTTGTATGACACCTCAATTAACTAATAATATGGTGAATTTTTTCAGATTATTATTTTTAGATTAGAATTGACCAATTATTGATAGTAGACTATTTTAAACAGAATAGCAAACAGTAGGAGTATCAAAAGTTTATTAGATTCTTAAATCGAATCTTATGTTTTATTGTGTGTCAATAAATAAATGATACATGGCTTAAAGTCAGAGGAATAAGAGAAGGCAGATGTAAATATTTTGGTGTGCTAAACTCAATGCTAATAACTGAACATACAATTTTGAGCAAAGCAAACCTTCCTTGTCCTTGTGCAGTTTATAGTTCAGTGGAGAAAAGAAATAAATTAAATTTAAAAGCAGCATAAAACTTTTAATTGAGCTCAAGGAACAGTGTGTGTAACAGTGCGACTCTGTAAAAGTCTCTTTGTATTGATTACTAACACAGGAAAGGAAAAGAATAAAAAAGGTAATTTGAGCTTAAATCTGAGTAACAGAAGAAACCTTGGTTAAAGGAATAGAAAGATTTAGATAATGTGGTAGGCAGCAATGAGGTTGGAAAGACTGTGGAAGATTTAATATTTGAAGACACTCAGAGGAGAAAAGAAGAGGACTGATGAGAGGCACGGGCTCATTCAGAACTTTATAGGCAATATAAATGTTTGGGATTCTGTTCTAAAAGTAAATTTGAAACATCCATGAAATTAAGAAATAAAAAGACAAAAATTGAAGTGATAAGTTATTGTACCTAATTTAAGTCACAAACTACAGACTTTTCTTAAATTTCTACATTCTAAAAGAAGCAGCTCTTTTAGAAATAGCTCTATAAAATCCACATTTTAATCTAAGTATACATTTATTTAAAAACTACATCAATCTCTATTTTTAAAATTCTAAAACAACTGTCCTTGTTTGGCTTTCCATTGCTGTGATAAACATTGCAACCAAAAGCAACTTGGGGATGAAAAAAGTTTGTTTTATTTCATATCTAACTCATCACTGAGGAATCTCAGGACAGGAACTCAAGGCAGGAACTTGAAGCAGAAATCATGAAGGAAAGTGGCTAACTGGCTTGTTTTCTCTTCCTTCTTCTCAGTTACATTTCCTAAATAACTCAGGCTTATACCTTCTCAGGGACAGCATAGCACACAATGGGTCCAGGCCTTCACACAACAATCAATTATCAAGGAAATTCCTCAGAGACATGTTTCAATCTGATGGAAGCAATTCCAAAATTGAGATCCCTCTCTCCAGGAATGTCTAGGTTAATTTCAAACTGACAAAATACCTGTAACAACAACAAAAATGTTTAAGTATAGTAGACTACAGAGTATTTATAAATATCTTTTAGGATAGGCAGTTATTTCTTATTCATTCAAAGATAGCCTAAATAAGATATGAGTTTGAACATGGAAGTCGTCACAGTCTCAAACAAGTCACAATATTAGATGGGGGTCGTGACCATGCTTTATTTTTAGGATGAAGCATACTAGACTTTATTCGCACATATAAATATTAAAAAAGAGTTACAAGCTTGCATATTTTGCTAACTTTTGAAGCAGTGAAGGTCACAAGAGCTGGGACTTAGTCCTGTAAGACATCCTGCAGGACGGGAACCCTGACTGCTATTTGGACTGCAAAGGGAGAGGGAAAGAAGTTAAGGGAGGGAGAGGGAATGGGAGGTGGGGAGGAGGTGGAAATTTTAATAATAATTAAACCCGCCATACCTGAGGCTCTGAGAAAATGGTCCAGAATGCACTTGGAATGATCTTTAATTGACATGTTATATCTGGAGTTATTTATGAGGTTTCTGGAATACAAAAACATTTTTTTTTTTTTTTGGTTTTTCGAGACAAGGGTTTCTCTGCAATTTTTTTTTTTTTTTAGAGCCTGGCCTGGAACTAGCTCTTGTAGACCAGGCTGGCCTCGAACTCACAGAGATCCGCCTGCCTCTGCCTCCCTTTGTTTTTAATGATATTTTATGTTTTATTTAATCAAGATTGTTACTCAATAATCCAGAAATTTTGTAATTTTTTACAGGATATTCAAAGATGTGAGATTACATCAATAGGAAAACCATGTAGGAACTAATACTGGGTTACTTTTCAGTAGGGAAGAACTCATGAGATATTCTTGAGTTCATTGGCATAGCTTAAAAATGGTCTAAATTTATAGGCATGGGGAATGTAAAAGAATATGAAAGCTGTTTAGGCTATAAATTAATACAATTAATAATGGCTGTATAGTAGTTTGAGATGCATTTCATTCTTTTTATTTACATTAGAAACAACTTTATTTTCTAACCTGAACTCTCTGTACATGGAAGAATGTTAAAGACTATATGGTTAGTTCAGGGTAAAAAAAAAAGATGCGTACATTATTATCAATAGATATTCTGAAAGGGAAGGTAAGGGTATAATAAAAAAACCAAAATTAGTATGAGAAACCTAAACAAAAGCAACAAGAGGACTGAGGACAGGAATCTGGTGGTCAAATACACACATCTCTCTTCAGAACACAGCTTGCAATGGTCAGAAACAAGCATGCTAAATTAATAGCACTTAATGGACTTCTCTATTTTCTTATGGCTAAAATATATAGAGAAGAAACCAAGTAAGCAGATACTGTCTGGGTAGACACATTTTATACTATTGAATAAAGTTTAAAAGGCTTTGGATCTAGAAGTCTTAGATATAGACACACAAAATTGAGTTGTTTTGTACACCATTTATGAAAGCAGTTCATGTTAATCATGTCATCTATGTAATTCAGCAATTCCTTTATTTTACCAAATGCTAAGATGTAACTCAATAATTCCACTATTTTACTCAAATGCCAAGATAAGCTTTAAATACACTAATAGACAGGTTTCTTTGTTCCTAATTTAAACTTGCGTACAGGAAAGGACACACAGAGCCAAAACCAGAGAAAAAGAAAGCTAATTCACTACTTTTGAGCCTCTAAGTAGGGCTTTTAACATTCATGAAAAAAATAACAGTTTAGAAAGCCAAGAGCTTTTCTATTAAAACCTGTATTCAGAGAAAAGAATGAGGCTTGTGTTCCAAAACTTTCATTTGGCATGTCAAAGTAAATATCTAAATTTAAAAAGATATAAAGCTTATTGTACACATAGAAGGTTTAGAGACTAGCTAAAAGATTGTTCTAACTGACATCCAGAGTTTGATTCAGTCTAGGGGAGAAGGAAGTTCTGAAAGAACAAAATTGCTGACCCTGACTTCTAATATTAATTGTGTGCTTATGGGTGAAAGGTAGAATCCATGGGAGGGCATATCTGATATAAACCATTACAGATTTTCTTACTGATATAAAATTGAAGAAGATGCTGAAATTCTCTATAATACATGGACAATAAGAAAAAAATCTAGTATTCCCTAGCATTTAAGTCGCCTAGAAGAGAATGAAGTCTTTAACATTAGCTTCCTCCTATCAAAATGGTGGAATTTTTCAGACTCAGAAAAATCCCATAGCTGATTTGGTATCATTTTAGAAAATACATAATGATTGTACTATGCAAGTTTGTCTAGCAGAGATACCCAACTTTTAAGATTGTGATATGACATTGTCACCTATAAATTCACAGTTAGTATACCAAAACAACAAAGAAATGTCACTATATTTTATGGAGGTTTATGATTTTCATATCAGGCTATATTCACGACTGACCTCAGGCATCTTCAACCTATAATCAGACATTCTTTCAGAAATGTATTTGAATACTGAATATATAAATATATAGATATGTATTCATACTGTATACATATTTTTGGCAGCTCACCAATGTTCTGGGTAATTCCATAATAACCACCTGCCAACACTCATGAGGGAATAACCCGGCCTCTATTTAGTTTCCAAAGTTCGATGCTCTTGTGATCTTCACTCTTATTCTTTGATAAAGGTCTAGAAGATTCCTCCTTTATCCATTCACCAAAGCTGACGAAGCTGAAGTGTGATGTCAGTGAAAACTGGCAGCAGAGTAGCAGCAGCAATAGAGACAGATGCACTCAGTGGCTTGTGCCATCTCTGCCCTTCCTCTTTCTCCAGGATAATGTCTTTGATGCAGTGTCTCTACACCACACATCCTTTACCACATAAACTTACCTAAAAGGTACACACAACATCACATACTTACAAACAGAACTCATTTTCACCATTCTTCATTATTTTCCCTGCATTTATAGTACCATTACTGGATGACATGATGTATATTTCTTTGCTTATCAACTGTCTCTTTCCATTATAATTTTTCCTAAAGGGAGAAATGTTGCCCAATGTACACAAAACCATATTCCTAATTACTATAACAATGCCTGACACATAACCTTTCGATACATTTTGCTAAATGAAGGAATAATATTTTTAAGAGAAAACCAACACTTTACTGTTTGAAACTTATTTAAATTATTTCTTGAAACAATTCTCTTGTCAGACTGAGCATTCTAATATTTTTTTCATTATACACATTTTTATTAATAATGCTTTTGTTTAAAACAAATGTGACTTGTTAGAGGTAGCATTTTTATTAATTTTCAGCATACTTGGAAATAGACCATTTTCCTGTTTCTCACATAATTTCATGACTTTCCACATATTGCTTTTCTCATCAAATTTGGGTTGTATAATTATTATTACATTTTTTAAGTAGCTTAAGTTTGATCTGTGAATGTACCTAACTTCATTAGGGTTCAATGGGCAAAATTGATCATAAAAATATAATGCTTTCTCACCAACTGAAATATTTATTTATCAAATGGAAATATCTACAGCTCCAATGTAACTTACCTTAAAACAGGAAAGAATTTTTTTCTGACTTTGTTTACATCTGTTTATTTCTTTTATGTGGGTGTATCTATCAGACATTCTCATGCTGCTGCACATGTGTGAAAGTCAGGTACAGAACTGAGGTCCTCACGTTAGGCAGCAAGTGCCTTTACCATCCAAATCATCTTACTTGGTAGCTCCATGTCCACTCTCTACCTCTGTATACATCTCTTCATCCTCTTGTTTTATTTGGCTAGGTATCTTCACTGCATAATATCTGTACACCTAGAAACAGAGTGATCTCTTTCTCAATATGCTTTGAAATACTAGATGATACATTGTTGCAGGCTTGTTGCTGTTGCCTATTAGTGACCCTTCTCACCTGGGGTAGGGGACCAGGAGGTGAGAAGCCTGGAGGAAACCACATAGACTCTGAAAGATTCCAATGTAAAAGCTTTTTATTATAAAAGCATAGGGGGTTTTATGGGGAAATTAATAGAGAAATTAAGCTGCTTCAGGAATGATTTTGGTTGGTCATTTTGAAACTGGCAGTCCCTGATGGCTTGTTATGGTAGACTAGAAGTACATGACATTAGTTACTGTGCTTTTGGTCCACTGACAGATTGTTTTGGTTTTACTTATTCATTGTGAGTTTGCATGCACTTGCGTGGTCTTGCACTATTGCCCTGCCTCATCTCTTATGTTTTATTTTATTTTGGATGGTGACATAGTGAGAGCTATAAATTTTTATAAACCCACCTCAGGGACTCCCCCCAAACATTTTGGGCTGTGCCTGTCTTAGGTTAACTGCCAGATAGGCATTTTATCCTACTTTGACTACAGCCCTAGAAGGGTTGGTAGCCTGAAAGGTCCCAAGAAGTCAGAAGCAAGGGGACACTTTAGGAAGAACTAGGGTTTAAATTGGCCCTTCTGTATTTGCCATGAACTAAGCACTAAGCCCCCTTCCCTAAAGGTTTGGTCCAGCAATACGCCCATAGCCATTAACTGCTGGAAGTGTTGCAATTGTTCACTGCCGTTGTAGTCGGGATCTTAGCTGTAGAAGACACCTTAGCAAGAAATATTAGAGCCACCACCACCTCTCCATAAAGGCAACAATATAACAAGTTTAGATGGATCTAGCAGAGATTTTGTGTGTATCCCATACTTGGCCCAAAAAAATGTGGGAGATAAAATCCAATGTCTCAATTGTGTTGAGTTAAGAAAGCATGCCAGGTTCTTGAAATTAAATGTTGACAGTTGGGCATGGTAAACCAGGTTAAAATCTGTGCAAATAATTGTTGTTGGGGAACAAGTGAAATTGCTGAAAGGGGAGGCCAGCATGTTCCAGCAAAGATAAGGACATTGTCAAGGTCATAATTAGGCATTCTACTCTGTAGTTTCCTGTTGGCTACCATTTCTGGCAGCCCCGTATGAGACCTGATGTTGGATATGTGCCAGCAGTGTCCTCTGAACTATAATAAGTTTTTAATAGTTTGCATGGTTTGGGAGATGGAATCCTTTTGGGACTTTAATTTTGCAAAAGATAGTATTTTTGCATGCTTGTGTGGCATAGCAGCTATTTGATAAAATATTTATGGGTTCTGATTGGGTCATTTCCAATACCTTACAAACTGCCCATAACTCCCCTAGTTGCACTGATCCAGGATTTGGTCAGGTGATGGAGGACTCTCATTGGTTAATAAAGAAACTGCCTTGGCTTTTTGATAGGGCAGGATTTAGGTGGGTGGAGTAGACAGAACAGGATGCTGGGAGTGAGGCAGATGCCTCGGCCAATCGTCATGCCTCTCCTCTCGGAGACAGATGCAATGAAGCTCCGACCCAAGATGGACATAGGCTAGAATCTTCCCGGTAAGCCACCCCTCGTGGTGCTACACACATTATAAATATGGGTTAATCAAAATGTGAGAGTTAGCCAGTAAGAGACTGAAGCTAATGGGCCAGGCAGTGTTCAAATGAATACAGTTTGTGTGTTGTTATTTCGGGGCATAAGCTAGCCAGGCGGCCAGGAGCCGGGTGGCAGGAATGCAGCCTACTGCTCTCATCACTACAGTCAGGTATAGGCCCTTTTCTTTTGATTGATTCCCATTATTATCAACCCAAAATTAGTTTTATTAGAACCTGTGAAGGCGATAGTGTCCTGGGGAATAGCATATTTTGATGGTGTGGTATTTTATGTCTTTAATTTTGAAAGGGGGAGGATAGAATGTCATCTGTCCTGAGGAAAATGATTATCCAGCATTCCCATACTGGACCTTGCAATCACTTTAAAACAGACTTCCTCTTTAAGTGGTTTGTTGTTTTCCTGGCTTTGCTTATGACAATGTCTCTATCTATATCTATAACTGTAATTTCTGGGTGAGGGCATATGCCAAGTACTGCGAGCGGCTGCTGACTGGCCTGAAGGGCAGCAAATGGCTTATTTTCAAGGACTGTCTCAAAAGTTAGCTGAACACATAGATCAGGAGCAACAGAAACTCCCTGCTGCCACCTTGGCTCTCAAAAAGGATCTAAAGGTGTTCCATAATGCACTCAAGCTAACTCACAAAGACACAAAAATGTCTATTAAGGTTGGTCCTACTGCTATTCAAATATCCTCAGCAAAGAGAACAAAAGTATTGGGGCAATCTGTCTTTTTAAATGAAATCTACTTTGCTTCTGAAATCGAAGAGATCTGCCTACTGAATAAGAACCAGTTCATCTAAACACTGTAAACCAAGGCTCAACATTTCCATTCAAGCACCAGGAACATGAAGCCATTGTCCAGCCTATCATTCATATAAGGACCTACTGGGAGCTACTACAGTCTCAAGCCCAATGAGAGCCCTTTTGGCATTTAGGGCATTGGGTCTTTGGGATGAGCCCTGAAATAGTCCCTACATAAGTGGCCATACTGTCTATATCCCCAGCAAGTACAGTCTGGTGGAGCAGAATTATCATCCTTGTCAAGTTTGGTATTGAACAGGGCATTGATAGAAGTTGTTAGGGTGGAAATGGGCCTGTTCTGTGTGTCAATATAATGGGTGGCCAAGACCCACTTATAAATATCCTCATTTCTAACAGGTGCAGTGACATTATGGGTGATGGTGTTGAGCCCTTCCAAGGTTGGCTGTTTAGTAATGATATCTTTGGTAAGGCCAGATGGGACACACTTTTTAACAGCATTGTTGACACGGGTCAAAAATTCTGGAAATTATTCAGCAACCTGTCACACAAGATTGCACTGTCCTGTGGCATACAAAGTTTGAGGGCCTGAAGGTTAGGTCATACACTTGTTACGAAATTGGTACTTAGGCCAATCATGGATTGTGGAAACAAGGATCGGTGTATTGTCTGTAGCTAGTAAGCATGTCTTGGGTAACATTAAGTCCAAATTGTAAACGTGTATGGTTTGTCTATGCTACATCATCATAAGCAGAGTGCCTTTGGAGGAAACCTGAGGGGTCAAGACCTGCCTGAATGGCCCATTGTCTGAGTACTTGTTCAAATAAGGAGAATGGGGGTAGGATCAGTCTCCTCACATACCTTTGCATGGCTCCCAGCCTGCTCCCAGCCCTGCTGCCTCTGGAAGGGCACATAGCTGACAAAAACAACATCACTACAGCCATATGATCCACACAGTGCCTCTGGACAACAAGGACCTGTTGGAAGGTCCTTTATTGGATCTACCTCCTGGGTGGTCATCCCTTATTTGTGAAGTATCAGGACAAACTATGTCATGATGAAGAAGAGTTCCTAACTGGGAACACAAACAGGGAAATAAAATAAAAATGTAGAGATAGGAACTAAGGCCCCAACTAACTGAGGACTTAGAAAAACCAAACATAGGGGTCAAACTCACCAAATTTAAGAAGGGCAAAATCAAGATGTCAGAAGAAATTTGGGATTGGGACAGCAATGGAGGAGAAGTAAACAAGGAAGAAAAATGCCCAAAAGAGGGTAAGGAGGACCCCAAAAGCAAGCAAAAGAAATAGGCCTTTCACATTGGGCACCAGATGTTTTGGGCTCATTGCTGCTACCTGTTGTGCTATCCCCATTTCTGGGAGGGGGGCAGGAGGTAAGAAAACACAGGAGCAACTACACAGATTCTGAAAGATTTCCAGTGTAAAAGCTCTTTATTGTAAAAGGGTCAGGGTTTTTATAGGGTTAGAAAAATTAAGCTGCCTTGGAAACATTAGTTGGCTCATTTGAAACTGGAAGTTGCGATTGGCCAGGAATGTATATCATTAGTTACTGTGCTTTTGATCTGCTGATTTGTTATTTTGGCCAATTTCACTTATTCATTGTGAGTTTGCATGTGTTTATTTGTGGCATGTGCTATGCCCTGCCTCAGTACATTTCACTAAGGAAGTCTATCTCTTGAGCTAGTGCCCCCATGTAATAGACACTGTATTCTCATGCCCTCCATGAGGAACAGATGGTAGTAGGCATGACTTCTCAAAAATAAGTGTGTGAAGAAGTAAATTAGCAAGTTCTTATAGGATAGAGAACTTTTAGCAATAACAATTTTGTCTTGCATCTGAGAAATAATAGACTATTTCTCTTATTAACTCTTTGATAATTTTATGCAATGTGTTTTATTCATATCCTTTCACCAGCTTCTTCCAGAACTCATCTTCCCTATACAACCATATGTATATACTTTTTAAATTTTAAAAAACTCCTCAGGAGGTCCTATTTGTGCTGTCCATACATTCTAATACATGTTGCCTTCGACTGCAGTGTGGTTGACTTACATGGATCTACTGTGAAGGAAAACTGACTCTCCTGAATGCTATTAATTATAGCTGGCTCCTGAGCTGTTGTACTCATCTCTCCATGCTGGGACCTGGTCTGGTTTGAGGCTTCACAGGCCCTGTGTATGCTGTCATAACTGCTGTTAGAGCATATGTGCCGCTACCCTGATGTGTCCAGAAGACACATCATCTTTTAACCATCTACCACCTCTGGTTCTCATTGTCTTTCTGTCACTCTTCTGTAATGGTCCATAGACTTATAAAGGAGGAGGAGATATGAATTGGAACACCAATTGAGGGCTGAGCATTTTATGACTTCTTGTTCTCTATATTTTGGCTAACTGTGAGTCTTTGTGTTAGCAAGTATGTGTTTTATTGATGAGGGTTGTAAGATGAATTAATCTATGTCCATAACAATAAGTCATTATGATTGTTTACTTTTCTGTCACTTCTGCAAAATAAGAGTAGTAGATTATCCCCTAAATTATGATGAGCTAGCCATAGGTGTTTGGCCCAACAATAGTGCCAGGTATGGGACTAATCTTACAAAGTAGGCCTTAAATCCAGTGATAAAGTAAATGACTGCTCCCATGATATTGAGAAAACTATTGCACCAATGGGCAAGTTCTGTCAAGTAAGTCTTTATTGAAGCTATACTTCACAGCTAAATAAGATTTATGGTCACTTTTCTCCTGAAGTGACATGCACTTTGTAGCATTTTGAAAGCAGATAATAAGGATGAAGTTTTCAAATGAGTAGTAGTTAGATTTCTCCATGATTTATGATGTAAGTATGTAATCACTTTGAAAATCAGTGTTGGGATTCCTCAAAAAGCTAGAAACAGATCTGTCCCATAATGGCTCTACCACTTGGGCATATAAACAAAGTACTCTGTATCATAATATCAAGATAACGGTCCATCCATGGCTATTGCTGTTCTATTCACAGTGCCAAGAAGAAAAGGCCATATAGATGTCTACCAACTGGTGAGAGGATAATGAAGAGTGATTTGTTTTCACAATAGAATATCATTCAACTGTTACAAAAATGAAACATGAAATCTGCAGATGTGCTGGATAGTTTTATGTCAATTCAACACAAGCTAGAGTCATCTGAGAAAAAGGAATCTCATTTTAAAAAATCGCTCCAGCATTGAAAGAGATATCTGGATAGATGGGGCCATTGTGAAATTATGAAGTAACCTGATGCCAGGGAAACTCCCAGGAATACACAAATGATGCCATTAAAACTGCTAGCAATAGCAGAGAGGTTGCCTGAACTGACCTTCCCTTGTAATAAGATTGTAATCAGATAGGTGCCTACCCTAATTATTGTCATAGAACTATCAACCAGTAATTGACAGAAGCAGATGCAGAAATCAGCAGCCAAGCACTGAGGAGAGTTCCAGGAATCCAGAGATGTAGGAAGGATTATATGAGCAAGGAGAATCAAAATCATGACACAGAACTCACAGAGACTCTGGACCAACAGCCACGGACTCTGCATATTACCAACTTAGACTCTCTGGGTGACAATTGTGTAGCTTGGACTGTTTGTGGGAAGCCTAGCAGTGGAACCAGGAACTATCCCCAGCACATGAGCTGGCTTTTTGGAACCTATTCACTATGGATACCTCACTCTGTCTTGCTGTAGAGGGAGGAGCTTAATACTGCCTCAACTTGAAATGCCATGCTTTCTTGACTCCCATGGAAGGCGTTATGTTTCCTGAGTGGAGATGGGGGAGTAGATAGGGTGGTGTAGAAAGGAGGTGGAGGGAGGGAATGGAAGTAGGCAGAATAGTGGTTAATATGTAAAATAATATGTAATAAAAATTTTTTAGAAAGAAAATATCTCAGTAATATTGAGCTTTAGGAAAGCCTATAGTGAATTTTTTAATTAGTGATTGATAGGTAGTGCCATCTCTAGGATGTTGGTCCTGGACTCTAAAAGAAAACAGGTTCAACAAGTCACAGAAAGCAACCAATAAGTAGTACTCCTCATGACCTTCCTGAGTTCCTGCCCTCACTGTTTTTGATGGTGAACCCTTATAAGGAATTGTGAGTAATATAAACCCTTTCCTTCCCATGTTGCTATTAGTCATGGTATTTTATCACAGTATAGTCATGCTAACTAAGAAAAATTGGTACTAGGATAGTACCAGGGATTGCTGTGATAGATCTGAACATATTGTGGGGCTGACTGGGGAAGGACCTTGGAACTTTAGACTAGAAAACCATTGAGTTGTCAAAGCTCAGTGAGCTTTTCTGCTGTAGCATCAAGATAAGAATGTTGAGAACAATGCAGCCAAAGGAGGTCAGGCTTGTGAAGTTCCGGAGGAAAATTTGAGAGTCACTAAAAGACTATCAGAGCCATTTATTATTTTGAGTTGAAAATCTGTGTTTCTCGTTATCAGAGGTGGAAGAATTAACTGTGATTAACAAAAGACTAGAACCTTTGAAGTAAAACCTTTGCTTTACTAGGAAATTTGAAGTTTATCAGCGAAACCTAAGAAATTAGCAGTGATTAAGATGGGACCAGCATCACTGACAGGAAATCTTCTTGGAAGAGTTTGCTCGGAGTCAGCACATGGAAACGTTGTTCCAGAAGTAGCTAAGATTGTGCCTCTTGAGGCATCCAAACTTGGTAGTGTTTAAGAGTTACCCAGTTAGTAATCGTTTTGAAGGTACAAGGAGTCACGGAAAGCAGCTGAGGCTTGGCACCGTTGCGTGCAGTTCTGTCCCAGATATTGGACATTGAATGATTTATATTATAGAAGTTTTGTTTTGCTTTGATCTGATTATGACTGTGCCTTGATTCTTCCCTTTTGAACTAAGAAAGTATTAACTTATTTTTGACATTACAGGATTCCCCATTTAAAGACTTTCAATTTTAAATGAGACAGGAGAATTTTTAAAACTGAATTAAAGTGTTTGAATCTATGAGTATATGACTTTTTAAGTGTGTAAAGTGTTTTATATTATAATGTTTGTATCACTGTGTAGGCATGGTTATGAACAATAAAGTAAAGGTAGTGGCTTTACAGTGATGTGTTTATCTGTCAAGTTGATGAGGGGTTTATTTTGCTGAATAGTTTTATGTCAACTTGACAGAGCTAAGTTCATCTGAACGAAGGCAATAACAATTCATAAATGCTTTTTCATAAAACTGGGCTATAGTTAAGTCCATGGGACATTTTCTTAATTATTGATTTATGGGGAAGAGCCCAGTCCATTGTGGATATTGCCATCCCTGGGCATGGTTATCTGCATTCTATAAGAAATCAGGGTGAGCAAGCCATGGGTAGCAAGCTAGTAAGCATCACTCCCCCATGGCCTCTCCATCAGTTCATACTTCCAGGTTCCTACCCTGTGTGTTTGATGAAAAACTGTTATATTGTTATACAGAATTGTGAATAAAATAAACACCTTCCACTCCAAGATGCTTTTGGTCATGGTATTTCATCCCAGCAATAGTAACCCCAAGGAAGACAGCAGGTAAGTGAATGTGGCTAGAACCAGTCATTCTAAGCAAGGCAACACTGACTCAAATATATAAATAATTCATTTTTCCTTTTCTTTTTCCTTTTGATATTAGCTTTGTGATTATGAGATATGTGTGTTTCATTTGGAGTACTCATAGAGGTTGGAACTTTTCCTAGGAGCTTTGAGAAGAGAGAGGGGAAATTTAAAGAAAAGGGTGATATAACACATTGCTCTAAAAGTGAAAAGAGAATAATCTAACAAGAAGAGATAAATTGAAACAGTAAATTAGAGGGTAGGGGAGATGTGGGCATAAGGAGAAAAATAAATAGCTTTAAAGACCTTTCAAAGAAAGTCATTGGAAACTTGACTAACAAAAGTTCAGTGACAGGAATAGATTATGTCTCTTCAAGTTGTAGGCCAGTAAGGTCCCTGAAACCTCCACACATTACAAGCTATTGCCTGCCAATGGTATAGGTTATCCTCCAAAAGTTGATATGACTCAATTACTGAAGACACCACAAATAATGAAATATTTATAAATTTGGACCCAATATATTATGATTCTCGCTTTATGCCAAGTATATATTGGCGTATGGTAGAGAGATAATACTTTTAAATATTATTATTTGGTTTATGGAAGTTGATAGAGGCTTTAATATTTCCCCCAAAAATCCATTTATCTGACAAATTAATTTAAGCTGTTAATCCTGATACTGAGTAAGAAACATTAGTCATAAGAAAAGTTTTCCCTGAAGGCAATACCTATGACAAACCTGTTGAATAGACATTGAGTCTTGGCTCGGTGAAAACAAAGGACACCTAATTACAAGCATCTATCTTAAGACCTTGACTTGAAATAAAAGCTACAACAATTAAAATTTGGTCATTTCTGTATTGTCTGCTTGATTTCAGTTTGTCTTGAGTTTTGAGATACCATATTAATACACAGTCCAGAATGGCCCTGAACTCAAAATTCTTCTACCTTTGATAGTTAAGAATGCAGATGTGAGAACTATGCCTACCTAATACATTCAGCTTCTACTAGAAGCAATGTAAGTGTTCTCTAATGAATATTCCTAATTTTAATATTCTTGCAGAATTATATCAAACACAAATGAAGTCATAATCAAATTATTTTAGTAAAGCATGAAAATACATAAAATATAAAGAAATATGAAATTTAGAGAATTTAGGGACTTCTAAAGAGAATTTATGTAGAGAATCCAAGGAATTAAGTTATAAATATTAGAGAAACTGAAGATGAAATCAAAAAATAAATAAGTAATAGGGTTCAAAAATAATGTTGAAATAAAATAAAATGATTGTAAAATTAAAGGACTGGCAAAACAGAAAACAGATTTACCAAACATATCACTAAGGATAATTGGTTTAAGATAGTAGTTAACATTATACGTTTTGAGGTATTTATTGACACATTTCAACAGTATAAAGAGTACGAAAGATAAATGGAAGTTACAACTCTTAAAATACTTCATTTAATATTTATACACACAAATAATCTGCTTGGATATAATCCATCCCTCTTTCTGTATCCTCCAACCTCTTCCCTAACCCTTCCCCACTTTACTCTCCCACCTTATTGTGCTCATTAAGTCTCTGTGTTTTTAATAGTTACTAAGTCAAATTAGTGCTGCCAATATGTGAACAGGTTGCTTGTAAACAATGGAAAATAAGGTAAATTTAGGAAAATAAAGAGAGAAAGAATGTTCAATTTCTTAATTCAAAAACAACAAGGGGAATATAGTTAAAGAGTAAAAATGTGTAAGTGTGAGCATAAACTAAATGTTAAATACTTACAATGAATTTAGGGTATATATTCAAATGTCAAACACTATTATTTATTCAATAATAGGCATTTAACTTCATAGATATCCATTGCATCGAGGCAGTTAACATATATAATATAATGGTTGAAAGCAAGGATGAATTTAAAAAGCATATGTAATACCATGAAGAATTGGGAAGATGTAGAAATAATTAACACATTTAATAAAGGTACATAGTTGGTATAATAGCAGAGGAAATATGGGTTTTAAGTCTGAAAGCATTCCTGAAATTAGAAGAAACACATCTTTGCCCTAAAACTTTGAGTAAACCAAGAAAATATATTATTAATAAATAATCATTTTGTACCTAGTAAAATTGCTCTATTTCTGGAAGACACTACATTATTTACAAGGTAAAGACAAATTAACTTTGTATTAGAGAACCTCATCCCACCTAGATAGTGCTAGGATTAAAGGCTTGCGCCAACACCACCCGACATCATGTGACTTTCAATGTAATGTTAATAACATTGAATGACTCTTAGATCCATAACTTCCAAGATGAAAATAATTTTCCTCTTCACAGGATACCTGGATGAAGATTCCAATTTTCTGAAGTCAGCCATTGCACTTAGTCAAATCTAATTTACCCTCTTTTTAGTGTTGAAAACATCAGTAATATTATCTAAAACTTTATGAGCAATGTAACTATTGAGGTCACATAAATCAAGGATTTCTTAAGATAAACTTTGTCTTAAACTCAAATTTACTAAAAAAAATAATGAGATATTAAAATAAAACCTGAAAACTTCTACAGGAAGCAAAGGAACAATTTTAAGCAAATATTTCAGTTGATCACTTTACAATTCAAGTGTTAGGTCAGCACCAGAATGGTAAATGAATATGAAAAAATAATGGAAGGGGTAAATATACTCAAAATATATTGCACTCATATATGAAAATTGCCATTAACACCTTATACAGTACAATTAATAAACTAATAATTTTAAAGATCTTTAATGTTTTAAAATGTGAAATTAATAATGTGAAAAAGAAACATCAAGCTGGAAACAATTCAAGTTAGATTTAAAATCAATGTCTACTCTGAAGTGATTACATTTAGAAAAAATGCTGAAAAGGTTGAAAATTTGAATATGGATTTTAAATTATTATAAAACAATATTATATTTTATAATATTAGAATTATTCATCCAAACAAAAATTTGAAAGGAAATAAGGAAAAAAAACTCTTGAAACATGTTTTAAAGCATCTTATAGTTAGCTCTAAAGATCAGAAGAAGGTAGATTTGATACTTCCTTTTCATCCTTTTATTGTGTTATACATTCCTTGAATAATTTTTAGCTTTCATTTACTAAAAAGTACTGATTAGGTCAGGCAAAAAATGCAGTCAATACAAAGAGCTAACTTAGAACACTAGGATGACAAGGAAAATCTTTCTCAAGATGGTGTTTACATTAGATTTTAGAGTATTATCATTTCTCTCTGTTTTCTTCTCTGTGCAGTTACTTCCACGAATCTGGAGTCGCCCTTAAAGAGTGCCAACATTTAATTAATAGATTCTGACTTGTATATAATATAAAATCATAATGGACTGTGTTGCTTTCTTGATATGTCTCCGAAATGTGAATAAAGCAGCACCCACTGCAATGAGGTATTTTTTTTATCATAGTATCTTTTAGTCTTCTTTGCTCTCTGATGGAAGGTTTTAAGGGACTGCATTCCTGTTGCCATTCCCCTAGGTCTACAGCAACTCATCCCTAACAAACAGCTCAGCATATCTTGTCCCTTCAGTATTGTCTAAGAGTCATGCTGTGCCTTCATAAATCCCTCTGCAATTTTCCCAGTGGCCAAATTTATTTCCTTCTATTATATAACAATCTGGAGATAAGATCTCCATCTTGTAGCAAGCCCTGCTTTAATAAATCTTAGCTGATAGTAAGAAAATGGATCAGTGGTATAGCTGAATCATTGTCAAGAGCTTCCTTTGGTAGATGGCATGTTAGGATATAAGTTATTATTCTCGTTGCTTGCAAGTCAAAAGATTTAAAAGATAATTTAAGATTAAATTTCCTGTGTTATTGACAAGTTAGTGATGAAATCAGGACACTGTTTAATGATTATGCTACTTTTATCCCATGATATAACTATTTTCCCCTCAAGAGAAGGCAAGGTGTGACTTCTTCCTTCATTTACACTTTTCTTATTTGATAATGTTGAGTGTGGATCATCACTGAATTGAGGCAATGCTTGAACATTTTTATACATAATTATTCTTGATCTGTTATCATCATAAGTGCCGTTTTGAATCTCAATTTGATGGCTAAACTCAGGCACAGAAAATTGTTTACATCACCTGTATAATGCTACGGTTATTAAGTGATGGAGCACAGGTTAAAATAAACTTGTTGTCCCCTCACCTTCCATTGGTTGAATAGAAATAAAACAAAGTGTCTCTGAATTATGAGTCAAATATTATTGAAGGGTGACACAACCATGAGCAGAAACAAGTTTGGGATATTTATAGCTCTCTCTCTCTCTCTCTCTCTCTCTCTCTCTCTCTATCTATCTATCTATCTATCATCTATCATCTCTCTCTCTTGTGTCTGTCTGTCTGTCTGTCTATCTGTCTGTCTGTCTGTCTGTCTTTCAATATTTTGTTTACTTTTAAAATCTGGAATATCGTCTGCAGTATTAAGATAATCTGAATCGCATAAGACATCATACAACCAAAGGTCCTCTTGTCATGAATTTGAACATTTCTGCTTATGATTAAGTCATCAGCTTTGCGATGATAAAGACTGACCAGAACATTCAGAGAAATAAGCAATACACAAAAGGCAATAGTGGCTACTTGCCAAATAGTATAAAAGTGTTGCAGAAATTATATATGGAAAGAAGAAGTAAACATGAGAATTTTTTCTCAAAGTAATGTGGGAATGGATATTCATCATTATGTTGTCAAGAAATCACAACCAAAGAAAACAAAATGACATTAATTTAGTTCCATAATAAAATAGTTCTATAAAATAGATGATTTCCTGGGAAATAGGGCTCAGAATAAGGGTTTAAAGGTGTGGCGGGGAAGAGATTAGACAATCCAATCTGATGTTCATCATGTCTTTCTCATGAGGTTCGGCCACCAACAGGCTAGTTCGCTCCTGATGGCCAGGCTGCAGTGTATCTCACCCACACAGTGCACAATGAATTTCATAAAGTGTGAAAATACAGTTTTGTTCTTGAAAGCCATTTTCATCTGTGTCATCCTGCCTAGTACTTCATTTGTTACACATTTTCCTTGGGGTCAAAACCTGCTTGAATATTTTTTTTAATGACAATCATTAATATCAGATCTAACCCACAGATGCATGAAATCTGAAGGAGTCTTTCCTTGAAAAGCAGGAAATCACAGGTGTCATTCACCCTCAGCTCCAACTCTCCACATACTCTTAAAAATTATTTCATTTTGGAGTTTCTCTGAAAGAAACTAATATTCAAAGATTCTAAGAACCTTAAATTTCAATACTGGAAACCCAGAGCTGGAGAAGTCAGAGGAAAAACAAAGGAAAATATGACAAAGAGGAAGAATTTATAATGGAAATATAATGGAATATAATGGAAAGCAGGACAAACCGATGGCTTACATCCAAAGTTTAAGGCAAATCCTTCTTTCTAAGTTTTAAAAACTTTATATAAAATGTACTTTTTGCAAAAATTCTTGATGGCTTAAAGGACCCATAGCAAGTGCACTGCTTCTTCAAAGTTAAAAGTAAGGTATATGTTGAACACTGACAGAATAAATGGTGTCGGTAGCTGATATTCTATGTAGGCTTGTTTTGAGGAAAGAGAGGAAACCGTTGGCCATACAGATAGAATTCTATGCAGTAGAGGAATCTGTCCACTTTTCAGCAATGGCTGCCCTTGTGTTCTCATCTTCTCTTTCTGGCCAGTTTTTGTCTGGTTCTGACATCTCAAGATTGCTGTGCAGTGGTCTCTAAGGAAGAGATGGATCACACAAACTCTGAAAAAAATCAATGTCTTACTTTTGAGGAGCATAGCTCTATACTTTCCTTCATTCCCCCTTTCCTTAACCTTTCCTTGTCTAAAGATGTTGCATTGCTCATGTAAGTCACCAAGAAGCTACAGAGATTCTCATCTGTCTGCTCTAGGTTGATGAGGAAAATGCTATCTTCTAATTGTCATGGATTTCTAAACAGAGTCAAGGAATCAGGGCTGGAAATGTAGCTTGGCAGTAAAATATTTACATAAGTTACATAAGACAGTAGGATCCCAGCAGCATGAAAGGTAAAAAGGGAATATAAAATGTTTCTTACAGCAAGAATGGCCCAAGAGTAACTGCCAAGAGTCTGTGTTTCAGCATATTATTGCTACCTCCCGCATTTCTGTGTGATCTGTCTTCTGAACAAAGGACTTCAGAAGCTAATAAGAGTTCATGTTAGAGTATTATTCAACAAACAACCAGTGATCACCAGTTGTTTGACTCTGGAATTGACACTAGGACATCACTCCTCATTCAGGAGCTGTCCCCATTGCATGTTTTATTACTGGAAATGATATATGGCTCTAATATTGTTGGGTACAATTTCAGATTCCTACCATTCTGAAACAGAGAAAAATTCAAAGGCTCTGACAAAACAGTGAAAATTAACAGACAGTGAGCATTGTACTGAAATATCAGGCTATGATTCAAAAATGTCTTAGTATTGTGTGTATCAGTTATATTAATAACCTGAGTCATCACACATATCACATATCCCACAAATATGCACATTTTATACATTTTTAATTAAAAATAGATTTAAGAATCTAAATAGAAAAGTAGAAAAGCCAACAGGCATGAAGTGATCACTGCACATTAAAATTGTGTATTAAATTATACTCTGTACCTAACAAATATACACAACTAAAATAATAATAAAATATTAACTTAAAATATTCTTCTATACATAGTCTACAAAATGGTAAAAAAAAGGTTAGTACCAACTTAAAAACAGTTTTAAATATTATTTACATGTCTAAAGAATTTAGAATTGTTAAATATAATTGATTTTCAAAGACTAAAGCATTAAATTAAAAAACCATCAATAGAAAAAATTTCTCTTTAATTATATACTATCCATGAATAAGAACCATGTATTTCAGTACTGAGGCAATGATCAGTGGATACAAGGCCTGTTGCACAAGCATGAGGACTTGAGTTTACCTCTTCCAACACCTAGATATTGTGTGAATTGTGTGAGACAGGGATGAATATTGGAGTATAACTTAGGTCTTGACCAGTGAGTCTAGGAGATTCCCTGATCTCCAACTTTAGAGATAGACTCTGTGGGATAATGTTCTTGTACACTGTAAATATTTGTCACTTGTATTAGTTAAAAAAATACTTATTGGCCAGTAGCTAGGCAGAAAATATAGGGAGGATTACCAAGCTAAGAGAATTCTGAGAAAGGGAAAGGCAGAGAATCAGTCACCAGCCAGACACGGAGGAAGCAAGATGAGAATACCTCACTGATAAAAGATACCATGTGACAAAACACAGACAAGAATTATGGGTTAATTAAACTTGTAAGAGCTAGTTAAAAATAGCCTGAGCTAATATGCCAAAAATGTTAATAGCTAACATAAGCCTCTGTGTGTTTCTTTGAGACTGAGTGGCTGTAGGACCAATTGGGATAGAAACTTCTTTCTACACACTATCTCAAAAAATATATGATACAGAGTGATGAAGGAAGACACCCAATAAAGATCACTGGCAGCCAAATACACACACATGTCCAGGTAACACTAACATAGGGCTATAAATTTCTAGGTTGAGATCCTTATTCAGCATGCATGGCCACATTAAATTTTCTTCTATTTTTTGATTTATTAGATTTTTTTAAAAAAAATACCAATCCATTTTCCCATTCCCTCCCCTCCTCACATTCCCACCACACACCTTCCCATGCCACCCCACTACATCTAATCCTTAGAGAGTGTAAAGCACATTGCCTTTGGAAGGTCCAAGAACCTCCCTACTATATCTTGGCTGAGCAAGGTATCCACCCAAAGAGAAAAGGATCCCAAAAAGCCAGTACATTCAGTAGGGTTAAATCCTGGTGCCAGCGCCAGTGGCCCCTCAGTCTGACCCATCCATGCAACTGTCATCCATATTCAGAGGAAGTAGTTTGGTCCTATGCTTGTTTCTTCCCAGTCCAGCTGGAGTTGGTGAGCTCCCGTTAGCTCAGGCAAACTGTTTCAATGGATGAACCCATCCATCATGGTCTTGACCTCCTTGCTCATATTCTCATTCCTTCCACTCTTCAACTGAACTTTGGGAGCTCAGTCCAGTGCTCCAATGTGAGTCTCTGCCTCTGCCTCCCTCAGTGGCTGGATGAAGGCTCAATTTTTCCTGAATAATTGTGAGAAAATACAAGCATAGTGCTTAGTTTCTCTTGGTAAATTTTTTAAATTTAACAAGATAAATAATAGCTAAATAGAATCTAATATGCTATTGTTGCTAATTACCTCCACTTTCACTATAGAATTACTATATCCATGTACACATTTATTATATAATCTACATACATATACATATGACATGAAAAAGGCTTTGTTGTGCTCACTTCAGCAGCACATATGCTAAAGTTACAGTAACACAGAGAACATTAGCATGGCCTCTGAGCAAGAAAAATATTCAAATTCATGAAGTATTCCATAAAAATGGCTTTGTTAGATGAGTACTCTGACAATAGAAAAAATGAATACAAATGTATTTTACATATGTCATGTTCAAACAGAAACTTTATGTGTGAATTTGTACTTTGAGTTGGTTTGACTTACCAAGTAACTAAAACTAATATAATAGTACTCTTCATTATTAATTTTTCCTTTCCATTTTATACTCTTGGTTTCTTTTTCTAATTTTATGAAAAAGATTTAAGAGTGAAATGATATGCACAGTAGTGTATGTGTGTGTTGGTGTACACATGTGTGCATGTAAGGAGAAAGAGCCATATCCAGAATTCATTTTCTAAAGTAATTCAATCCAGTTCAGAGACAGATTTAGTGAATTACAATTAAATATTTCATAAACAGTTGTTGGTCTGTTCTGTTCTGTTTTCCATAAACAACAACAATTCTTCTAATAAAACAGCTTCCTTTAGTACACTCCTATATCAATGTATTATAAAACATATTTGTATAAAAATAGTGTGAAGACTACTTCCCACTTTCTCCTCTATAAGGCTGATTGTGTTCCGATTAATATTGAGGTCTTTAATCCATTTGGACTTGAGTTTTGTGCATGGTGATAGATATGGATCTACTTTCATTCTTCTACAGGTTGACATCCAGTTATGCCAGCACCATTTGTTGAAGATGCCCTCTTTCTCCCATTGCATACTTTTGGCTCCTTTATCAAAAATCAGGTGTTCATAGGTTTGTGGGTTAAGATCCAGGTCTTCTATTCGATTCCATTGATCGATTTCTCTGTTTTTATGCCAATACCAAGCTGTTTTCAATACTGTAGCTCTGTAATAGAGTTTGAAGTCAGGGACGGTAATGCCTCCAGAAGTTCCTTTATTGTATAAGATTGTTTTGGCTATCCTGGGTTTGCTTCTGTAAAGCAAAGGACACTGTCACTAAGACACAAAGGCAGCCTTCTGAATGGGAAAAGATCTTCACCAACCCTGCAACTGACAAGGGTCTGATCTCTAAAATATATAAGGAACTCAAGAGACTAGACTTCAAAATCCTAATTAACCCATTTAAAAAATGGGGCTATGAAATGAACAGAGAATTCTCAACAGAAGAAATCCAAATGGCCAAAAGACACGTAAGGTCATGCTCAACCTCCTTAGCTATCAGGGAAATGCAAATCAAAACAACTTTGAGATACCATCTTACACCTGTCAGATTGGCTAAAATCAAAAACACCAATGATAGCCTTTGCTGGAGAGGTTGTGGGGCAAGGGGTACAATGATCCATTGCTGGTTGGAATGCACAGTTGTGCAACCACTTTGGAAATCAGTGTGGCGGTTTCTCAGGAAATTCAGGATCAACCTACCCCAGGACCCAGCAATTCCACACTTGGGAATATACCCAAGAGATGCCCAATCATACTACAAAAACATTTGTTCAACTATGTTCATAGCAGCATTATTTGTAATAGCTAGAACATGGAAACAACCTAGATGGCCTTTAGTGGAAGAATGGATGAAGAAAGTATGGAATATATACATATTAGAGTACTACTCAGTGGTAAAAAAAAAACAATGATATCTTGAATTTTGCATGCAAATGGATGGAAATAGAAAACACCATTCTGAGTGAGGTAACCCAGACCCAAAAAGATGAACATGGGATGTACTCACTCATAATCGGTTTTTAGCCATAAATAAAGGACATCGAGCCTATAATTCATGATCTTTGAGAAGACAATATGAAGGTGAAATCAAAGAAAAACATATAGTTATCCTCCTGGATATTGGAAGCAGACAAGTTTGCCGGGCAAAAATTGGGAACTTGGGGGTGGTGTGGGTTGGGAGCAAGGGGAGATGGGGAGAGCAAAGCGTGAAAGGGAGGATAGGGAGAGCTTGGGGGAATGGGATGCTTGGGATATAGGAAGGGTGGATATGGGAGCAGGGAAGCATATATCCTAATTAAGGGAGCCATCTTAGAATTATTAAGAGACTTGACTCTAGAGGGGTTCCCAGGTATCCATTGAGATGCCCCTAGCTAGTTCCGTGGGCAGCTGAGGAGAGGGAGTCGGAAAAGGCCAGATCCTATAGCCATACTGATGATTATCTTGCGTATCTCCATAGAACCTTCATCTGGCGATGGATGGAGATAGAGGCAGAGCCCCACATTGGAGCACCGGACTGAGTTCCCAAGGTCCTGACGAGGAGCAGAAGGAGGGAGAACATGAGAAAGTCAGGACCGTGAGGGAATCTTCATCTGGCGATGGATGGAGATAAAGACAGAGCCACACATTGGTGCACCGAACTGAGCACCCAAGGTCCAAATGAGGAGCAGAGGAGGGAAAACATGAGCAAGGAAGTCTGGACTGCGAGGTGTGCTCCCACCAACTGAGATGGTGGGGCTGACCTATTCCGAGCTTACCAAGCCCAGCTGGACTGGGACTGAAAAAGCATGAGATAAAACTGGTCTCCCTGAATATGGCGGACAATGAGGGCTGCTGAGAAGCCAAGGACAATGACACGGGATTTGGACCCTACTACACATACTGGCTTTGGGCAAGGGGCCTGGCCTGTTTGGATGCTCACCTTCCTAGACCTGGATGGAGGGGGGAGGAACTTGGACTTCCCATAGGGAAGGAGAGGGAAGGAGAGGGAGGAGGGAGGGGGGTAAATGGGAGACCGGGAGGAGGCAGAAATTTTAATAAATAAAAAAATAAAATAAAGAAAAAACGAAAAAAATAGTGTGAAGACTTATTCACTTGGCTCCTTGGTCTAATGAGAGCCTCATATCAATCACTGAGCTAAGCACACCTCTATACCTCATGAACAAAAATGTTTCACATCTTTGATACAGAACAAATTCTACCTCAAGGCTTTTTTTTAAGTTAGCATACAAATACTGGATTTGTGATGGTATTTTTGTGTGTATATCATTATACATTGTACTTTTTCATATATTCATCTCCTTTAATAGACTTTTCAGTTCCTCTTTGCTCCACATTTGCTGATATCCTTACTCTCTATCTCTAAACTACTCCTATTTTCACATCATATATATTACATTATCCCCCTTTTATCCTTTCCATTCTCCATTTATCACATACACATTCAAAAACTGAAGGAAAAAAAATGTAATGAGTTTCCATATCTCATGGGGTCTTTTATCAAATGTTTATGTAAAAGATAATTTCAAAATATATCAGCCTCATGTTTTAGATTAAACTATTTTTGTTTCAATATGTTTTTTATGTAGAGGGGAAAAATGCTTAAAGATCAGTAAGTTACCATCAGACTCAGAAATGGTGAGGGCAAGAAAAATTACTAAACTGTGTCTCAACATTTTTAGTGGTCTCTGAACACTCACTGTGTAGGATGTCTTCTCTTGGTGGCATTTATCTATTGATGACTGCACTTCACCATCACACTTCTTATTTCTAAACATATTAATTTCAGCATGACATTTGCTTTATGAGCGTTTGAGTTAAGAAAACAGCTTAACTTGGAGAACTGATTTGTGAAATTAAAGGTTATTTATATATTCATGAACACAGTGATGTTTGGGATTCTTATAAGCAGTGGAATTTTAAGGTTATGATATGAAGCCATATACTTTGAAAAATTAATTCAAAGTAGTTTAGAAATTAGCACTTTTAGATCCATTGAAAATTTCATTAACAATATAAATGTGGGATTATGCTCAAAGACATGGCAGAATAGTTAAAATGATATCTATGGGGGATAAAATTGAGTTCTTCATTACAACATCTTCATTAGATCTAAAACTAATAATGAAAAGATTATTCAAATGTACAAGTATTAAGAAGGAATAGTAATAAAGTGATTAAAACAGAGCGTAAGTGCTTAAAAATCAAATATCAAAATTAGATTAATTTTAAATGGCAAGTACCTATAAAATAGATTTAGAAATTAGAAATGAGGAAGGATAAAGAATATTAAAGGTCACATTGTAAATACATATATCTACTGTATTATTTGAACATCTCAATATTATATGAAAGTACACTCTGTTACAGAAATAAAGTTGATACTGTGGAAACATTCTGTGTCTAAAAAGACCTCAACTCTCTCCAGTACAAAAATTTCCTTAATGGAGCATCCAAAATGCTCAATAATTGCAGCATATTTTGGAAAATAACATTTAAAATGCATCTTCTCCTTTTAATGCTGTGATATCAAAACTATTGCACATGATTTTTGAAGTCTGGTTTAAAAAATCCTCAATTTTTCATATACTTCTGAGGCAAATTATCTATAATTTTCCTTTCCATATGTTATCTCAACTCTTTCAGTCTACAAAAAAATCTATAATTAAAGAAATCTACTTTGAGTTTATTGACAGGGTTCCTCTGGAAGACAAGTCTATAAAACTGTTTTGTCCCCACCTGCCAGATAACTGTGGCTATACCAGAAACGAGGCCATACTCTTTATAGTCCCTCAAATGAGATACACATGTATTAGTTTCCCTAGTTATCCAACACTGCTGTTGTCAGTTTACAGACATCCAGATGCTTTCGATATTTCAACTCTGAATATTTCCCAGAAAAGTACCAAGCCCTCGACTGTCACTGTTCAGGGAAATGTTCTGAGTATACTACTTCAATGTTTTGCTCACCGGCTAATCATAGTATTGAGGGGGTTAAACTCCATTATCAATAAAACCTATCGGTTTGGTATGACTGAAAAGTCTTTTGGAGGGATTTGAATAAGTAAACTAAACCAATCGTTGTTTGAAATTCAGGACTGAAGGATGAAGTTAAAATATTTTAATGAATGACTATGTGATTAAGAAGTGATATATCCAGGAGTAGGAGTTGATGGGGTCATTGGCAATTGATGGTTTCTTGGGTAAGGGGTGTAAGAAGGGTCATCATTTTCTTAGGTGGGAGGGCCACTGATGCTGCCTTCATCTATACGCAGGCAAGCTACCCTAATAACCTTCAGTGAATCACAGTGAGTCACAGAGTATACCCTTTTGTCCTTACATCCTTACTTGCAAGTGTTCATTGCAATGAGTCAGCTTCCATGAGTCGATTTTTGTTTTTGTTTTAGTCTTTCTGTTTCATTTGGGTAAAAGTTACAAGGGCAGAGGGCATATAAGATGGGGAGATGAGTGGGATTTGGATGAATGCTGTGAAATTCACAAAAAAATTAATAAAAACTTAAAGAGCAAAAACAACACAAACAAAAAATTCAGTGGATCACACACAAGCAAAAGACATGAAAACAAGTGGGAAGGATGCGCTTTTGAGAAAGAAGAGGTTCGGCAGTAGTGGGATGAAAGAAAGAAATAGAGAAAACAATAAGCAAGATGTACCACATACATGTATAAAATAATCAATGAATAATCTATTTTGTTACTTTAAAAAAAAGAAATAATGCATCCTATTGAGTAGTCCAATAACCTTTAAAGACTTTAAATATTTAATCTTTAATATTTTATGTTTAAAGTCTGTGCTGGGGTAAGAAAAAGCAAAGAGCCTAGTCTCAAGCTAAGATGATCATCTGAAAGTTGACCTGGCCACATCTCCACCATTAATACAGACAAGAGTTAAGGGTGATAAGGGCACGAGGGCAAGACTACAATTCTGCCTAGATGAAACCTTCCCAGCTTTTCCAAATATCAGGGGCAGACAATCTAAAAGGTTAATGCTAATGATACTGACCACTGAAAAATGAGTTCAGGTGCCTCTCTGCCCACACTCCAGCTTTTATGATAATCATAATAAATGGGTGCTCTCTGTAGTTAAACAATTGGGAAATAACAAAAATAATTTACAATTTATAATACGACACTACAAGGAAAAAAGGAAGTGTCATTTTGAAGGCATAGTGCATGGGGAATCTTGAAGATTTCAATCAGAAAGATTCTTGGTCACAACCAACTAGAATTGCAAAGACAGTTTAAAAGATGTGTATTCAAATATCATCTGGATATAATATTTCAGAATGTCTTTGTTTTCATTTATATGTCTTCAATTAATATCTGAATATTTCTAATACACTAAAGCTAAATCAGATGTCAGGTTGTTAGTCCTTATAAAACATAGCACCAAATGGGAAGTATTAATTATTCATATTCAAAGACCTACACAGAAGCCAGGATAATGAAATCATTTTATGTTTCAGAAAATTGTCAAGATTCTCACAGGATTCTCTGGAACTAGCTCCTGTGTTCTTTTTAAGTTTTACATTTTACTTTCTTCTACAAGACCAGTTATTTCTAAAGAAGAATCTCATCACATCTAATATCATTTTTGTAGCATCTCAACTATTATATTATCTAAACCTGCATTCTTAATTGGAAACAGTGGAGAAACTGGTCATCCAGGACACATTCTTCTCTTCCTTTCAAGAAACTTGATTTTCACATCGCTACACTGCTCTTTAGTCTGCCACCGAATTCTTTGTTCATATGTTGGTATGTCTTCAACTCCCCCAAATCCTCTCTTGACATCACATATTATTTGACATTTTGCCTTATATTTCTACTCCTTGTCATATCAGAACATCTCTAAAAAATGTATTAACAAGTTACTGTTATCACTTGCCACCTCCCATTTACTGCCATCTCTTCAGATAAGCCTCCTCTACCATTACAAATGTTGCCTTCATGCGTCATTGACGGTGCCATTTTATAATCCAATGGATGCTTCTCTGTCATGATTCCTACACAAACCAGTCCTCCATTCTTTATGTTACTTTCCTTCATTCTTCAGAATTTCGTAAGTGGATAAAATGAAATACTATGATATCATTCCTCATTTTCTCCCTACAGCTGTCCCTTTGTTCTCCCCAGCATACCCCCTCTCAACCTCATGCCTTTTTCATAACCTACCAAGGCCAATTAAATTAGTGTTTGCCATATTTGCAATGGTGTGGGATTATGTACCAGATGATGAGAAAACTACCAATGGCCACATTCTCAAAAAAAGAATGTTTCCCACCCCACTCCCAACCATCCAGCAGCTATCCCATGCATGCAGTTCCTCAGGAAGGTATGGTGCCTAAAAATGCTTCTCTACTGTTTATGCTAGAATTTTAGTTGGCTTGATTGTAGGAAGGTCTTGTGCAATAATCACATCTCATGAACTCAGGAATAAAATAGCCATGTCATGTCTATAGACAGTGGTTAACAGTCCTCCATCCATCTTCTGTCTTTGACATTCTGCTTCCTTTTTTAATTATATGTTCTCTGAACCTTGTTGGGGGTAGTGAATGCATTAAACTCAGTCTTGAACACTTTGACCAATTACACATCCACTCTAACTACAGCTCATTGCCGAAAGGAGCATTTCTGGCTGAGATGGAGAGTAGCTCTGGTTGATGGGAGCCTTAGCTCAAATTTCCTGCCCAGAATTTAAGCATTCACCTTTTCTTGTCCTCCTCATCCTCCTATAGGGAGCAGACAAAGTCCTGAAAGACTGACTCTGACATGAACACCACCATGTCAAGGACCCCAATGCCTCAGACCTATGGTGATGGAGGAGGGTCATCTATCTATGTGTTACTTTCATTGGTTAATAAAGAAACTGCCTTGGCCCTTTTATAGGACAGAAAATTAGGTAGGCGGAGTAGACAGAACAGTATTGTGGGAGAAAGAAAGCAGAGTCAGGCAGATGCCTCAGGCAGTCACCATGACTCTCCTATCTGAGACGGACACAAGTTAAGATCCTTCCCAGTAAGACACCACCTCGTGGTGCTACACAGATTATTAGAAATTGGTTCATCAAGATGTCAGAATTAGCCAATAAGTGGCTAGAACTAATGGGCCAGGCAGTGTTTAAAAGAACACAGTTTTCGTGTAATTATTTCGGATGTAAAGCTAGCCGGGTAGCGGGACACAGACCTACGCTCCTTCTATGTGGGAGCCAGGCAGGACAAAAAGCAGCTCATCACTACAGAATGTTTCCTTGTAATTATTTTGGGTAAAGCTAGCTGGCAGCCGAAAGCCGGGCAGTGGACGCAGCCCACAGCTCCATCTACACTATGGAAATGCCAAAGCGTACAGCAAACAAGGCTCAAGAGAAAGCAAAGCCTTCTTCTGACCCAATTATAACACTTTAGCAATGACTGACCATCATGTGCAAAATCTAACAAAGCAACTTCACCTTCCCAGATGACTGCAACCTGACTCTTCTCCTATAGAGACCTCCCACAAAGACTAGCTAATCCCTTATCCTCATACTGTATAAAATAAAACTGCTGAGTTTCTGGGTGAAGTGATACGTGCCTTCCATTTATGTGAGCACTGCCCACCAGATCCCAGCTTTGCTGTATGGGTGTCTGTTGTTTCCTTGATATGTCATTTTTTTCAACCCCCCTTTGCTCTAATCAGGTTTCCAGGATCAAGCTGTGCAGGAAACAGCAACTTCATCCCCTCCCCCTGAACTTCTTCCTCATCTGCATTTTAGTGTTCATTATCTAAATAATCTCATCTATTTTCAAAGCTTAAGTTACTATTTACAAACTGAGAGCTTTCAGATTTATATCTCTGACTCTAACTCTTCACATTTGGCTTCTCTACTCTCTTCACCATTCCACTATTTAAATACTTTTTAAAGGCAAAAAACTGAACTATTAAATCTCACTTCTCATTTTATCCAAAATAACTACATAAAATTTCTAAGCACTTGATCTATTCCCTTTCAAAATAACTCCAACCCTACCAACTTTGTTGATCATTGCCACTGAAGGCTTCAACCTTCAAAGAATCACTTCTACAGTGGCTGCCTAAATTCTGTGTTTTTCTTATTCATGCTTTTATTCTTCTCACATCCATGTAATTTATCAACTGACTAGATCTTTACAAAACATATTGTTTCCCTCTTTAAAGCCCTGAAAGCTTGAAAAACAGCCAGAAAAAAATCAAACTTGTTACTATGATCTCTAAGACCCTCTCATGATTTTGCCATGTGTCTGTCTCTGGGATCTTATCTTTCACTGTTTAACCCTTCTCTTCTTGAAAATGGTGATGTCTTCCCAAGTTTTAAACTTGTCACCCTGAGAGTTCTTCCTTGGCTGTCTGCATAATTAGGTCTTTCTCCCTTTGGAAGGTCATGTATGAACAGCAACACCTCTGAGCAACTTCCCAGGAGTGTCATCACTAAATCAGTTCTCTACAACCGAATCAGCAAGTTCTTGCTATGTAACACCGCTTAAATCTGCCAAGGTAGCTATCACAATCTCTAATGATCTTATCTGCTTGGCACTCTGTGTTTAATAACTATGTATACAAGGCACCATATTCATTATTCTAAAAGGCCAGAACAATATCTGGCATACAACAAATACCTTATCAATGTATTGTAGAATGAAGCGGCGGGGCTGTGTCCCGCCACCCGCCTAGCTTTACCCAAAATAATTACACAGAAACTGTATTCTTTTAAATACTGCCTGGCCCATAGTTTCAGCCTCTTATTGGCTAATTCTCACATCTTCCTTAACCCATATTTAGTAATCTGTGTAGCACCACGAGGTGTGGCTTACCAGGAGAGATCTTAACCTGCGTCCATCTCAGAAAGGAGAAGCATGGAGACTCACTATGGTGACTGCCTGAAGTGTCTCCCCACCTCTGCTTCCTTTTTCCCACAATTCTGTTTTGTCTACCCCGCCTACCTAATTTTCTGTCTCTTAAAGGGCCAAGGCAGTTTCTTTATTAATAATGAAAGTAACACATAGACACTCCTCTATCATTTCCCCTTTTTCTGTTTAAACAAAAAAGAAAGGCTTTAACTTTAACATAGTAAAATTACATGTAACAAGATTTATCAAGCAAGAATTACAGTTATAATATTTATATCTATTTTATCTTTTATCATAACTAAGGAAAACTATAACTATCTATTTATTCTTCAACTCCATCAAAGACTCCAGAAGGATATAATATTACCTAAGTAAACAAGTCATATGCAACTTTCAAACTCTAGAAATGACAGAGACAACTCACTGCCTGGACAGTCACGCAAAGTTCCTCTGTACCGTTGGGGCATCCATCTTCAGCCTACAGGCCCATAAGTATCCAGCAGACATTTCCATGAAGCAGGAAATTCCAAAGACAGTTCAGTCACTTTCTGCTGTGTCCTGCAGAACGTCTCGCAGACTCTTTCATGAATCAGGAACCCCGAAGGACCATCTCACCTTTAGGCAAGTTCAGCAGTCCTCTCTTTATGGGTTCTTTGTGTCCAGTTTATGCAACAGTCCAGGCAAGAGCAGTTTCTTGCCCAAATGGCTAACAAACTCCATAAGTAGCCTCTTCGATGCCCATCTTCCTCTTGAAGTAGATTGGTGCTGCCAGGAGCAGACATGTCTCATTGTCATGAAAACCCTAAGTTATTAAAACATTTAAAATGCCATATTCTGTAGCCTTTGAAAGATATGAAGAATGCCTATCTAACTGAAATGTCTCTACACATCTAGAAAATCTAACTAACATGACTACAAGCTTGATTATTATTGATGATTATCCATTAACAACCTATATTTCCTAATTATACATTACGGTTTTTAAAATGAACTACACAATCAAAATAGCTTAATCAAGATCAGAAATACATATACATATAACAAATTGACCTTAAAATCCATACCACTGCAAATTATTCATCTCTATATCATATCCCCCTTTAAATGTAAAAGAACATTTATAAACAATATTTGGGAATGTGGGCACAGTTGTTTCTCTCCAAACTGCTTCCTGCTGAATGGGGGCACTATTATTTAGGTCTTTTATGGTATAACCTGTGTGCTAGGTTCCTCTCAGTTGGCAGTTGAGTGATTTTTTGAGGGTGTTCACAGCAACCTTTCAGGACGGCATGGTCTATCATACCATATTGGGATAGAAGCAATCCACAGAGTCTCGTCCTCTGTGAAAACAAAAGAAGAAACTCTTTTCCAAAGCATCCTGTTCTTAGATCCAAATTCTGAAGTCATACCGTTAAGATGTCCATTCTGGTCTAGCCTGGAAGCCCATATAATGAAATGTCTCTCTGTATTTAGCTCCTTTACAGTCAAAAATTTTAAAGAAAACACAATAAAATACATAATCCAGACTCTCTGTGAATTTTCCATTTTTACGTGGCTCATTTTCACTCTATCACTTTACTTTATTCTGTCTCTTTAAAGACTTTACCCTTTTTTTAGGCATTAACTTTATTTTTTATATTTTCTTCTTCTCTCTCAAGCCTACATACATTCATCCAACATTGTGACTCATTTAAAAGTCTTTTATGTCTGACTCTGTCCTATTGTGAATCTGTAATTTTTCTACTGTCGAGAAACATGTTTGATTTGTGCCTTTACATCGCTAAGCACTTAAGACTCTAAGCTGTGACATTCCTGGGTCAAAAACAGATACTGTGAGCTTGCCCTGCCCAGTCCAACATGGTGGAGCTGCTTGTGACTGAATCAGTTGCATTTCTGGGCTGCAGAGTGGCAAGCTGTTCTGGATGTTGGCTCCACCTCTCTCCAATTTCAAAATGGAGGATGTACCATTTTTTAGTAGCTCTGGGGCCGCCAGGTAGGAGCCGCAGTCAGCACTTTAATTCTGAGACTGAGCGTGCAGCACAGAAACTCTTTTCATCCAAGTTACATCCAAATCTGACACACAGAGCACCGCGCAGCCTGGAAACATCTCTCTCTATGGCGGCAGAAATCCGCCATGTTCTCCCACTTGCCTAAGCCTGATTCTGCCATCTGCCCAGGTGCAGGCAGGGAGCAGGGAGCCATTGGTCCGGTCTCAGAGCACTCTCCTTCTGATCCCGAGCAAGCAAACAAACATCTAGTCCATAAAAGCCACTGAAATGCTATAGCCAGAGTTTGCACTGGCGGCACAGCACCAGGAAGCCGCGTTTTAAAGTGACTCAGCTTTTTTCTCTGCCGCTATTGCCGAAACAGGAAATCTCTCTACAGCACGTCCTAGCAAACAGCAAAAAGCTGTGTTAAACTCTCTCTCTCCTTTATTTAAAGCCCTCTCAGGTTTTTAAGTGGATTTAGTCACCATGTTGGAGCTCCAATCTGTAGAAGGAGCGGCGGGGTTCTCGTCCCACGAAAAAGGGGAAATGATGGAGGAGTGTCTATGTGTTACTTTCATTATTAATAAAGATACTGCCTTGGCCCTTTAAGAGAACAGAAGATTAGGTAGGCGGAATAGACAGAACAGAATTCTGGGAGAGTTGGGGAGACAATTTAGGCAGTCGCCATAGTGAGTCTCCATGCTTCTCCTCTCCAAGATGGATGCAGGTTAATCTCTCCTGGTAAGCCACACCTCGTGGTGCTACATGGATAACTAAATATGGGTTAAAGGAAGATGTGAGAATTAGCCAATAAGAGGCTGAAACTATGGGCCAGGCAGTGTTTAAAAGAATACAGTTTCCGTGTAATTATTTTGGGTAAAGCTAGCCGGGTGGCGGGACACAGCCCTGCTGCTTCCTTCTACAAATGTATGAAAAAGATGAGTGAGTAGATACATGAGAAGAGCAGTGACATAGAGAGCATCCAAACAGGCTAGGCCCCTCCAAAGCCAGTACATGCAGTAGGAACAAAACCCAGTGCCATTGTCCTTGGCTTCTCAGCAGCCCTCATTGTCCGCCATGTTCAGGGAGTCTGGTTTTATTCCATTCTTTTTCAGTCCCAGTCCAGCTGGCCTTGGTGAGCTCCCATTAGATCAACCCCACCATCTCAGTGGGTGGGTGCACTCCTTGCGGTCCTGACTTCCTTGATCATGTTCTCCCTCCTTCTTCTCCTCATTTGGACCTTGGAATGCCAATTAACCAAATTAAAAAATGGGGTACTGAACTGAACAGAGAATTCTCAACAGAAGAAGTTCAAATGGCCAAAAGACACTTAAGGACATGCTCAATCTCCTTAGCCATCAGGGAAATGCAAATCAAAACAACTTTGATACCATCTTACACCTTTCAGAATGGCTAAAATTAAAAACACCAATGGTAGCCTTTGCTAGAGAGGTTGTGGAGTAAGGGGTACACTCATCCATTGCTGGTGGGAATGCAAACTTGTGCAACCACTTTGGAAATCAGTGTGGTGGTTTCTCAGGAAATTCAGTATCAACCTACCCCAGGACCAAGAGCAATACCACGCTTGGGAATATACCCAAGAGATGCCCAATCATACTACAAAAGCATTTGTTCAACTATGTTTATAGCAGCATTATTTGTAATAGCCAGAACCTGGAAACAACCTAGATGCCCTTCAATGGAAGAATGGATGAAGAAAGCATGGAATATATACATATTAGTGTACTACTAAGCAGTAAAAAGCAATGACATCTTGAATATTGCATGCAAATGGATGGAAATAGAAAACACTATCCTGAGTGAGGCAACCCAGACCCAAAAAGATGAACATGGGATGTACTTACTCATAATTGGTTTCTAGCCATAAATAAAGGACATTGAGCCTATAATTCGTGATCCTAGAGAAGTTAAATAAGAAGGTGAACCCAAAGAAAAACATGTGATGGCTAGTTTTATGTCAACTCAACATAAGCTAGCATTATCTGAAAGGAGGGAATCTCTATTAAAAAAAGGCTTCTGGCCAGCCTGGTCTACAAGAGCTAGTTCCAGGACATGCTCTAAAAAAAAAAAAAAAAAAAAAAAAAAAAAAAAAAAAAAAAAAAAAAAAAAAAAAAAAAAAAAAAGCTGCAGAGAAACCCTGTCTTGAAAAACCAAAAAAAGAAAAAAAAAACTTACTGGATTCGTTGAGGGGGTTGTAAATTGGAGTATCCTGGGAAGGCCACTATGGAGACACATGGTGTGTACAATTATAAGTAATTATAAAAGCTCTGTCCCTTACCAGAAGTCCTTCTGTGTGTGTATTCTTATGTTCTCATTTGTGTCTTCAGGAAATCTCTAAGTAGCTAGAGTTTTCTCATCCCAAAGGTTAGAGAACCAAGATGACCCAACTAGTTAACAGCACTCTGCTTATAAGGTCCATCTGCACTGTTTCAATGGCAAAGATTTTGATTTCATCTGTGCAAATTAATAACTCTTCAAGATAAATCCTAAAACACATATATATTTAGGGATTCAGATTCTCAATATAGCTTTAATATTTGCTTATGCATCAAATTTCCCTTAGACTTCTAGTCATATAAAAGTTTTTCTTTGGTTATTAAATTCTTTGATACTAACTTGCTCTCACAGGTACAGTCTTCATGTGTGGCACAACCGTATGTTAACATGACAAGGAAATGTACCCTGTAGCTAGAGTAGTACTCCTGTCTGACTTTGACAGACCATAAACAAGTTCAAAGAGCATCTAGCCAATTTTTTCTTGCCAATAACTTTATTTCACATAACCCTATCCTACTTCTTCTCTTCCTACTTCTTCCCATTTTTCTCTCAAGTCAGTGAAATATAAATTGAAAAGTGAATTCATTTCCAACTTTTTCTTCATTTTCAGCTGAGAAAAAGCCACAAGTAAGTAAATCCCTTTTTCTAGTTGCTCTCTCTTGAGAGAAACACTATGACCACAAGAAACTTGATAGAGGGGTTTATTTAACTTACAGGTTATTGTCCATCACTGAGAGAAGTCAGGACAGGAGCACAAGACAGGAAATCAGAGAAAGGACCTGAAACAAAAATGATGGAAGAACATTACATACTGGTTTGTTCTAGGTTCATGGTCAGCCAATTTTCTTGTCCTACTTATGACAGCCTGGCGAGATTTGGCACTATCCTATGGTCTAAACCTTCCCACATCAATTAACAATAAATAAAATGCCACACAGGTTTACCCACAGGCAAAACTGATGGAGGCACTTCTTCAGGTGACATTCTGCTTCCCAGGTGTGCCAAACTGCAAACAAAATTAGTAATCACAGTTTGAGATCTTTATATCTTCATTTTCTCCTCTATGTTAATGTCTACCAGTGCAGATTTGCTGTAGTACCAAACCATCAGAGCCTTACTTTTAACCGCACCAGCCACAAACAACAGCCACGTTAATACTGCACCTGTAGGGAAACACTTTGTACATATTGTCTTTCTCTGAGATTATATTAACTTGGGAATAATGAAAGGTTTTTTGAAATTCCACTAAAACAAAACAGTACAGCTAATAAGTAAATTTAAGGCCATTTTGAATAAGTCTTATCTTTGATCTTCTATAATACTATTTACTTTCGCATGATATAAACTTAACAGAGAGGCAGGCGGATCCCTGTGAGTTCGAGACCAGCCTGGTCTACAAGAGCTAGTTCCAGGACAGGCTCCAAAGCTACAGAGAAACCCTGTCTCGAAAAACCAAAAAAAAAAAACAAAACAAAAAAAAAAAAAGCCGGGCGGTGGTGGCGCACGCCTTTAATCCCAGCACTCGGGAGGCAGAGGCAGGCGGATCCCTGTGAGTTCGAGACCAGCCTGGTCTACAAGAGCTAGTTCCAGGACAGGCTCCAAAGCTACAGAGAAACCCTGTCTCGAAAAACCAAAAAAAAAAAACAAAACAAACTTAACAGAAAAAAATTATAAAGAGTTTCCTTTTAATATTCATATTCAGACAGGCTATCATCACCTTACAGGCAAACTATGTTACCAAGGGAAAATTTTGTTATACATATGGCTCTACCTCACTAATAATTTTAAATGTTAATGTCCTTTCTTTTTGATACAGACTTTTATAGTATGGAATAGAGTATGGAATGAAATGTTAAGTATAACAAATAGGAAGCAGGCAGAGGAAATAAGTGGAATGCCACTTGCCAACAAAGGCATTACTTTCTTCAAAATTTACTGGGTTTTCATACTTTTTGTTGTTGCAGTTTAAAGTGTTTTACATGTGGAATTTCATTTGACATTCAGAATTTGTATTAAACTCAAACAAAAAGCAAAAGTAAGAATCCCTTTGCTAATAATATTTTTATTTTTATGGTAAAACACAGCTAAGAGTCATTCTCTGCCCTGAATTATATGAAGAAAAATAATGATTTTTCTTCTGATATTCAAGAGGGTCAGAGAGATCATGTACTTAACGTTTAGCTATATAGATTTATGTCTGACCTAGTCTGTTATAAATATATGAACTGCTCCTAAAAAGCAATTTCTATTTGCAGTTAATCAAATGAATTATTTAAGATAGTATCCTAGAAACTTCAAACAGAAAAAAAAGTTCCTGCTAATATCAGAACAAAATTGTTTAGTACAAACCAACTTCTAAGTGTGCTGCAAAGGGTCACTTTATTCAATCAATGATCTATTTTTTGTTATAAGGTTGTAAGAATCATCATTCCACAATTTCTAATTTCAAGTTTTACATTGAGACAGAACAGAACTGAGACAGCCTTTTAAACAAATCAGCTTCTTTGAGGATAATTTTAATAAAAAGATTTCTCTAACATCCAAATGGCTTTAGCAATAACAAATATTTGCCTAGAGATTTTCCAATCGTATTAGATTGACAGTAGAAGAATTAGAAGTTTACTAACCAGCCTTAAAGCACAAACTATTCTATGGCCCAACTGCAATATTTAATGTTAACTGAAAATAGTTTGAGCCAATGTTGTTACCTCCAGTCCTACAGGAAAACAGTTATTCCAAGATATACCATAATCTTGAGTGTCTTTATCATTTTAAACAGTGTTGAAGACAAACCATGAACTAAAGAAGAGGTCTTGATTCTACTACTTTGGTGAAAGGATGCAAATCATATCCATAGACAAGATTAGACCAGACGAAGAGTCAGGAAGCCCTGTGATGGATCACAGATTTAAGTGTTGACCTCTCAGGAAGTTATTCAACACACATGATAAAATAAGCAACTGAATGAGAGTATTTTTAATGTGGCCTTAAAGAGAACCCATCAATAAGATGTGAAAAGGAAAAGATATCATTTTTTTGCTTTGTAATTTGCAATAACACAGAATTTTACTCTTCTGCAATAGATCTTACAGTTATAATTAAAACCTTACAACCAAGGAAAGGTAAATGACTAGAATGCTTTTAAAGTTACATACCTTTAAATTTTCACTGTTGATTTTGATAGAAAATTACTACCCTAGAGCTTTTACTTAAAACAGGCCTCACTCAGAAGCAAAGGCTAGCCTGAAACTTACCAACTTGTTCTTGAATTCATGGTCCTCCTGCCTCATCCTCTCAAATGTGGGAATTACAAGTATGACCCACCATGCCCAGCTTCTTACATCTAGTAGTTATAGCTTGATGGTTTTGTTTCTTCTTCCTTATCACTTCACCTGGATTAGTCACTTTTGAAAGAAACAGGTTAGGACAAGAACAACACTGAACCTCAAAGATACTGGGAATAAAGAGAAGCAAACTTTTTTTACTGGAGTCCAGTCCCTATAAGTGGATGCCATGTTCAGCCTTAAATCAGGGGGAAGGGCTTGGTCCTGCCACAACTTTATGTGCCAGACTTCATTGACTTGCCATAGAAGCCCTTATGATGAGGGGCGGGCTGGGGGAGAAGCAGGAGGTGGTGATAGGAGGAGAGATGGGGGAAGAATTGTGGATTGAATATAGAATGAAAATACAAAATAAAGTTTTTTTAAACTTAAATGAAGAAGCAAACTGTGAGGGAATTCAATTCATTTTGAGAAGAAAAGGAATCATCTACCCATAACTACCAAAAACAATGGCAAAAAAATGGCATGCAACCCAAAAATCCAGTTTGCAATAAGAACTAGGTATTTTGTTAAACCCTTACATACACTTGCTTAGAAAAGTTTCACTCAGCATTCATGTAAGGTAAATATTATTTTTCCCCATTAACATACGAGTAAGATAAAGTTTTGTAGGCTATGCAACTTTTCCAGAGTTAGTCAAAAAAGCTACACAAACTGAGCCCAAGTAATGCTTTTGAACTTACAAATCTATGGGTTTATGCCTGATGCCATATTGACTTTAATCAAGCCACTTCCTTCAGCAATGTTTTTTCTAGGAGCCAGAAATTCTTGGAAGGTTATATTTTAACAAACAAAAGTGAAGTATTTTTATAACACAATTCTTAAGGTTTCTTTTTCTACTGTCACACAATGATTCTGTATATTTATGGGGCATAATATGCTTCACATGTATGCATAGACTAAGGATTTCTTCACATCTTTGTAGGAATAGGGTCAGCTTGTTGGTTGCTGGCCATGTAGCCCCAAAATAATCACACAGAACTGTATTAGTTAAATCACTGTTTGGCCCATTAAATCTAGCTTCTTATTGGCTAACTCTTACATATTAATTTAACCCATCTCCATTAATCTGTGTATTGCCATGTGGCTGTGGCTTACCAGGTAAAGTTCCATGTCTTTCTCCAACAGGGGCTACATGGCTTCTTCCTGACTCTGCCTTCTTTCTCCCAGCATTCAGATTAGATTCCTCCACCTAGCTCTGTTCCTCTATAGCTCTGGTTTTGGCTCAAAGCAGTTCCTTTATTAACTAATGATCTTCATAACATACAGAGGAATCCCACATTACCTCCCCTCTTTTGTTTAAATGAAAAGGATGGTTTTAAACTTAACATGGTAAAATTATATATTACAAATAAGTATTAAGCAAGAATTACAATTATAATATTTATATCTACTTTATCTTTTATCATAACTAAGAAAAACTATAACTATCAATTCTTCAACTCCATCAAAGACTGCAGAAGGATATAATATTACCTAAGTAAACAGAAAGTGCATTGTATGCAACTTCCAAAACTCTACAATTGACAGAGACATCTTGCTGCCTGGACCACCACTCAAAGTTCTTCTATACCAATGGCATTAGTCTTCAGCTACAGGCCCATAGTATTCAGCAGACTTTTCCATGAAGCAGAAAAATTCAAAGACAATTGAAGTTGTCAATCACTTTCTTCTGTGTCCTGCAGAATGTCTAAAAGACTCTTTCATGAGGCAAGAACCCCTAAGGATTGTCTCACCTTTAGGCAAGTTCATCAGTCATTTCGCTATGGGTCCTGCATGTCCAGTTCATCAAGAAATCTAGGCAAGAGCAGTTTCTTGCCCAAATGGCTAACCAACTCCATAAGGAGCCCCTTTAATGCCTATCTTCCTCTTGAAGTAGTTTGATGCTGCCAGGAGCAAATATGTCTCACTGTCATGAAGTTTAAGTTCTTAAAACATTTTAAAAGCCTTTTTCTGAAGGTCTCTGAAAGATTTGAAGAATACCTATCGAACTGAAATATTTCTCTATATATCTAGAAAATCTAACTAAAATGACTACAAGCTCTCTATTTACCTATATTTCTTAATTATACATTACATTTTTAAATGAGCTACACACGCAATACCTTAATCAAGAGCAGAAATATGCATATAACAAAATTGACCTTAAGTTTATATCAATAAACCAGATCCATATCAATGCAAATCTCTATAGCATATCCCCTTTAAATGTAAGGAAACATTTATAAACAATATTTGAGAATATGGGCATAGTTCTATCTAAACTGCTTACTGTTGTTGATTTGGTGAAGTAATTTTTGAGGGGTGTTCAAGGTGACATTTTCAGAGGGTCTTGTTCCATCAAACCATATTAGTCTAGAACTCTGCCACCAATAACAGCCAGATCTTTAAGAATATGGTTGCCAACTTTACTTAAGATATAAAGAGTTCAGAATGATGTAGTAGTTCTGCAAGCAGTAGAGATAACAGATTGTTCTATCTTTGTCCTTGTAACTAGTTCCATGGTAATTGATGGGTTCTTCTGAGTCTGCACATATGTGAGGATATGCACACAAATGGCACATACTCTTATAGAATTACATACATATACATAAAGATATACTGTAGAAGCTTCCTAATATAGATTGGTACACATATATAAAATGAGTTAAAGTGTGGTTGCCACATAATAGCATAACAATGACCATATTAGACACTAGAGGTTAACAAATAAAAGCTCAGTCTCAGGAATGAACTATTTCTTTTGAAATTGAAGACCCTTTTGCTGAAGACACCAAAGAGTTGAGTCATAGAAAATGCAGAAATCAAGGTGGTTATAAGATGAAAGATTCATTCCAACTTTTTCTGAAAAGTGTATACATGTTACCAGAGGAGAAAGAAAATATCAATGATACATATTTGTAAACCCCATGAGCTGCAATAATGATTGACTTTACATGGCATGCCCACTGGTGATAGTTGTATGGACATTATGGAAGTAACCTCTCACTTTGAGATTGTATTTAATGCTGCTCCACAGTATGAAATCCACACCATTATAAGGCTGAAAGCTATGGCTAGAAGGTCATCAGTTTTTGGAGAGAACCTAATACTATTATCTTGCTAACTGGACATACTAGTAAACCAACTCCTAATGACCCATAATTATACCCATAGATAAATGCACCTCTCAGCCCTTATCAGAGAAACATCTGTTTGCAGTAGATGATAATCAACACAAAGATTCACAACTAGAAAAGGTACAGCCATAATGGAACACAGGTATTACTCCCCTCTTCCAAAGACTCAGACTCATTTGAAGAAGAATTAGAAATAGTATAAATCAAAAGTAACGGGTTACCACAAGAAAACAGATACATCTTCTAGATACATCAGGGCATCTATACATATGAAATCACAGAACAGTATATTCACAACTTGCCCAAGCTCAAACCATACCAAATACCACTACAGAGAGTGTGGGGCATGAAGTTTCTACCCTAGAAAATTATTTATTGGCAATTGATAGTTGCTGAGAAAGGAACTATCTTATTTAGCTTTCTCTAAAACTTTAGCCTATGATAAGTTTAACAAAATTCAGCAAAATGCCTCACTTTCAAGAATATTTGCACAGCACAGATTGGCTTTGCTGTGATGAAAAAAAAGCATAACAGTGGATAGAAAGGAAAGCAGGAGGATCTGGAAAGAGTTTGGAGTGGGGGACAAATATCAACACTCAATGTACAAAATTCTCAAAAAGCTAAGAAATAAACAAGTAAAATTATTTTTTTAATTTTATCATTTATTAAAGACAAAAGCAAATTTGATGCTTTTTACTTTTATGTAAGAACTAAATCTTGGCTATATATTTTCTATAGCAGTATACAAAGACTTCATTTATCAGATTTTATATATATATATATATATATATATATATATATATATATATATGTAGTTTTTAAATTGTACATTTTCCATATTTTTACCTTCTGATGCTTTTTTATGTAAACATTATACATAAAATGTAGATCTATATTACTCCTATCCTTCTACTCCTTGCTCCCAAATAAACATTCATTTCTACAATTAATATTGTTACATGTGTGTATATATACATGCTCACACATATTAATACTTCTCAAATCCCTTAAGAAAAATAAAAGAGCTAAATCACCTAGTTAGCATTATATTGCTAGTTTAATAAGTAAATACACCTTTAGTAATTTATAACTTTAAAATTTGTGAATACATTGTTATTGTTCAATAGTTTCTTTCACCTGTTTCCTCAGATTAAAACATTTTATCCTGAAAACAAGTTCCATGCTCAAAATAGCTTCTAAAAGTCCCCCAAACTGACCATATTCTCTAGGTCCCTGCCTGCCAGGGTAATGAATAAAACCATAGTCTCCCTCAGAAGAAAGGAGCTAAGCTGAAAAAAAAACAACTCTAAGAACAGACAACCTGCCTAGAAGAAGCATAAGCAGGCAGAACTGCCTGGAAGAGGTTAGACCATTTGAGTCACTTCAAAAGGACATTGTCCAACCTGTTGAGCTGCCTGCAGGCTGTGCAGTGTGCTGTCACCAATGTTGGGGTGAGCTTTGGTAATATGGCTGTCTTTGAATCATTTCTGTTCCTATACATAACCCCTCATCCATACTCCTGTAAGCAATTCCAGTAAAACTCAATGGTTCCCCAAGTGAAATCAGAACTGCTCATTCATTTCGTGGCTTCCCAGTCCTAAATAATCACACAGAAACTATGTTAGTTATAGCACTGCTTGGCTAATGACTCAGGCATATTCTACCTCACTCTCACATCTTCAATTAACCCATTTCTATTAATCTGTGTATTGCCACAAGGCTGTGGCTTACTGGAAAGGTTCAGGGCATCTTCTTCCTTCAGCAGCTGCATGCTGTCTCCATGACTCTGCCTACTATCTCACAGGTTCTCATCTTCTGTGAAAACAAACATAGAAGTTTTCTAAAACGACATATCCTTAGACTCAAATTTGGAAGTCAAAATACCTTTGACATATATATGTTGGTTTAGCTTAGCATCTTACACAACGAAATTTCTCTCTGTAATTAGCTCAATCACAGTCGAAAAATTCAAAGAAAACACGATAATATACATAATCAAGATTCTGTGTATTTTCCATCTTTACATGGCTTATTTTTAGCTCTATTATTTTTAATATTTAATTATCTTTACTCCTTTAATCTATGACTATCTATCAGTATTCTTCCTTTTCTTTTATAAGCCCATGTAAATTTCTCTAACACTATGACCGATTTATAGTTTCTTTTTCATCTAAATCTGTCTTTATTGTGTGTCAGAAATTGTTTTCTAATCAAGAGCACATTTTTTTTAAATGCCAAGTGGGCGTGTCTAGGACAAACTTTGTAGCCCTGCCTAATTTCTCTACACTGTACAACATGGCAGAGGTATGTTCACGGCCTCTGCAAACCATGCTCACCACCATGCTCACTTCAGGTATGAAGCAGGTTTCTGTTGCCATTAAGCAATATGTAACATGAATGATGCTCACAGACCTCATTTACATACTTGGTCATCTGAAGGAGCCAGAGCTATTCATGCTGCCAGAATGAACTAGGAATATGTCTCTCAAGGAAGTTGCACAGGTTTGCTGCTAACGCTGAGTCAGGAAACCTTCTCAAACAGAGCCTATCTAAATATATATGTGGCTACCAAGAAGTGGTGCTTGGCTCCTCTTTTTGTGGGTCTAGAAGCCCTCTTTATTTGCTTAAGCTTTTTTCAGTCTTATGTGGATTTATGCCCAACTTGGATGCCATTATGTAATCATACACTGCTCTTTCATTTCTCAGCTACCCAGATACAAATAATCATACAAAAATTATATTAATTATAACACTGCTTGGTCAATGATTCAGGTGTATTCTCCCTAGCTCTTATATCTTAAATTAATGCATTTCTATTAATTTGTATATTGTCATGTGGCTGTGGCTTATTGGAAATGTTCAGGGTGTCTTTCTCTAGCAGTTGCATGGTATCTCCCTGACTCTGCCTACTCTCTCTCCATATCTCTTCCAGCCTGTCTATTTTCTATCCTAACATAGGTCAAACCAGTTTTATTTATTAACCAGTAAGAGCAACACATAGACAGAAATACACCCCACATCACCCAAGTTGAACTTTGGTGATATCTGATATAATGATCTGATATGGGTTCCCTATCAGGGGTGAATAGTGTGTACATTGTGTCTACCCAAGTAAGTTGTATCAAACAACTCTCTGTGTGTGTGTGTACATACATGCCACTTCATGCATATGGAGTCATGGGTCAACTTACAGAACCTGAATCTCACAATACACTTTGTTTAAGATAGTCTTTTAGTCTTTTTTATGCTTTTCCTTCCATGCTGCATATTTCAGGCTAGTTGGTCCATTGAGTTTCCAGGTAATTCTACTATCTCTGCCACCCATCTCACTTTGAGAATTCTAAGATTATAGATATGGAGATCTGAGTTACTACAAACTGCTTTTATATGTAGTTTCTGAGTATTAAACTAAAGTGTTTTTCCCCATTGACCCATTACTCTGTTACTTCATTTATATTTTACTTTGTTATTTTATTACGAAACACAAATTTGATTCAAGTAACCAAAAGCTAACATAAAATATATTAAACTATTAGATATTATATCTATCCAACTTATTGCAATTACGTGTCTTTGTTCCCTGGTTATCATCAATTTTTGAACTTAGTTCAACAGCAATATCCATATTAGTGTTCCCATATCATGTTTCACATCTTTTTTATTTTCTTCATTAACATGTTATCTCTTATATAACACTTTTCATATACCTCTATTAGCTAGACTATGTCCCTTTCCTTCTCCCTCTGCCCCCACCTCTCTCCTCACACTTCTTTGAAAGGAAACTGCATATTTACATATTCACTAATGACACTTTCTCTTTCACCAGGGCTATTATATGTGGTGATATTTTGATTGTGCTTTCACAAACAAAGTTTGCTTGAGGATCAGAGTGTGGAGAAAGCCACTAGTTAGCCTGAGAGGCCAGGTGGTGGCACACACATTTAGTCCCAGTACTTGGAAGTCACACACTTTTAATCCCAACAGAGGAATATATATATATATATATATATATATATATATATATATATATATATATATAGTTGGGCAGAGAGAGGACTATAAGGCGGAGAGAGGACACAGAAATTCGGAGCTTTCCGTCTAAGGACTTACAGAGACTGAAAACCCCATGCAGTGGGATGATTTTGTAGAGATTAGATCTAGTGGCTGGCTATTCTGCTTCTTTGATCTTCAGGCAAGCTTTATTTGTTAAAGCACAATCAAAATACCACCACAGTCTTCACTTTTGCTCAATACTGGCATGTGTCTTTGGTTTCCTCTTCCAGATTATCATATATATTAACGCATGCTCAACTAAACATTTAATAAGTCCTCATATATATGAAAGTACATAGTTGTTGTAAGTAACAGAAAATAGAATTAGTCTATAGTTTTTCTAAAAGTTAGTTATTCCATAATGGAGAGGGCCATCTCACAAGAGAGGCATAAAGATTACTGTCAACAAAGGCCAATGGCACCTATGAAAGATTTAGTAAATTACTGAGTATCAGGTAAATTGATATCCTAACATCCTTTCTCAATAAAATATTTGTAAAAGTACAAAAAATAGCTCTTATAACTTATATTATTAGCCTATTATTCTAGTATATGTTAGCCACATGGCTCAGTACCTTTTTCAGCATGGCAAGTCAAATCCTGCTTCTTTGGTGTCTGGACAGTACTGCGGAAGGAGGTTCCTTCTTCTCAGAATACTCCTGTTCTCATTGCCCTGCCTGTATTTCCTGTCTGATTATCCCGCCATACTTCTTGCCTGACTACTGGCCAATCAGTGTTTATTTAAAACATAACTGACAGAATACAGAATTGTCACCCACCATTAGACTATCTGGTGGAATTACATTTGTCTGTCTTGATGGAGGGCCACTGTAAAACACTTAATACTAATTAAACATCAAATTTCAGAGCTATCATTGTCATAGTCATAGAAAGAGAAGCAAAATGTGTTTTAAACAAAAGTTGTAATCATACTGATTTTTATTGCTTTTAAGATAATTTAAAACTTAAAGCTTCACTTGTCTCATTATGTACATTGATGATAAAAGAATAAAACTGATAAAAATACCAAGAACTCCAAGGATAGCTTAGAAAAAAACCTGTCTATTCTTTTTTATTATTATTATTATTATTAAAAATTTCTGCCTCCTCCCCACCTCCCATTTTCCTCCCCTCCCCCCACTTCCCTCCCCCTCCTTCTCCAGTCCAAAGAGCAGTCAAGGTTTCCTGCCCTGTGGGAAGTCCAAGGTCCTACCCCCTCCATCCATGTCCAGGAAGGTGCACATCTAAACAGACTAGGCTCCCTCAAAGCCAGTACATGCAGTCGGATCAAAATCCAGTGCCATTGTCCTTGGCTCCTCAGTCAGCCCTCATTGTCCACCATGTTCAGAGAGTCCGGTTTGATTCCATGCTCCATCAGTCCAGATGGCCTTGGTGAGCTCCCATTAGATCAGCCCCACCGTCACAGTGGGTGGGTGCACCACCCGCAGTCCTGACTTCCTTGCTTATGTTCTCCCTCCTTCAGCTCCTCATTTGGGTCTTGAGAGCTCAGACCAGCACTCCAATGTGGGTCTCTGTCTCTATTTCCATCCATCGCCAGATGAATCTTCTATGGTGATATGCAAGATATTCATCAGTGTGGCTATAGGATTGGGCCATTACAGGCTCCCTCTCCTCAGCAGCCCAAGGAACTAGCTGGGGACATCTCCATGGATACCTGGGAACCCCTCTAAAGTCAAGTCTCTTGCCAGCCCTAAAATGGCTTCCTTAATTAAGATATCTTCTTCCCTGCTCCCCATCCAACTTTCCTCCATCCCAACCATCCCATTCCCCCAGGGTCTCCCCATCCTCCCCTCCTCACTTTTCTCTCTCCATCTCCCCATCTCCCCTTACTCCACCCCACTCCCACCCCCAAGATCTCAATTTTTGCCTGGCAATCTAGTCTACTTCCAATACCTTCTTATTTAGCTTCTCTAGGATCATGAATTATAGGCTCACTGACCTTTATTTATGTCTAGAATCCACTTATAAGGGAGTACATACCAAATTCATTCTTTAGGGTCGGGGTTACCTTACTCAGAATAGTATTTTCTATTTCCATCCAATTTTCTGCAAAACTCAAGATGTCATTGTTTTTTTACCACTGAGTAGTACTCTAATGTGCATATATTCTACACTTTCTTTATCCATTCTTCCATTGAAGGACATCTAGGTTGTTTCCAGGTTCTGGATATTACAAATAATGCTGCTATGAACATAGTTGAACAAATGCTTTTGTAGTATAATAGGGCATCTCTTGGGTATATTCCCAAGAGTGGAATTGCTGGGTCCTGGGGTAGGTTGATCCCAAATTTCCTGAGAAACCACCATACTGATTTCCAAAGTGGTTGCACAAGTTTGCATTCCCACCAGCAATGGATGAGTGTACCCCTTACTCCACATCCTCTCCCGCAAAGGCTATCATTGGTGTTTTTGATTTTAGCCAATCTGACAGGTGTAAGATGGTATCTCAAATTTGTTTGATTTGCATTTCCCTGATCACTAAGGAGGTTGAACATGACCTTAAGTGTCTTTTGGCCATCTGAACTGCTTCTGCTGAGAATTCTCTGTTCAGTTCAGTGCCCCATTTTTTAAATGGGTAATTAGCATTTAAAAGTCTAGTTTCTTGAATTCTTTATATATTTTGGAGATCAGACCTTTGTCTGTGGTGGGGTTGTTGCAGTCAGTAGGTAGCCTTTTTGTTTTAATGACAGTGTCCTTTGCTTTACAGAAGCTTCTCAGTTTCAGGAGGTGCCATTTATTCAATGTTGCCCTTAATGTCTGTGCTGCTGAAGTTATACATAGGAAGTGGTCTGCTGTGCCCATGTGTTGTAGAGTATTTCTCACTTTCTCTTCTATCAGGTTCAGTATGTTCAGATTGATATTGAGGTCCTTAACCCATTTGGACTTGAGTTTTGTGCATGGTGATAGATACGGATCTATTTTCATTCTTCTACAAGTTAAGTAGTACAAGAAAATAATGTAAAAGCATATGAAATACTTTGAATGACCTCATTGTTCATAACCTTTAAGAAAATTACTGAAATATAATTTTAAACAATCAGGTTTTCTAACTCTACCTTTGTTTAAACTGATTTTTCTGTATAAGGTTAATGAAGTTTTTAATTATTATTATAGTAACAACAAGACATGCTGAGATTAGAGGTTCAATTTTTATTAATTTCTTCATATATTTTACATATCAGTGAGTTTCCCTTCCCTCCTCTCTTCCCATTCCCTCCCCCTACCTTCTCTCCACCCCACTCATCTACTCCTCTTTTCAGAATGGTGCTGGTCACATGTGGGAATGAACAAAGCATGACATATCAAGTTGAGGCAGGACTAACCTCCTGACCCTGCTTCAGGGCTGGGCAAGGCATCCCAGCATGGTAAATAGGTTCTGAAAAGTCAACTCATGTATCAGGGACAGATTCTGATCCCGTTAGGGACCCCACAAACAAACCAATTTCTATACAACTGTCAGATACATGCTGAAGGCCGAGGTTCACTCTGGGTCCAGCTCCTGGAGTTCAGTTGAAGAGAGGGAAGAGGGACTGTATGAGCAAGAGGAGTCACAATCATGATGGGGTAACCGACAGAAACAGCCCACCTGAGCTAGTGGGAGCTCACAGACTCAATTTTTAAAACATCAATGTTTTAGAACCATGGGTACAATTTAAGAATGTTTGAGGGCATTGAAAACTAAATCCTCACAAAATATACCATAAAATATGATTGGGAGGGAAAGACTCAGGGCAGGGGTGTGTGCTTTTCGTGATATTTCCCTTTTGACCTCCCTGACAGTAGCATACTGTTTTAATAAGAACAGAGACATTTCTGATATAATAGGTGACATTTTCATGAAGCAAAATAGAGGAGTTAAGGCTGAGAAAAAGTGCAGTTATGGGATTGAACGTCTGAAAACACCATTGGGAAAGAGACAAACTGGTAATCAAATTAGCTAAATTCAATTTATAAAGAGACTTCAGAGAGCATGTCAGACAGGCTGCTGACTCAATTTCATATTCAAATTGGAAAATAGCAGTATTAACATGGTTATTAAGAGAAAAATAGCTAGCTTATATTATTGTAAAACTCTTTAACAAATTGCTATTTTTAATATTAAAATAATGGTTTGGGTAGAATCATATATTAATTGATCTCTAAAATGCTTTTATCTCTACAGCATCAATTTTTATAGAGATATCTAATGTTATGAAAGATTGTGTAATTGTACTGCAATTACATGCACAATAAACCAAAACAGTAAAGATTTAGTCTAGACTTTTAACACTGTTGGATGTGAGAACAACACTGAATAGCAGAAAACAGTGAATTCAGTACTTAAGACAGAAATCTTGTTGTAATCTGTGAGTACTTAACAGTATCATTAGTCTTTAGAAATTTCACAAAACTGAAAAAGGAAATTAAGATGATAATATTGACCCTGGCTGTAAATCACCTGCCTCTTGTATATAACAAAACTCATACAATACAGTGGTTAGTGCTCAACCACCATGTTCCCTTTTTCATTCCATTATTGTCCCACAGGTATTGTTTAAGTCCTCAGATACTTGAGACAACCTATGACCACTTATTCCCCAGGAACTTAATGCTCTGAGAACAATCCAGTCAAGATGGTGAAGAGGAGGAGGAGGATGTAAAGGAAATAAAGGGGGAGGACTATGCAATATCAATGTTGCTCAAGATGCAACTAACCTAGGGAGGTTTTTAGATCATTTCAAGGAATGGTGAACAAAAAACTGAGTGATAATGTAGAGAGAGAAAAATTATATAATAGAACTTGTGGGGAAGGAAACAGCTGACTTCCTAAGCAGATGGAGAAATGTTCTCTAAGAAATGCAAAAATGAATCAGAAGTTCAACTAAAGAAGGAGGTATGACTTAATTTTTGTAAACTAAATAATTTATCTCCTATAAGCTATGCTTCAATCAGAGAATAAATCAGTAAAATGTTAAGGCAGGATAGAAAATTTACTCTTTAAAGGAATTCAGCTATTTAAGAGGAGTAAAGACGAGAGGAATGAAATTCATTTAAGCCAGTTCCAGGAAAATGACAACCTTTGTTCTTCTCATCTCAAAGCTAATCTGACACTTAACAAAGTTATGTGGAATTCCTAGCCAGATCTTCTACAGGGTTATTTTAAAATACAATCAGCAACAAACTGACATATTTATAGATAAAAATAATTCAAAATGAAAGCAATGATATAAAAAGAGTATGGATTTATTTACTCAGAAAAATGTACATAGCAATAGCATCCATAAACTGTGAATAATTTACATTTTATGAATGATCATAAGAATTAATGAATAAAAAGATTGCAAAGATTATTACTAGAAAAGCATAACTGGAAGAACTTGAAGGAGGACAAACAATGGTCCCTGCTTCTCTGGCACTGCATTTGCATAGGTCACCCTATTTCTAATTGGCATAAGTTCTTGAACCTTTATGAGTTCACCCTAAATTAGATAAACTCAGATTCTTAACCTGGAGCTTGTGAACTGTTGATTTTGACCCCCTGTTCAACTTTCCATTAAGAATACTGAGGCCAACCCATTCAGCTCCACAAAGACTGCAGATATTAACATATTCAAGATACTGATAAAAAGTCAGAGGTATGCCAGGAGAGTGTAACCTAGAAGAAACAAAAACATTAGTAAGAAAATACAATAAATTATAATGCACACTGGTTGTTCTTGAAGAGTAAACGTGACTACAATTCATACAACTTTCCTAGATGTGTGGCAGCAGCAGTTTGCCAGTTTGCCCAGTATCACTAACATGCTGTAACCTAACATGCTGTAGATGAAGTTGTTCATCATCAACATAACACTAGTGAGACAGGATAGGGCTGACAGTGCCCATAAATGAATTCAGTAATATAATAGTTAAACAATAGAAGCTCACAAACAGAAGGGATCTTGCCACGAAAACAAGTAAAAATAGTATTAGAAATGATACTATTAGTATTAGAAATGAAAGTACACTATAGTATACTGAAAATGAGTGGTATTGCCTTTGGACACAACATGTGCTAAGACTGTTCAACTCATAGTTTCATTGTTTGCTGCTGAAGAATATTGTGTTGTGTATAGATAACATATATTCATGGGTAGAGCTGAAAATAATTATTCCTATTGAGATAACCCTGACCCAGTAAGATAAATGCACTCTCTCATATATGGCTGATAGTTTTGATTCTTTAGATGTATGGTTCAATTGTAACATCCATAGATATCAGAAAACCATTAAGGAGTGCTACTCAGAGTGGATTTCAAGGGAAGGAGTTAAAATTCAGGTGATCTGAAGAGCAAAAGGAGACAATGAAACAGAAAAGTTTAAATAGGGTGATTTATTGGAGATTAGCAAAATAGAAGGGGTGTGGGAAAAAGATAAGCAACAGAAAAGACCTTTGAAAATGTCATATGTATGTAAATCAAGTGTTGTAAAAGCTTCTTAGAATATATACATATATAAAAGAAGTTTAAATAAAATTACTCTATAACAAGAGCACAATGCTTCTCCTCAATACCACCACTTGTCAAATAAAACACCCAGTGCAATGCTTGGGTTATCTCTTCTGGAGTTGTTAATAAATGGAGTATAATTGATAACCAAAACATTACAGGTTATAATGATTGGTCTTGGTTACTCTCCAGAACTTGATGGTAGACTCCATTGCTGAAGACACCACCTTCTTAAGTCATAGGCTATGAAGAAACCTACTTGGCCTTGACCAAACTTTGTTCTTACTGCCTGGAATTCTTAGTATTGTAAAGTTCTCTTTACATTAGTGGGGCAGTTTAACCTAGCTGTGAACCTTGCAAGCCACCTGATAAATGACCTGGCAAGTTACGACAGGAATGTTATGAAAATAACTAACCACTCTATGACTTGATTTCAAATCATTTCCCTAGGACAGAATTTACGCCTGATACCTTTAACTGGGTCAAAACTCATATCTGGCTAGATGATAGGATAAGGGAGAATATAATGCTGCTTTTATACTAAACAGACTTACTATAAAACTGCTCCCTAAATTCTTATTGTTATATTCATTGAATAACACACTTATCAACCTTCATCAAAGAAGTTTACTTTTATAATAAATAGTTAATTAGGAGACCCACAGCTGGTCAACATGTAGAACACAAAAGACTTTGGTATGCTCAGCCCCACATGGGACATGTATATCACACTTTCTCACCCCTAGGTGCAGGGATCACTGGAGAAGAGGGAGTAGATAGACTTTAAGGGACAGAGGGAGTGGTTGTCTGCAGTCAAATGGCATCTGTTGTATTTGCTGGTCATGAATGGCATTGGCATTTTATACATAAACCCACAGGCTCTGACTGCATTAAAAGATCTGCACAAGATCAATCGACCAATATTCCAACATGAATGGAACGGGGCTCATGAGCCCTGTATTTCGCTAAAATGTACAGGCAGTTGATGACTTCTGATGGAAGTAGAGTTAGTTTGCTTCAGGCATGTGGCTACCCAGAGGCTATGTATTCTCCAATGGGTGGTCCCACACCCATGCATATACAGGCAGCATTCAGGGAATATGATCAACAAAAAAAAATACATGAAGATGGGAGGGAAAAGTTGAGGGGGTAGTGGAAGAATTGAAGGGATATATTAGGAGAAAGCTTATTATAGGACTATATAAAGTTCTCAAACAATACCACTTTAAAATTTAATGTTTTGCATAGCTGCAGTGTTATTAATTGACTAAAAATGCTTAATAGTGTTTGGTAAGATCTGTTCTATTTCAAAAGTAAGTCGTCTTCCCTAAATGTGGCCTTGTTTTTTTTAATATCAGAACAAAATGACAGATCATGCATTAACCTTATCACATATTAGAGATTGTTTGCGGAATGAAAACAACCTGGTCTGGTTTGCTGAGCATGCTATCAAGATGAATAGAGATTTTTAATTCCTTCCTTCGCCCCATAGATCTTCCACATTTTACTGTCAGTAGTTTCACAAATGATCCTCATTTGTTTTACTGGTTTAAAGAAGATATTCTGATAAATGTGAAAATGTGAAGGGCATGCCCTAAAACATAAATCTAAGCATTATGCCATATTTATTTCAATCATTGGGAATTTCAGAAAGAAAATGCAGTAGAAAAATGTAGTAAAGAAAAAAAATAAGTTGCAAGGAAATTTCCATAGCTGAAAGGGCATTTCCACTCTGACACTGAGGAGTCATGGAAGGTGAGGATGAATCTAACCATTCTCTTCCAGCACAGTGAGAAACTGCAAAGCAACAATGTCTGAAAATCTCTGAACACTGGAAGAAAGGAAAGGCGTTACAGGATATCCTCCAGTTGATAAAAAAATAAACAGGGTCTAAAATTAGGAGAAAATTCTGAGTAACATAGTGGTAAAGGCTGGCTCAACTGTGTCTCAGCGGTCTTCAAAGCAATGTGTGAACAAGAGGAAATTCTCTCTAAAAATAGGTCAATGTGCTCCCTTAGTCTGAACCAACATAAAAAGAGGAAAACACTTTATCATGGAGAAGGTAGAAGTGAAGAAAGTGGCTTAATTGTGCTTTAACATGGGTCTCGCTGACTATTTCACCTGGAATGAGGACAGCAGGACCTTTGGCCTTGGTGTTAGATCAGGGTGGTACATATCACAGAAGAAATTTTGATTGACTGCAAATCAATTTCCCCAAAGAAGAGAGACAAATATAAAGAAGATTCCGACTAAACTCAGATCATCCGTGAACTCATTCTGCTCTTGGGAGAAATAAAGGCATAGGTAGGAGAGTTGAAATCCTCAGGAAGAAAAATTTACCTTGGAAACCCTTAGCAAACATGTAACTAATGTATAATGTTAGTTATTCTTTTTTTCCAGCTTCTTAGACAATTACTAGGTCTCAAGCTGCCATACCATAATTTCTGAATCCTGAGCATTTGTCAACCCAAACAAATGATGCTAGTTCATTTAGACATGTATCTTTGATCTTGAAAGAAAAAAATTGTGACAGATCCTGTTAATTTAAGTTCATACCAATCACCTAACTCAGTGCATATGTCTAGTTTCAGAGAAGAGGTCAGATACTAAGGAAGAATTTACTAACTCAGAAAAATCTGGCTTCAGAGTGCATGCCTCATTTTGTTCTAGGTCTTACTGTATTTGATTTTTCTTTGAGAAAGAAAACAAAGAGCCCTGGCATCTGTAAGCTAGTGCATCCCAAAAAAGAAAAAGCCAGTGCATCCCAAAACAGGAAGTATAAACAGCCAATATGACATGAATGTTTTCAGTGGGGTAAAAGAAAGGGATCATGGGCAAGGTGAGGGTACTGTGAGTGTTCGCAGAATCTAATCATATAAGGCCTTGTATTGTAGAATTTAGCATTCTCTGTGTTAGTTTAAAGCAGTTTATGATAACATAATTTAATTTTAATTTTAAAAAGGTATTTTGAGCTTTTGGATTTAGCAATAACTTGCAAAGATCCAAGAAATCTCCTTGCCTACATTGAGAAAAATAATGAACAAAATGAAAATTCACAACTTTTCATTGAATCATCAGGGAGCAAACCAAACTGCTGTTCTGAATCCGAGTAAAATGGTAAATTCAGAGTAACTGTTAGGCACATCTTTCCCTTAGTATAAGTCTCAGGAACCAGAAACTAAAATGAAGAATGGGATCATTGTAGAGTACTGTAGAGTAAGTAAATCTGAAGAGAGAATAACTTAAAGATAACGCCAACAGAAATTTCCCAAAGTGAAATGCAAAGAAAAAGGAGAAGGAGAAGAAGGAAAAGGAGAAGAAGAAGAAGAAGAAGAAGAAGAAGAAGAAGAAGAAGAAGAAGAAGAAGAAGGAGAAGGAGAAGGAGAAGGAGAAGGAGAAGGAGAAGGAGAAGGAGAAGGAGAAGGAGAAGGAGAAGAAGAAGAAGAAGAAGAAGAAGAAGAAGAAGAAGAAGAAGAAGAAGAAGAAGAAGAAGAAGAAGAAGAAGAGGAGAAGGAGGAGGAGAAGGAGGAGGAGAAGGAGCGGAGGAGGAGTAGGAGGAGGGGGAGGAGGTGGAGAAGGAGGAGGAGGAAGAGGAAGAAGAAGAAGAAGAAGAAGAAGAAGAAGAAGAAGAAGAAGAAGAAGAAGAAGAAGAAGAAGAAGAAACAACTTCCAGAATTTTGATATTGTTTTAAAGGTAATAACACATTTAAAAACTCACTTTTAAAAACTTACCTTCTCTACCATGCAAGAAATAATGAGTGTAAATGGGTAAAGAAAAGTCAGGAAGCCATTTAGGACACAGTTGCAATGGAGCATAAGTCAATATGATTATTCTCATAAGGATGGTGACAGAGTGGGTGAGGATTGGCCTGGAGATATTTTAAAGTACTGTGACACCTTCCAGATAACTCCAGGAACAGTTATATTCCATGTTATGAGATTACAAGCTAAATTATTTTGCATATAGACAAGGCTAATGATGGAAATTGCTTTCTGCAAATTTACTAAGATTAAAAATGTTAAGTATGCTAACCATACTAGATAATAGTTCTGTTGTGTGCATCATTTATAACATAATAATGCATATAACTGTCACAATAGAAGAATGTAAAGCAATATGCAATCACCTATTACAATAACAGCATTGTCTCTTCTTTCCATAACTCTTCTTGTTTATATCTCCTCCATAGTTTAGTAATCATTAATTAGGACATTTACTGCCTGTGTGGTCCTAGAACCTGTCACCATCACCATCTTGATAGGAGTCTAGAGATTAAGTCATTTTATTAAAATGGAAAAGCCATGCTGGTGTCAAATGTTATGGCACCTTACTTCACGCTGTACTTTGAACCAATCTAGGGAACACTGGTTCTGCTATACTTTATTTCACACTGCTCTAATACTTAAATATTTATGTAGGCATATCAAGCCATGGTTTTGTATTCATCTACTGCAAAAGTTTTAAAATTAAAGTGCACATATTTTGCATCTTTACATTTTCAAAACTTAAAGATGCAACAGGTTCTCTTAAGTGGGATCAATTAGTCTAGTCCTTCAATGTTGTAGGAGGAGGGAGGGCCCTTTTGTTTGGCCTGGCCATCCAGCTTACTTAGCCCCGAAATAACCACACAGAAACTGTATTAATTAAATTACTGCTTGGCCCATTAGCTCTAGTCTCTTATTGGCTAACTCTCACATCTTGATTTAATCCATTTCTATTAATCTGTGTTTCACCATGAGGTCATGGCCTGCCAGCAAAGGTCCACTATGTCTATCTCCAATGGCAGATCCATGGTGTCTCCTGACTGCTTTCTTCCTCCCAGAATTCAGTTCTCTCTTCTCTACCTACCTAAGTTCTTCCCTATCAAAAGACCAAGGCAGTTTCTTTATTCATTAACCAATGAAAGCAACACATAAACAGAAGGATCTCCTACATCACAGCAAGACCATTTTTGAGAAGGCAGTGAGACTTCCAGAATGTTGTTCACCCACGGGATTATATGGCACTTAACCTATAGGGTGTAGAATGAATGTGTGATCATTCTGCTTCACATGACTTGTTCTATTGAGCCATGCCATATTGCATTAAAAGAGAGTTTGTTAAGAATTTGAATTCACTTTAGAAGGTTCTCTCTAAACCCTTGGAAGATGGCTTCTCTCTCCTCTACAAGTAGAAAAATGCAAAAATATTAAAACTATGTTCAGAAAAGCCATGTTATACTCTGATCTCCACACTCAAAACAGTTTCAGGATTTTCTGTTGCTGTTATCTGATCACACTGAATAAGCTCCTGATTTTCTCATAAGCAATTTATTGTTCTTTCATTAAGCAAAATAAATTCTCTGAGTTGGTCTCTCATAGTTTTCTTAATATTTTTATTCCAAAGTTTTAGCCTTTGATCAAAAATAATTTTTGATTGTCATGAACATTAGATGATTGTTCATCTTTACTGAGTACATTCAGTACTGCACTTGTAAAAGGGATGTATATATAAATAACAAAATACACTTGACCTCAGGAGGTTTTGCCTTCTAGCCTAAAATCTCAAGAAGTTCTGAATTGGTAGAATAAAAAAGCAGTGTAACAAAGGCACTCAAATTGTCTCCTAACCACGCCTTCTTCACATGGAAAAGAGTTAAATGGACTCAGTCTTTTCATGAATTAAGGTCATGAATAGAAAAGAAGTTATGAATAGAGCCCATGTTTCATGGTGTACATGAAGCAAATGGTAATCTATACAAAAAAATTAATACTAATTTACCAAAAACAATTATGAGCTATTTCATTGACTCTAGAACACTCTAAAAATTTTAAAATGCTCATAATATTTATACTGATATTTTCAGTAAAAGATTACTATTAAAAATAATAATCAAATAAATGTAGGCTATGTGTTTCTACATCATATTTTCATATGTACTAGTTTTTCAAGAATATGTGAGGCAAAGAAAAGAAACTTTTATTACTCTAAAGTAGTCTAGTCTAAAATATATAGACATATCCTTCTCTAAATTTTTTATTATTATTATTAAAAATTTCCATCTCCTCGCCTCCTCCTCCCCCTTCCCTCCCCTTCCCTCCACCCATACCCCACGCCCTCCCTCTCCAGGCTAAAGAGCCATCAGGGTTCCACACACTATGTTAAGTCCAAGGTCCTCCCAACTCCCCCTAGGTCCAGGAAGGTGAACAACCAAACTGACAAGGCTCACACAGAGCCTGTCCTTGTCGCAGAGACCAAGCCCATCAACATTGTCCCTGGCCTCTCAGTCAGCCTCCACCATCAGCCACCCTCAGAGAGTCCGGTTTCGTCGGATGTTCCATCAGTCCCATTCCAACTGGACTTGGCGATCTCCCGTTAGCTCTGTCCGGCTGTCTCAGTGGGTGAACGCACCCCTCATGGTTCTGACTTTCTTTCTCATGTTCTCCCTCCTTCTGCTCCACCTCAGGACCTTGGGAGCTCAGTCCGATGCTCCAATGTGGAGCTCTATCTCTATCTCCATCCATAGCCAGGTGAAGGTTCTGTGGTGATATGCAAGATATTCAACAGTATGGCTATAGGATCTGGCCTTCTCCTGCTCCCTCTCCTCAGCTGCCCAAGAAACTAGCTGGGGACATCTCCCTGGACACCTGGGAACCCCTCTAGGGGCAAGTCTTTTGACAACCCTAAGATGGCTCCCTTAACTAAGATATATGTTTCCCTGCTCACACATCCACCCTTCCCACATCTCAAGCATCTCATTCCCCCAAGCTCTCCCCATCTTCCCCTAGACACTTTTCTCTCCCCATCTCCCCTTGCACCCATCCCACCACTACGCCCAAGATCCCAATTTTTGCCTGGCAATATTATCTACTTCCAATATCCAGGAGGATAACTATATATTTTCCTTTGGGTTCACCTTCTTATTTAGCTTCTCTAGGATCTGGAATTATAGGCTCACTGACCTTTATTTATGCCTAGAATCCACTGATGAGTGAGTACATACCAAATTCATCCTTTTGGGTCTGGGTTACCTCACTCAGAATAGTGTATTCTATTTCCATCCAATTGCCTGCAAAATTCAATATGTCATTGTTTATTTTACCGCTGAGTAAATATATTTATAATATATTATATAATATATATATAATATATATATATAATATATATAATATAATATAATAAATGTATATATTCCACACTTTCTGTATCCATTCTTCCATTGAAGGACATCTAGGTTGTTTCTAGGTTCTGGCTATTACAAATAATGCTGCTATGAACATAGTTGAACAAATGCTTTTGTAGTATGATTGGGCATCTCTTGGGTAAATTCCCAATAGTGGAATTGCTGGGACCTGGGGTAGGTTGATCCCGAATTTCTTGAGAAATCACCACACTGCTTTCCAAAGTGGTTGCACAAGTGTGCATTCCAACCAGCAATGGATGAATGTACCCCTTACACCACAACCTCTCCAGCAAAGGCTACCATTGGTGTTTTTGATTTTAGCCAATCTGACAGGTGTAAGATGGTATCTCAAAGTTGATTTGATTTGTATTTCCCTGATTGCTAAGGAGGTTGAGCATGACCTTAAGTGTCTTTTGGCCATTTGAACTTCTGTTGAGAATTCTCTGTTCAGTTCAGAGCCCCATTTTTTTAAATCGGTTAATTAGCATTTTACAGTATAGTTTCTTGAGTTCCTTATATATTTTAGAGATCAGACCTTTGTCAGTTGCTGGGTTGGTGAAGATCTTTTCTCAGTCAGTGGGCTGCCTTTGTGTCTTAGTGATAGTGTCCTTTGCTTTACAGAAGCTGCTCAGCTTCAGGAGGTCCCATTTATTCAATATTGCCCTTAATGTCTGTGCTGCTAGGGTTATACGTAGGAAACGGTCTCCTGTACCCATATGTTGTAGAGTACTTCCCACTTTCTCCGCTATCAGGCTCAGTGTGTTCATATTAATATTGAAGTCTTTAATCCATTTGGACTTGAGTTTTGTGCATGGTGATAGATATGGATCTACTTTCATTCTTCTACAGGTTGACATCCAGTTATGCCAGCACCATTTGTAGAAGATGCCCTCTTTCTTCCATTGTGCACTTTTGTCTACTTTATCAAAAATCATGTGTTCATAGATTTTTGGGTTAAGATCCTGGTCTTCTATTCGATTCCATTGGTCGACTTCTCTGTTTTTATGCCAGTACCAAGCTGTTTTCAATACTGTAGCTCTGTAATAGAGTTTCAAGTCAGGGATGGTAATGCCTCCAGAAGTTCCTTTATTGTATAAGATTGTTCTGGCTATCCTGGGTTTCTTGTTTTTCCATATAAAGTTGATTATTGTCCTCTCAAGATTTGTGAAGAATTTTGTTGGGACCTTGATGGGGATTGCATTGAATCTATAGATTGCTTTTGGTAGAATTGCCATTTTTACTATGTTGATCCTCCCAATCCACGAGCAAGGGAGATCTTTCCATTTTCTGGTATCTCCAATTTCTTTCTTCAAAGACATAAAATTCTTGTTAAATAACTTCTTCACTTCCTTGTTTAGAGTTACCCCAAGATATTTTATGCTATTTGTGGCTATCATGAAAGGTGATACTTCTCTGATTTCCCTCTCTGCTTCCTTATCCTTTGTGTATAGGAGGGCGACTGATTTTTTGGAGTTGATCTTGTATCCTGCCATGTTATTGAAGGAGTTTATCAGCTGTAAGAGTTCTTTGTTGGAGTTTTTGGGGTCGCTTATGTACACTATCATATCATCTGAAAATAACAAAAGTTTAACTTCTTCCTTTCCAATTCGAATCCCCTTGATCCCCTTATGTTGTCTTATTGCTATTGCTAGGACTTCAAGCACTATATTGAAGAGATAAGGAGCCTTGTCGTGTTCCTGAATTTAGTGGGATGGTCTTGAGTTTCTCTCGGTTTAATTTGATATTAGCTATTGGTTTGCTGTAAATAGCCTTTATTATATTTAGGAATGACTTTTATATCCCTATTCTCTCCAACACCTTTATCATAAAGGGGTGTTGAATTTTGTCAAATGCTTTTTCAGCATCTAATGAGATGATCATATGGTTTTTATCCTTCAGTTTATTTATATGCTGGATTACATGGATAGAATTTCATATGTTGAACCAGACCTGCATCTCTGGGATGAAGCCTACTTGATCATAGTGGATAATTTTTCTAATGTGTTCTTGGATTCAGTTTGCCAGTATTTTATTGAGAATTTTTGCATCGATGTTCATGAGTGAGATTGGCCTGTAATTCTTTTTCTTGGTTGAGTCTTTGTGTGGTTTAGGTATCAGAGTAACTGTAGCTTCATAAAAGGAATTTGGCAATGACTGTTCTGTTTCTATATTATGAAATACTTTAAGGAGTATAGGTATTAGGTCTTCTTGGAAGTTTTGGTAGAATTCTGCATTGAAACCATCTGTTCCTGGGCTGTTTTTGGTAGGGAGGCTTTTTATCACAGTTTCTACTTCTTCGTGACTAACAGTACTATTTAGAATGTTCACCTGGTCCTGGTTTAACTTTGGTATATGGTACTTATCTAAAAAAAATGTCCATTTCTTTTATATTTTCCAATTTTGTGGCATACAGGCTTTTGTAGTAAGATCTAATGATTCTCTGAATTTCCTCTGTGTCTGTGGTTATTTTCCCCTTATCATTTCTGATCTTATTAATTTGCATGTTCTCTCTCTGCCATTTGATTAGTTTGGCTAGGGGTTTGTCAATCTTGTTGATTTTCTCCAAGAACCAGCTTTTGGTTTCATTGATCCTTTGGATTGTTTTCTGTGTTTCTATTTTGTTGATTTCTGCCCTCAGTTTGATTATTTCCAGTCTTCTACTCCTCCTAGGTGAATCTGCTTCTTTTTTTTTCTAGAGCTTTCAGGTGTGCTGTTAAGTCTCCAATGAGTGCTTTCTCTGTTTTCTTTAAGTGGGCACTTAGTACTATGAACTTTCCTCTTTGCACTGCTTTCATTGTGTCCCATAGGTTTGAGTATGTTGTGTCTTTGTTTTCGTTAAGTTCAAGAAAGACTTTAATTTCTTTATTTCTTCCTTGACCCAGGTGTGGTTTGTAGTTGACTGTTCAGTTTCCATGAGTTTGTAGGCTTTCTGGGGGTAGCATTGTTGCTAAATTCTAATTTTAATCCATGGTGATCTGACATGACACAGGTGGTTACTAATATTTTTTGTAACTGTGGAAGTTTGCTTTGTTACCAAGTATATGGTCAATTTTCGAAAAGGTTCCATGAGCCGCAGAGAAGAAGGTATATTCTTTCCTATTTGGGTGGAATGTTCTATAGATGTCTGTTAAGTCCATTTGGTTCATTACCTCCATTAAGTCTTTTAATTCTATGTTAGGTTTCTGTCTAATTGACCTGTCCATTGGTGAGAGAGGAGTGTTGAAGTCTCCTACTATTAATGTGCGTGGTTTGATGGCTGCCTTGAGTTCTAGTAATATTTCTTGTACATAAGTGGGTGCTTTTATGTTAGGGGCATAGATATTCAGGATTGAGACTTCATTCTGAAGGATTTTTCCTGTTATGAGTATAAAATGACCCTTTCCATCTCTTCTGATTGATTTTAGTTTGAAGTCAACTTTGTTAGAAATTAGTATGGCCACATCCGCTTGTTTCTTAGGTTCTTTGCTTGATAAACCTTTTCCCAACCCTTTACTCTGAGTTGGTGTCTGTCTTTGTGGTTGAGGTGTGTTTCTTGTAAACAGCAGAATATTGGATCCTGTTTTCATATCCAGTCTCTTAGCCTGTGCCTTTTTATAGGTGAATTGAGTCCATTGATATTAAGTGATATTAAAGACCAGTGGTTGTTGACTCTGGACATTTTTTTTGTAGTAGAATTTGTGTGTTTCCCTTCTTCTAGTTGTGCTGGAGAAGGGTTGCTAGATGTCTGAATTATTGTGGGCATTGTTGGACTTCTTGGTTTGAGATTTTCTTTCTATTACTTTCTGCATAGCTGGATTTGTGGCTATGTATTTTTAAATCTGTTTTTGTCCTGGAATATCTTGTTTTCTCCATCGATGGTGAATGCAAGCTTTGCTGAGTATAGTAGTCTGGGCTTGCATCCATGTCCCCTTAGTGTCTGTAGCACATCTCTCCAAGACCTTCTGGCTTTCATGGTTTCCAGTGAGAAGTCAGGTGTAATTCTGATAGGTTTCCCTTTATATGTTACTTGACCTTTTTCCTTTGCCGCTCTTAATATCTGTTCTTTATTTTGTATGTTTTGTGTTTTGATTATTATATGGCGCAGGGATGCTGTCTTTTGATCCAGTCTATTTGGTGTTCTGTAGGCTTCTTGTACCTTCATAGGATAATCCTTCTTTAGGTTGGGGAAATTTTCTTCTATAATTTTGTTGAATATATTTTCTGGGCCTTTGAGTTGTAATTCTTCTCCTTCTTTTACACCACTTATTCTTAGGTTTGGTCTTTTCATGGTGTCCCAGATTTTCTGGATGTTTTGTGTTAAGAATTTTTTGGATTTGTTTTGTTCTTTAAGCTGTGAGTTTATTTCCTCTATAGTATCTTCAGAGTCTGAGATTCTTTCTTCCATCTCTTGTATTCTGTTGGTAATACTTGTCTCTGTAGTTTCTGTTCGTTTACTCAGAATTTCCATTTTCAGTCTTCCCTCGGATTGTGTTTTCTTCATTACCTCCATTTCATTTATCAGGTCTTGTACTATTTCCCTTACCTGTTTGATTGCTTTTTCTTGTTTTTCTTGGGTATCTTTGAGAGATTTATTTATTTCGTCTACCTTTTTGTTTGTCATCTCCATTTCTTTTTTTTCTTTTTTTCTCATTTTTTTTATTAAAAATTTCCATCTCCCCCTTTCTCCTCCCCCTTCCCTCCCCTCCTTTCACCCATACCCCCACTCCCTCCCTCTCTAAGGCAAAGCGCCATCAGGGTTCCCTTCACTACGTTAAGTCCAAGGTCCTCCCAACTCCCCCTAAGTCCAGGAAGGTGAGCAACCAAACTGACAAGGATCACAGTGAGCCCATTCATGCTGTAGAGATCAAGCTCATCGCCATTGTCCTTGGTTTCTCAGCTGAGGAGAGGGTGCCAGAAATGTCCAGATCCTATTGCCATACTCATGAATATCTTGCATATCACCATAGAACCTTCACCTGGTGTTGGTTGGAGAAAATGACAGAGCCCCACATAGGAGCACCAGACTGAGCTCCCAAGGTCCTAATGAGGAGCAAAAGGAGGGAGATCATGAGCAAGGAAGTCAGGACCATGAGGGGTATGTTTACCCATTGAGACAGTGGGACAGAACTAACGGGAGACCACCAAGTCCAGTTGGAATGGGACTGATGGAACAGGCGACCAAACCGGACTCTCTCAATGTGGCTGATGGTGGAGGAGGACTGAGAAACTAAGGACAACAGCGATGAGCTTGTCATCTTCATTTCTTTATGGCAGTATTTTACCTCCTGTTTAAGGTCCTCTATTATTTTCATAAAGTACTGTTTAGGGTCGATTTTTTCTCTTTCCTCTAGAGTAGGGTGTTGAATTCTTGTTGTTTCGGGATGCCTGGATTCTGGTGATATCATATTGCCTTTCGGGTTGTTGGAGGAGTTCTTGAATTGGCGCTTGCCCATCTCTGTCTTCAAATGGAGCTAGGAGAGACTTGGTGTCTTAGTCCAATCTTTGCTGTGACTGAATCTGGATGGCTCTCCTCAGTGCCGGAGCAGGAGCCATTCCTTGCAGCACAATCTGAAGGAGCCAGCACTCCCTTGCTGGAATCCTCAGAACTGCCTGGAAGGCAGCCTCTCTCACCTCTGGGTGGGTGGCCTTGGTACTGGAGCAGGACACTTGAATACACTAGGGAAGGCTTGGGAGAGGCAGGTACTGGGAGAGGGGTGATGTGCTCTCTTCCAGGGCAGATCACCCCAGGATAGCACACACTCACCCGTCCAGATGGAACTCCACAGCGCTGTATCAGGGATTCCTGATAGCCAAGGGACACCTCAGGGACAAAAGGGCAATGGTGGGGGCAGGGTGGGGTGGAGTATCACACAGAGAATCTTGCAGCACAATCTGAAGGAGGCGGGACTCCCTTGCCAGAATCCTCAGACCTGCCTGGAGGGCAGCCGGATATGGGCCAAGCAGGGCGGTTTTGTAGCCCCTAAGGAGTGGAGCCGTGCTTTAGGGACCCTGGGATGGGATAGGAAGAGAAGGGCAGAAGGCGCAGGGAGAGAACCCTGCAGAATGACCAGAAAGATTCGGGGGTCGAGGAATGTCTGCAGAAACACACTATATATCTTAGTTAAGGGAGCCATTCTAGGGTTGGCAGAGACTTGACTCTAGAGGGGTTCCCAGATGTCCAGGAAGACGACCCCAGCTAGTTCCTAGGGCAGCTGAGGAGAGGGTGCCAGAAATGTCCAGATCCTATTGTCATACTCATGAATATCTTGCATATCACCATAGAACCTTTACCTGGCATTGGATGGAGAAAATGACAGAGCCCCACATAGGAGCACCAGACTGAGCTCTCAAGGTCCTGATGAGGAGCAAAAGGAGGGAGATCATGAGCAAGGAAACCAGGACCGCGAGGAGTGCTTTTACCCATTGAGACGGTGGAACAGATCTAACGGGAGACCACCAAGTCCAGTCGGAATGGGACTGATGGAACAGGAGACCAAACTGGACTCTCTGAATGTGGCTGACGGTGAAGGAGGACTGAGAAACCAAGGACAATGGCAATGAACATGAACTCTACAGCATGGACGGGCTCACTGTGAGCCTTGTCAGTTTGGTTGCTCACCTTCCTGGACTTAGGGGGAGCTGGGAGGACCTTGGACTTAACATAGTGAAGGGAACCCTGATGGCTCTTTGTCTTTGGAGAGGGGTGGAGTGGGGGTATGGGTGGAAGGGAGGGGAGGGAAGGGGGAGGAGATGGAAATCTTGAATAAAAAATGAGAAAAAAAAAAGAAACACACTCACCCTCTGCTGGGTCTTCTGTTTCAGGCTAATGGCTCCTTGCTGGGCAGGTATCTCAGACAAAGGCTCAGCTTGCCAGCAGCAAGCTGAGTGAAATAAAGGAACTCCCCCCCCCACCACCACTGACTCCTAGGCTGGATATGGGCCAAGCAGGGTAGTTTTGTGGCCCCTAAGGAGTGGAGGGGTGCTTTAGGGACTCTGGGATTGGATAGGAAGAGAAGGGCAGAAGGTGTGGGGAGAGACCCCTGCAGAATGACCAGAAAGATTCGGGGGTCGAGGAATGTCTGCAGAAACACACTCACTGCTGGGTCTTCTGTTTCAGGCTAATGGCTCCGTCTTCTCTAAAATTTAAGAACTATTGGGTAATCCCTGAATAGTTACAAAAGAAATAAAAGCCATCTATCTTCCAATATGAGTCTATTTTAATATAATTCTTATCATTGTATTTATGAGTATGCCCTTTTAGAAACAGATTAATCTGTTTACTAGAGGGTTTTTGGGGGGTTGGCTAGTGTCACATTGCTGTAATCAAAAATAATATTCCTTAGTGGAAGAAGGGTTTATTTGAGATCCTTGCTTTTGAATGTCCAGCCAACTGTTGTTTGGCTCCAGGACCTAAAGGAGACATTATAGCTGGGAGACAACAGACAGAGGGTTTTCTTAATCTTGTTGTTGGAAAGAGAACAAAGAAAGGGAATACAGGGAGAGGCCACAGCATCACAGACAGCATATTGTACTGTTTCCTCCAGCAAGGCCTCACATCCTGTCATCCACTACTTCCCACAATGCTGTCATTTTGTAAATCTATAAAGAATTTCTCCATTTATTATGTCTGAGGTACCACACACACATCCAGAGGTATGTGTGTGCCTCATTATCCCCCTTAGGAATTTCTCTTTTTAAAAATTTTACATTCTGCAGGACACAAAAGAAAGTAACTAAAAACAGCCAATATAGGCAGAACTATCTTTGAAATTTCCTGCTTCATGGAAAAGTCTGCTGGATACTATGGGCCTGTAGGCTGAAAAAGAATACCCAATGGTACAGAAGAACTTTGGGTGACTGTCTAGGCAGTGAGATGTCTCTGTCAATTCTAGAGATTTGGTAGTTGCTTACAATGCACTTCCTGTTTACGTAGGTAATATTATATCCTTCTGGAGTCTTTGATGTTGTTGAAGAATTTATAGTTATAGTTGTCCTATAGTTATGATAAAAGATAAAGTAGATATAAATATTATAATTGTAATTCTCGCTAGATACCAGTTATATGTAATTTTACTATGGTAAAGTCTTCCTTTTTGTTAAAACAGAAAAAGGGAATTGGTGTGGGAGGTACATCTGTCTGTGTGTTGCTTTTCTAGGTTAATGAATAAAGAAACTGCCTTGGCGTGTTGATAGGGCAGAACTTAGGTAGGCAGGGAGAAATAAGGATGGAGTCAGAGAGATGCCATGGGTCTGCCACCAGATGTAGGCGTGTTTAACCAGTAAGTCACTGTCACATGGTGATACACAGATTAATAGAAATGGGTTAAATTAAGATGTAAGATAGCCAATAAGAAGCTAGAGTAAATGGGCCATCAGTGCTTTAATTAATACGGTTTCTGTGTGGATATTTCAGGGCTAAGCTAGGTGGGCAGCCTGGACAAACAAGCAAGCCCTCCTCCTACAGAGCTATATATTTTTTGCCATTCTCAATTTACTCAGGAGATCTGCCCTTATCTATGTCCCATGTAGTTTAGATCCATGTATGTCTCTCTTAGGGTCTTCATTGTTGTCTAGGCTCTCTAGGATTGTGAATTGTAGGCTGGTTTTACTTTACTTTATGTCTGAAAGTCAATTATTAGTGAGTACATATGATATTTGTCTTTCTGAGTCTGGGTTGCCTCACTCAATATGTTGTTTTCTAGATCCATCTATTTGCCCACAAATTTCAAGATATCATAGTTTTTTTTCTGCTGTGTAGTACTCTATTGTGTAAACGTACAACATTTTTCTTATCCATTCTTCAGTCAAGAGGCATTCGGGTTGTTTCCAGGTTATCGCTATGACAAACAATGGTGTTATGAATATAGTTTAGCACATGTCTTTGTGGTATGATTGAGCATTCTTTGGGTATATAACCAAAGGTGGGATTACCGATTCTTGATGTAGGTTGTTTTCTTTCTTTTTTTTTTTTCAAAATTTTATGGGAGGAGTTTATTAGCAGAGTTCCCTGATTATACATATTGTTAGAATGCTATCCTTGGTTTCAATAAAGGTAAAAAATGCTACATTTAAACTTTGCATATTACTTTAGGTTTGGAGACAGGAAATGTTAAAACATGTTCATGACTTTACAATTCCCAATTTTTCCTGAAGGCTTTTTGATAGGAAATATATGCTTTGTTGGCATTTTAACTTTTACATTTAAAATTACATGAAATATAACAACTGTAAAAATATACATGAATAAGTGAGAAAAATCTTGCCAGAAAAATAAAATCCTGTCAATTTTGTAAGATGTTTAAACATGCAAAAGCAGAAAGGCAGAGTCCTTGATGAAAGAAAATGAGGGTTCAGATATGGGTAGGCTATTGTAGAGATATTTTTGTATTTATTTCTTAGATAAGTATGTATTTTTATTAACATCTTTCATAATGCTTGACATTTTTGAGACATGGTTCCACTGTGAAATCATAGATGGCTTCAAACTCATGATCCATTGCTCCAGCCTTTAAATGGTTAGAGTTACAAGTATGTACCACACACTCAGCTAGTTTCTGAGTTTTCTTTTTTTTTTTAGGTTGTTTTCTAATTTTCTGAGAAATCACTATAATGATTTTGAATGGGGCTGTACCAGCCTGTACTCCCACCAGCAATGGAGGGGTGTTCCCTTTACCCCACATCCTCTTCAGCATAAGTTGTCATCAGTGTTTTTGTTCTGGGCCATTCTTTAAGGTGTAAGATGGAAACTCAGGATACAGATTAACTAAAAGAAATTCAGTAGCCCTCCTTTATACTAATGATAAATTGTTTGAGAAAGAAATCAGAGAAACATTACCCTTCACAATAGCCACTAACAGCATAAAATATTTTGGAGTAACTCTAATCTAAAAAGTAGAAGACCTCTATGACAAGAGCTTTAGATCTTTGAAGAAAGTAATTGAGCAAGACACCAGAAAATGGAAAGATCTCCCATGCTCTTGGTAGGTAGAATTAACATTGTAAAAATGTTAATCTTAGCAAAAGCAATCTACTGATTCAAAGCAATGCCCATCATAATCCCAGCAAAATTCTTCAAAGAACTCAAAAGAAGAAGAATCAATATCATATAGAAAAGCAAAATACCCAGGATAGACGAAACAACAATGTACAATAAAGGAATTTCTTGAGGTATCACAATCCCTGACTTCAAACTCTACTACAGAGCTACAGTACTGAAAACAGCCTGGTATTGGCATCAAAACAGACAGATTGACCAATGGAACAGAATCAAAGACCCAGATATCAATCCATACTCCTACAAACACATGATTTTTGACAGAGAAGCAAAAAATAAAACAGGAAAAAAGAAAGCATATTCAACAAACGGTGCTGGCATAACTGGATATCAACATGTAGAAGAATGAAAATAGATCTATATTTAATCATCAAGCACAAAATTCAAGTCCAAATGGGTCGATGACCCCAACATAAAGCCAACCACACTAAACTTAATGGAAAAGGAAGTAGGAAGTACACTTGAATGTATTGGCACAGGAGGCCACTTCCTAAATATAACCCCAGTTACACAGACACTGGATAGCAGCAATAAAGAAACGGGACCTCCTGAAACTGAAAAGCTTCTGTAAAGCAAAGGACAAGGACAACAAAACAAAGCAGTACCCTACAGAATGGGAAAAGATCTTCACCAACCCCATGTTGGAGAGAGGGCTAATGTCCAAAATATACACAAACTCAAGAAATTAGTCATCAAAAGAACAAATAATCTAATAAAAAATTGAGTACAGACCTAAATAGAGAACTCTCAACAGAGGAATCTAAAATGGCTGAAAAACACTTAAAGAAATGTTCCACAAGCCGGGCGGTGGTGGCTCACGCCTTTAATCCCAGCACTCGGGAGGCAGAGGCAGGCAGATCTCTGTGAGTTCGAGACCAGCCTGGTCTACAAGAGCTAGTTCCAGGACAGGCTCCAAAGCCACAGAGAAACCCTGTCTCGAAAAACCAAAAAAAAAAAAAAAAAAAAAAGAAATGTTCCACATCCTTAGTCATCAAAGAAATGCAAATCAAAACAATCTAAGCACAATGGAAGAAAGAGGGCATCTTCTACAAATGGTGCTGGCATAACTGGATGTCAACCTGTAGAAGAATGAAAGTAGATCCATATCTATCACCATGCACAAAACGCAAGTCCAAATGGATTAAAGACCTCAATATTAATTGAGGAGAAAGTGGGAAGTACTCTACAACAAATGGGCACAGGGAACCGTTTCCTACGCATAACCCCAGCTGCACAGACTTTAAGGGCAACATTGAATAAATGGGACCTCCTGAAGATGAGCAGCTTCTGTAAAGCAAAGGACATTGTCGCTAAGACACAAAGGCAGCCTACTGACTGGGAAAAGATCTTCACCAATCCTGCAACTGACAAAGGTCTGATCTCTAAAATATATAAGGAACTCAAGAGACTAGACGGTAAAATGCCAATTAACCCAATTAAAAAATGGGGCGCTGAACTGAACAGAGAATTCTCAACAGAAGAAGTTCGAATGGCCAAAAGACACTTAAGGTCATGCTCAACCTCCCTAGCTATCAGGGAAATGCAAATCAAAACAACTTTGAGATATCATCTTACACCTGTCAGATTGGCTAAAATCCAAAACACCAATAATAACCTTTGCTGGAGAGGTTGTGGTGTAAGGGGTACGCTCATCCATTGCTGGTGGGAATGCAAACTTGTGCAACCACTTTGGAAAGCAGTGTGGCGGTTTCTCAGGAAATTCGGGATCAACCTACCCCAGGACCCAGCAATTCCACTATTGGGAATCTACCCAAGAGATGCCCAATCATACAACAAAAGCATATGCTCATCTATGTTCATAGCAGCATTATTTGTAATAGCCAGATCCTGGAAACAACCTAGATGCCCTTCAGTGGAAGAATGGATGAAGAAACTGTGGAATATATACATGCTAGAATACTACTCAGCGGTAAAAAACAATGACATCTTGAATTTTGCATGCAAATGGATGGAAATAGAAAACACTATTCTGAGTGAGGTAACCCAGACCCAAAAAGATGAACATGGGATGTACTCACTCATATTCGGTTTTCTAGCCATAATTAAAGGGCATCGAGCCTATAAATTTGGGATCCTTGAGAAGATAATAAGAAGGTGAACTCCCAAAAAAAGATATAGTAATCCTCCTGGATATTGGAAGTAGACACGATCGCCAGGCAAAATTGGGAACTTGAGGGTTGGGCAAGACTGGGCCAAGGGAAGATGGGGAGAGAAAAGTGTGAAGGGGAGAACGGGGGGAGCTCGGAGGAATGGGGTGCTTGGGATATAGGAAGGGTGGATATGGGAGCAGGGAAGCATATATCTTAATTTAAGGAGCTACCTGAGGGTTGTCAAGAGACTTGACCCTAGAGGGGGTCCCAGGTTTCCAGGGAGATGCCCCCAGTTAGTTCCTTGGGCAGCTGAGGAGAGGGAGCCTGAAAAGACCAGTTCCTATAACCATACTGATGAATTTATTGCATATCACCATAGAACCTCCACCTGACGATAGATGAAGAAAATGACAGAGCCCCACATTGGAGCACCGGACTGAGCTCCCAAGGTCCTGATGAGGAGCAGAAGGAGAGAGAACATGAGAAAGAAAGTCAGGACCGTGAGGGAACCTCCAGCTGGCGACAGATGGGGAAGGTGACTGAGCCCCACATTGGAGCACTGGACTGAGCTCCCAAGGTCCTGATGAGGAGCAGAAGGAGCGAGAACATGAGGGGAGAAAGTCAGGAACGAGAGGGGTGTGTTCACTCATGGAGATGGTGGGACAGAAGTAATGGGAGATCACCAACTCCAGTTGGAATGGGACTGATGGATCATGCGACCAAACCCGTCTCTCTGAATGTGGCCAACAGCGGGGGGCTGACTGAGAAGCAAAGGACAATGGCTCTGGGCTCTGATTCTTCTGCATGGACGGGCTCTGTGGGAGCCTTCTCAGCTTGGTCGATCACCTTCCTGGACCTGGGGGGAGTTGGGAGGACATTGGTCTTAGCATAGAGTGGGGAACCCTGATGGCTCCTTGGCCTTGAGAAGGAGGGAGGGGAGGTATGGGTGGAGGGGAGGGGAGGGGAGGGAAGGGGGAGGAGGAGGGGAGGGAGGGGGGAGGAGGAGGGAAGGAGATGGAAATTTTTAAATATAAAAAAAAAATAAACCATGAGAGAGAAAAAAAAAAGAAATGTTCCACATCCTTAGTCATCAAAGAAATGCAAATCAAAACAATCTAGGCATTTTTTTTTTGGGGGGGGGTTTTCGAGACAGGGTTTCTCTGCAGCTTTTTTAGAGCCTGGCCTGGAACTAGCTCTTATAGACCAGGCTGGCCTCTCGAACTCACAGAGATCCGCCTGCCTCTGCCTCCCGAGTGCTGGGATTAAAGGCGTGCGCCACCACCGCCCGGCCAATCTAGGCATTTCTTATCCCAATCCCATTCACAAGTAAGATCAACCATTGCAACATCTAAATTACTTAATATTCTTTGTTATATTTGCACTCCAAATTTTTGAAAACAAATAAATGCAAAACATGATAGAAAAGATGTGTAACAAGCTGGTTTGAAAATTAAAAAAATAGAAAATAATGGCCCCCAAAGGAAGCAACAATATCAAGATAATGGCCTTGTTGGAGTAGGTGTGGTCTTGTAGAAGGAAGTGTGTCACTATAGAGGCAGGCTTTGAGGTCTTCTATGTGCTCAAGCCAAGCACAGTAAAACAGTTCATTTCCTGTTGCCTTCTAATGAAGATGTAGCCAGCACCAGCTCTGCCTGCACACCTCCATGTACTGCCATGATGCTAATGGACTAAACCTATGAAAATGTAAGCCAGCCCAATTAAATGTTTTTTTCTTTATAAGAGTTACGGTGGTCATGGTGTCTCTTTATAGCAATAGAAACCCTAAGACATGTACCATTTTTTATAATAAATTTGTTTATAATATAATTTATAATATAAAATATAACAAGTTTATAAGTAAATTTATAATAAGTTTACTCTTTCATTACATTATTGCAATGTTTTGAAAGTTACAAAAATCTATATCTTAATGTATTTAAATGTTTATTTGTTCATATAAAAAGAGACTTTTATTTCATGTAAAAAATTAATACATTAAATAATACTAAGATCTAGTTATCTACTTGGACACAAAAAAAGCAGAATTACAAATCATCAATGAACTTCATAAGGGAGAGGGAAGCACTGCTAGAGTGGATGCTTCTTAAGCAGATATTGACTGTGTTTCATGTTTAAGACAGCAGCTTATGGCAGGGAATATTTTACATTTAACTGAATCTTCAAAACATTTTCTTTTTTATGAGTAGAATAGGGAAATAAAGATCTCTACCAGAGTTGACTCTGAAAACATCTAAGGATACCAAGATTAATTGTTATATTTGGACCACATACAAGGTTGAAATCTGCACTTTGGTTTTCAGATGTATGTAAGAAAATCTGAATTAGTAAAGAAGTAAGCCTAATTCACAAGGTGCACCCAGCACATACAGTAGGCATGCAAAGCAGTGTTATATGGCTACTGCTTCCCTCACTAATCCTCAAGAATGCTACAAAAACAAATCCTAACCTTGAGGTTGATGGAGGAGAGTTATCTGTCTATGTTTCTTACATTGGTTAATTAATAAAGAAAACTGCCTTGGCCCTTTAAGAGACAGAAAATTAGGTAGGTGGAGTAGACAGAACAGAATTGTGGGAACAAGGAAGTAGAGTGGGGGGAGACACTTCAGGCAGTCGCCTGGGGAGTCTCCATGCTGCTCCTCTCCGAGATGGACGCAGGTTAAGATCTCTCCTGGTAAGCCACACCTCGTGGTGCTACCCAGATTACTAAATATGGGTTAAAGGAAGATGTGAGAATTAACCAATAAGAGGCTGAAACTATGGGCCAAGCAGTGTTTTAAAAGAATACAGTTTCCGTGTAATTATTTCGGGTTGTAAAGCTAGCTGGTGGCCGGGTGGCGGGACGCAGCCCCACTGCTTCCTTCTACATGAGGTAGATTTGATGCTTCAGGTGTCAATATTTTCTGTGACATCACTAAGGATATATTCTTCAGTCATATTTTATTTGTAAAGTCATTGTTTTAAAAGTCGGGAGTACTTTTTGCAAAACACAAAATACATGACAGAACAATGAAAATAAATGCTTTTAGATTCACACTTTAGGGCATGATTAAATTATGTTTGTGATGGCATTAGTAGAATTAAGATCAGGATCAAATGAACAAGGCATACTCTCAGTACTGAGTTCAATAGGAAACCTAAAATAGCAGCTGATAAAAATAGCAATAAATAATATTTAAATCCAGTGTGTTTTTGCAAAAAATTCATGATGAACAATAAAAAAATTTTATTTATTTTTTTCAAATTCATTTACATTCCAACCACAGTTTTCCCTCCCACCCCCTTGCCTCCCCTCAGCCCTCCCCCAATCCACTCCTCCCAATGAGTAAGAAAGACAACTTAATGTTTGCCTTAAGACTTTCAGCACCATGCAAAGTAAACAATTGTCTACAGTCCTCCCGTGATCTCTCTGCTCATTCTTGTGAATATAGATAGTCTTAATGGATGAGTTAACAAAGGCTGAAAGAGGCCAGCAAACCAATTGAGCAACAACGAGCTTTGAATGTAGTCCTTATTGGAAAAAAATTACAGTGCTTATTCTTATGTCTCAGGCAAAAATAACACATCTTCATGGCATGGTTCCTAGGGAATGTAAAAAAGAACAATTATAGATGTTGAAATTGTTCTATTTAGTAATAAAATGAAGTGCTATTTCCAGTGAACATTTCTTATAGTAAAATTATACTTGTGAAGTATGGCCCTCAAAACTGCCACTTAATTATACTGAAATCTAATCAGGTCACTTATTTAAGGAAAAAGACTATAGGTTCCATTAAACATGAAGCAAAAAAAAAAACCCAATTGAATTCTGTAGCTTATTTATTCTCCTATTTGTGAAGATATTACCTAGAAATATTACTTCAATTAGAGTTCTTTGTATTAGATTTTACCATCCTTTCAGTGTTAAAATAATATTTTGATATCAGAAGAACTTTAAAAATTCTTTCTTAAGGCTAGATAACTGGCATTTTTAGGTGGTTTATTTTTTTCTTTCTTGAGTGAAAAATTTTGTTGGTACCAGTGTAAGTAAAATGCCAACAAGCAGATGAAGTTAGCAGAAAGCCGTCATGTTCTACACATTGCAAATATTAGCTACGCATTAACTCAGGAAAGGGGCAGCAGGTACTCAGTCTTCTCATATTGTCTCTCTACCTCAATCCAGAGGAAAGAACCCTTCAAAATAACCTTAAATAAACAGTGTGTCTGGAATTAATAGGCAAAAGTTCCCTTTAAGAAAACCAATGAAGCCTCTTCTTAATTGTGATTTCTCCACTGAGCACGATTAGATCATATAGCAAGAATATGTCAAGCTTGTTTAAAATAGTAACCTTTAAATCTTATCCCATCAGTTTGTGCAGCTTGATCAATATTTGATAGCATCAAAAATCTATTTCCTGTCTCCGACAAGGGAATCAGGTCTGTAAGATTATCTCCACTGTAGGCAAAAGTAAACTATTATATCTCGAATGATCAACTATCCTTTGTTTTAACTTCCAATATATGTTGGACCTATGACCAAAGCCAGGAAGTTTTAATTAGATAAGCCTTAAATTTTAATTATGATTGGAAGATAGTGAGAAAGTAAACCATCACATCATGTCAAAGTCACTGAAATGGTGAGACTGTTTTCTGCTGGATATTTCATTTGCATTAACCATTCAGAGTGGTAGCCTTTTAAGATTGTTTTCATTTAAGGGCTCTGAAGAATTGTAGAAGAATTTTCATAGGAATTTTACTAAATCTATACATTGCTTTTTGTAGAATTGCCATTTTCATTACGTTGATTCTACCTATCCAAGAGTGTAGGGGATTCTGGTATCTTTTTCAATTTTCTTTCTGCAAAGACCTAAAGTTTTTGTCAAACAGGTCTTTCACTTCTTTGGATAATGTTACCCCATGATATTTTATGGTATTTGTGGCTATTGTGAATGATGATGTTTCCCTGATTCTTTCTTAGCTTCTTTATTATTTGTATATAGGAAGGCTACTGATTTTTTTTTAGTTGATCTTGTATCCTGTTCCATTACCAAAAGTATTTATCAGCTGATAGAGCTTTGGGGGTCCACTTATGTATTACTATCATATTCATCTTCAAATAGCAAAAGATTGACTTCTATTCCTTTCTAATTTGAATCCCCTTGATCTCCTTTTGTTATCTTGTTTGTTCTAGCCAGAACTTCAAGAACTTTGTTGAGTAAATATGGAGAGAGTAGACAGCCTTGTATTGTTCCTGATTTTAGTGGAATCCCTTTGAGTCTTTCTGCAGTTAATTTGATGGTGGCTGTCTGCTTCCTGTATATTGGTTTTATTATACTTAGAAATGTTCCCTGTATCTCTGATCTCTCCAAGATATTTATCATGAAGGGGTGTTGGATTTTATTGAAAACTTTTTCAGCATCTAATGAGATGATCATATTTTTTTCTTTCAGCTTATTTGTAGTATGGATTACATTGACAGATTTTTTTCATATGCTGAACCATCACTGAATCCCTGAGATGAAGCTGACTTGATCATGGTGAATGATTTTTTGATGTGTTCTTGGATTTAGTTTTGTCAGTATTTTTATTGAGTATTTCTGTATCTATGTTCATGAGTGAAACTGGTCTGTAATTCTCTTTCTTGGTTAAGTCTTTGTGTGGTTTCCATATTCGGGTAACTAAAGCCTCATAAAAAGATTGGCAATGTTCCTTCTATTTCCATTACATGGAACAGTATAAGGAGTATAGGTATCAGCTTTTTTTTGAAGTTCTGGTAAAATTTTGCACTGAAACATTCCAACCCTGGGAAAATTTTTGGTTGGGAGACATTTGAAGACTGCTTCTATTTCCTTGAAGGCTATAGGTCTATTTAAATGGTTCACCCTGGCTCTAGAGGGGATCCCAGGTGTCCACAGGGATGTCACCAGTTAGGTCCTTGGGTGGCAGAATAGAGGGTGCCTGAACTGGCCTTGCCCCTCTACCACACTGATGATTATCTCGAATATCCCCATAGAATCTTAGTCCAGTGATGGATGGAGATAGAGACAGAGACCCTCATCAGAGCAACAGACTGAGCCTCCAAGGTCCAATTGAAGAGGAGAAGGAGGGGAGATGAGCAAGGGAAGTCTGACCACAAGGGGTTGGTCCACCCACTGAGACAGTGTGCCTATTCTAATGAGAGCTCACCAAATCCAGATGGACCAGGTCTGAATGAGCATGTGATCAAACAGGACTCTCTGAATGTGGCTGAAAATGGGGGCTGACTGAGAAGCCATTGATAAAGGCACTGGGACTTGTTTCTACTGCATATACTGGCTTTTTGGGACCCTAGTCTATTTGGATGCAAAGCTTCCTAGGCCCTGGATATAAGAGGGAGGGCCTTGGACTTCCCACAGGGTAGGGTTTCCATGCCCTCTCTTAAGGAGGGAGGGGGGAGGGAGGGGGAGGGAGAAGGGGGAGTAGGGATGGGGAGAGGGAAAGGGAGGAGGGGAGGAAGTGTAAATTTTTTAATGAAAAAATAAATTTAAAAAATGTTTAAAAAATGGTTCACCTGGATTTGAATTAATTTTGGAATGTGGTTACCTATCCAGAAACTTTTTATTTGTTTTACATTTTCCCATTTTTGTGGAGTACAGGTTTTTATAGTATGACCTAATAATTCTCTGGATTTCCTCAATGTCTGTTGTTATGACCCCTTTTCATTTCTGATTTTGTTAATTTGGATATTTTCTCTCCGCTTTTTGACTAGTTTGAAAAAGTGTTTGTCTATCTTACTGATTTTCTCAAAGAACTAGCTCTTTGTTTCATTGATTCTTTGTGTTGTTTTCCTTCTTTCTATTGATTTCAGCCCTCATTTGATTATTATCTACAGAAAGGTGAGTCTTGCTTCTTTTTGTTCTAGAGCTATCAGGTATGCTTGTAAGTAGTTAATGTGAGATTTCTCCATGTTTTAAGTGAACACATGTTTATTAGAATATATATTCATCAAGTAAAAAGGATGCATTTCTACCCATATCTGATAAGAGAGCAAAGAAGACAATGACCATGTAGCTGGTTGACTAAACCTGCAAAAGATCTCAACCTGATTCTCAATGAAGTGATGTTTTCTTTTTTGTATTATTATTATTATTATTAAAATTTCTGCCTCCTCACCTCCCATTTACCTCCCTTTCCCCTCACTGCCCTCCTCCTCCCTCTCCAGTCCGAAGAGCAGTAAGGGTTCCCTGCCCTGTGGGAAGTCCACGGTCCTACCCCCCTCCATCCAGGTCTAGGAAGGTAAGCATCCAAACAGGCTAGGCCCCTCCAAAGCCAGTACATGCAGTAGGATCAAAACCCAGTGCTATTGTCCTTAGCTTCTCAGCAGCTCTCATTGTCCACCATGTTCAGGGAGTCTGGTTTTATCCCATGCTTTTTCAGTCCCAGTCCAGCTGGCCTTGGTGAGTTCCCATTAGATCAGTCCCACCATCTCAGTGGGTGGGTGCACCCCTCGCAGTTCTGACTTCCTACTCATGTTCTCCCTCCTTCTGCTCCTCATTTGGACCTTGGGAGCTCAGTCCAGTGCTCCAATGTGGGGCTCTGTCTCTATCTCCATCCATCGCCAGATGAATCTTCTATGGTGATATGCAAGATATTCATCAGTATGGCTATAGGATCGGGCCATTACAGGCTCCCTCTCCTCAGCTGCCCAAGGAACTAGCTGGGGATATCTCCCTGGACACCTGGAAAGCCTCTAGGGTCAAGTCTCTTGCCAACCCTAAAATGGCTCCCTTAATTAAGATATACTTCCCTGTTCCCATATCCACCCTTCCTTTATCCCAACTATCCCATTTCCCCAAGCTCTCCCCATCCTCCTCTTCTCACTTTTCTCTCCCCATTTCCCCTTAGCCCCATCCCACCCCACCGCCAAGTTCCCAATTTTGCCCAGGCAATCTTGTCTCCTTCCAATATCCAGGAGGTTAACTATATGTTTTTCTTTGGGTTCACCTTCTTATTTAGCTTCTCTAGGATCACAAATTATAGGCTCAATGTCCTTTATTTATGGCTCAAAACCAACTATGAGTGAATACATCCCATGTTCATCTTTTTGGGTCTGGGTTGCCTCACTCAGGATAGTGTTTTCTATTTCCATCCATTTGCATGCAAAACTTGAGATTTCATTGTTTTTTTTACCACTGAGTAGTACTCTAATATGTATATATTCTACACTTTCTTCATCCATTCTTCCATTGAAGGGCATCTAGGTTGTTTCCAGGTTCTGGCTATTACAAATAATGCTGCTATGAACATAGTTGAACAAATGCTTTTGTAATATGTACAGCATCTCTTGGATATATTCCCAAGAGTGTATTGCTGGCTCCTGTGGTAGGTTGACACTGAAATTCCTGAGAAATCGCCACACTGCTTTCCAAAGTGTTGTACAAGTTTGCATTCCCACCAGCAATGGATGAGTGTACCCCTTACTTCACAACCTCTCCAGCAAAGGCTATCATTGGTATTTTTGATTTAGCCATTTGGACAGGTGTAAGATGGTATCTCAAAGTTGCTTTGATTTGCATTTGCCTGATCACTAAAGACACTTAAGGAGTATGGACCTTAAGTGTCTTTGGACATTTGAACTTCTTCTGTTGAGAATTCTCTGTTCAGTTCAGTGCCCCATTTTTTAATTGGGTTAATTAGCATTTTAAAGTCTAGTTTCTTGAGTTCTTTATATATTTTAGAGATCAGACCTTTGTCTGTTGAGGGATTGGTGAAGTTCTCCCAGTCAGTAGGTTGCCTTTTTGTCTTAGTGACAGTTTCCTTTGCTTTACAGAAGCTTCTCAGTTTCAGGAGGTCACATCACGTTCTTTATGTAGGCACTTAGTGCTATGAACTTTCCTTTTAGCACTGCTTCATATTGTCCCATAGGCTTGAATATGTGTGCATTCATTTTCATTGAATTCCAGGAAAGCTTTAATTTCTTTCTTAATTTCTTCCTTAACCCAGGGGTTGTTCAATAGAGCACTGTACAATTTCTGTGAGTTTGTAGGCTTTCTGCAATTAGTGTTGTTAAATTCTAACGTTAAACATAATGATCTGATAAGATACAGGGGGTTAGCCCAATTTTTCTTTTGTATCTGTTGAAGTTTGCTTTGCAACTGAGTATGTGGTCAATTTAGAGAAGGTTCTATGAGGTGCTGAGAAGAAGGTACATTCTATTGTCTTTAGGTGGAATGTTCTGTAGATGTCTGTTAAGTTCATTTTAGTCATAACATCTGTTAGTTCTTTTATTTCTCTCTGTTAAGTTTCTGTGTGGTTGACATGTTTATTGAGAACAGCGGGGTGTTGAAGTCTCTTACTATTATTTGTGGAGTTTAATGTGAGATTTAAGCTTTAGTAATGTTTCATTTACATATATGGATACTCTTGTATTTGGGCATAGATGTTTAAGAATGAGACTTCATCTTGATGAATTATTCCTGTTATGAGTATAAGGTGTCCTTCTCCATCTCTGCTGAATGATTTTAGTTTAAAGTCTATTTTGTTAGAAATTAGGATAACTATACCCCCTTGTTTCTTAGGTTCATTTTATTGGAAAATCTTATTCCCAATCCTTTATTCTGATGTATATGTCTGTCTTTGAGGTTGAGGTGTGTTTCTTGTATACAGCAGAAGGAAGGATCCTGGCTTTCCTATCCATTCTCTTAGCCTGTGTCTTCTTATTGATGAATCAAGACCATTAATATTAAGAGGTATGAATGACCATTGATTGCTAATACCTATAATTTTTTAGTAGTAATGTTTGTATGCTTCCAGTTTTGGGGTTTGCTGGTGTGAAGTTATTTGTTGCCTGTGTTTTTGTTGGTGCTGTTTAGCTTCTTTGGGTTGTACTTTCCTCTAGTACTTTCTGTAGGGCTGAGGAAAGAAATCAGATAAACATCACCATTAAAAATAGCCAAAATAACATAAAGTATATTGGGTAATGCCAACCAAAGAGTAAAATGCCTGTATGTAAAGAACTTTAAGTCCTTGAAAAGATATTGAAGAAGAGATCATAAAATGCAAAGATCTCCCATGATCTTGGATAGGTAGGATCGACATAATAAAAATGGCATTCTACCAAAAACAATCTAACAGATTCATGTAATCCCCATTAAAATCCCAAACACAATTCTTCACATACCTTGAAAGAATAATACTCCAACTTTCATATTAAAAACAAAAAGCTCAGGATAGCCAAAACAACACTGTTCAATAGAACTTCTGGAGGTATGACCATCCCAGACATCAAGCTCTATTATAGAACTACAGTAATGAAAACAGTGTGGTATTTGCCATCAAACCAGACATATTGACCAATGGAACCAATCAAAGACTTGGGTATTGATCAACATACTTATGAATAACTGGACTTTTGACAAAGAAGCTAAAATTATACAATCGAAAAAAGAAAGCAACCTCAACAAATGGTGCTGTCGTAACTGGATATCAACATGTAGAAGAATGAAAATAGATCCACATCTATCCACCATGCATAAAACTGAAAGTCATCATGTGAGAGTTCTGAGCGAGGTAGATGGGAGGGGCTATTAGGAGGAAAGAGAGAGTAAAGTATATAATTATATTTTAATTAAATATCTTTGAAAATAAAAACAAATCTATAAAATTAATAATGAAGTGGGGGAAAAAGTTACAAAAGGCTCTGTGTAGTTTCCTAAACTTATTCTTATAATCCTAATCCCTGTGATTATGGCCTGATTTAGGAAAGGGTCTTTGCACATATAATTAAGGATTTTGAAAGGAGACAGTATCTTAGTTTCTTTCCTTGTTGCTGTGATAATATACCCTGACCAAACCACTTAAAGGAGAAAAGCGTTCATTTTGTATGCAGTCTAGAGCCGTATAGTGTCATGGTAAGAAGATGTGGCGTAGAGCAGAAAGGCCTGAAGGCAGGAACAGGAAGCTGGGCTTGACAATTTTGTATTCTCAGAAAGTGGATGAACAAGAAAGCAGGGATGACTACAAATTCTCAAGGTCTTAGCCCAGTGATGTATGGTCCTGTAGTGACATTCCACCTCTTAAGGGTTCTACAACCCTCCAAGCACAGCCACCAGCTGGTGACATAGATTCAAACACGTGAGCTTACAAGGAATATACTGCACATTCAACTACAACAGAAACACTATCCTAAGTCATCTGTACACACTGTACCAATATCACAAGCACCACAGAAAGGAAGTGGGAAATTAGAAATAGGGAGAAGCAATGGGAAGAAGCAAGGGACCAAAAAATCCAAACACAAGATAAGGGATATATGCAGTCATCACGAGAAATGAGAAGCAAAAAAGAAGCCTTCTTGAGATTCCAGAGGAGGCGTGACACTGATGACACTTGCTTTCCAGGGTCATAGTTCTGGAACTACAAAGAAAAATGCTGTTATTTGCCACAACATAGTCTGATAACATGGGTGAAACAGACCCAGTATGTTTTCTTCCTTGACAATTCTTATGACATTAAAATAAGAATTTGCAGTGTCTTTAACTGTACCTACTGTTGTTTGAATTACCATGCAACCCCAAAGACCATGTGTTGAAGGGAGATGGTGGGACCTTTAAGAAATACATCCTAATGGAATGACTTTAGGTAATATGTGACTATATTCTTGGAAATGGTATTAAGACTTCATCTACCTTTCTTACTCGCGCTGTTTCACAGACTTCTCGTAGTCCAAAGTTGGTTCCAAAAGTATGACCAACAATGTCCTAAATTGCAGTCTGAGATTAGATCAAGTTGGACTCTGACTAGGTAAACAGAAGGATTGTTAATCAGGTAAGCCATAGCCTAAACTCAGCAATCCTCAGAAATCTCATGAAACAGGTTTCTGTTTGTCAGGAAAAGCCAATACTTCCTTTCCCCACTCCTACCTCTGTCCAAGAGCATCTACTTCGTGCTTCACCCAAACAGTCCATCCCAGTTTAAAGTTCCCACATTAGCCCCCAGGCTGTTCTGGCCTCTATCTAACTTCTCTAATTTCCAGGTTGCTCTGCCTCATATGTTCCTTCTCCGACACTGCTGCCTGCCCCCATAAGATTGAAAAGACTTCAAGAAACTGCCCGCAAGAAACAGCCTGGCAGTTTGACCCCCAATAAAGCTTTCTTTCTACCCAAGTAGTGGTCTGGTGTTCATTGTTCTCCCAATTACAGTAAACTTCCAGGAACATACGCAGCCCCCCAGGATATGTAAACTGCTTTCCCTGAAACATTAAACTGACCAACAGTGGTCTGATATATCCACAGTTAGGAGCCAAAATAAATATTTCCTCTTTTTAAGTTACTATTTTTAGAATATTTCTAAAGTAACTGAAAATTAATTACACTTTAGTTACCAAACCTGCATCAGAAAACAGTGTCAGCTAACAACAGCTATGTGACTTCCTCATGTTGCCCCTTTCTGGATACTTGTGTGCGTTCTGTCATGGTCTCTATTGCTATGAAGAGACACAATGATCTCTGCAAATCTCTGAAGAAAAACATTTAATTGTGGTGACTGGCTTACAGTTTGGAGGTTCAGCCCATTATTATTATGACAAGGAGGATGGTGGCAGCATGCAGATGTAGTGCTGGCTACATCTTGATCTGAAGGCAAAAGAGGAAGTGGACAGTCTGTCACACTGAGTGGTGAAGCTGGAGCAAAAAAAGACTCAAAGCCCACCACTAGTGACACACTTCCTCCAACAAGGCCACACCTCGCTCTAACAAAGTCTCCTGGAGGAAAGGAGGATAATGAGGAAATACAACACCAAAGAAAGACCCGACTGAAAGACAACTAGGTAACCTTCAAATTCTGCATCTCCATGTTCAGTGTCCAAAATTCTCCAGATAGCTGACTCCTTCAGCTTTGTTGACTACAACAAACTTCTTTCTCTTGAGTTGCTTCCATTTCCTGTTAGGAACTCTGTTTGCCAGGTATTCCACAGCTCTAGCATCTCCAGCACCTTGGGGTCTTAATCCAGGCTTCAATTTTCACAGCTTCATGCAATCATCTCTCTTGGCAATCTTCATTCAGGGACAACCCTGACACATGCCTGGCCTCAGCAGCAGCCCTTAGGTACAGAGGCAAATGCCATAACCCATTTCTTCTGTTCCTAACTTAAAGCCAGAACCCACATAGCCAATGAGGCCAGATCTGCCGCTTACTAGGACTGGATCATGGCTTCATTGGTCAATTTTATCCTTGTCAGCTTCTCTGTCTTTCACTGCCTAAGCTTGGCTGTCCTGGAACTGGATCTCTATACCAGGCTGGCCTCACAAACAGCAATCTGCCCTTCTTTGCCTTCCAGTGCTGCTATTAAACGGGTGTGCACCCACCACTGGTTTCTATGTTTTTCTCACTTCCTTGAACAGGATGGAAACTTAGCTGGGTAGGATCTTGACCTGAGGTTACCACCCCCTTATTCCATTTCTTAATCTACTTATGTCCCTGAGCACATTTCTCCATTCCATATTTTGGTGTTACTTTCTTCTTAAATTTTGCATTTTGCACTTTGCCATTCTCAGCTTGTTCCTTCTCATTAAAAATTTCTTAGAGTTACACTAATAACCACACAACAGAATTATGCTAGGCTGTTTTGAGATTTCCTCTGCCAACGGATTTAATCCAAAACTCTTCACCAAAGCCTCAGGAACACTTTTGAACAAGGGCAATAAGCAGTCACTTTCTTCACCAAAATATCATAAAAATGATTTCTTAGCAACATACTAAATTTTTTCTCCTCTGAAACCTCTTGAATGAGTGCCCATAGTTTAAATAACTCAACACCACTGTCTTACAGGCTCCTATTAGCATGTTCTATTAAGCATCTCTTAAAATGTTCAATGTTTTTGTAATCAATTGTTCCAAAATAGACAAATATTTAGAGTGCGCTCAGATACTATGATGGTTCAGTAAAGCGGATTGGTTTTACGCTCTTCCCCAAGATCTATAACCCTTTTTAGGCCTGGGCAGTAAGATTCGATTTCCAGTAACAGGCATAATTTTCCATCTTTCTGAGTGTGTCTTAAGTCCACTTAGAAAGCTCTTGATTCCCACCAAGTGTGTCACTACTGTACCCTTAGAGTTATGATACCATGTTAGTTGTTGCTGTGGTTCATGGGTGTCATAACTGAATAGGGTCTATTGGTTGCATCCCTCCTTTGGAAATTTGCATGGTACCTTCTTGTTGGAGGAGACTACTCATTCATTCTTGGCCACCCAGACCAAAAGTAATCACAAAAAACTATATTACTTACAATATTGTTTGGCCAATAGCTCAAGCATATTTCTAGCTAGCTTTACATCTTAAATTAAACCATTTCTATTATTTTACTGTGAGGCTCATGGTTTTACTAGCAAGGTTCCGGTTCATCTGTCTCCTGTGATGGCTACATGGTATCTTTTTGTCTCTGCCTACTCTCTTCTCCTCTATCTGCTTAGAATTTCTGCCTTGCACCTATTCTGCACTGCAATAGGCCCAAGAAGCTTCTTTATTAACCAATGGTAATCACATCATACAGAGGGGAATCCCACATCACCTTCTGGTATCTGAAACACAGTTCTCAGAGAAAAGGCATTTAGATCAGGGACATCTGCACCTTATATCTGAAGTGCATTGGTGTCTTCAGCAATAGGAAGTTACCTTGACCTCTGGGGTAAACAAAAGGCAAAAGAAACTGTTTGTATGTTTTTGGGAGTCTCTTGGATAATCCTGATAATGAACTCACAAAACTATAAAGTCTTTACTTTATAGTTTCTGCAGATTTAGATGAAGAGTTTTCCAATGAGAGAGACCAATACCATTTGGTCTTTCTAGGTCCATGTTACTCACTCAGTATGATCTTTTCTAGTTCCACTGATTACCTGCAAAGTTTATGAATTCATTTTTTCTTTAGAGTTCAAAAGTATCCCACTGTGTATATGTATTATATTTATATTATCTATTTTCTCAGGTAAAGTATATTTAGATTGTTTTTCTTTCCAAGCTATTGTGATGAGAGCAGCAGAGAACATGGTTGAGAAATACCTGTGGAGTCCTTTGGGAATATGTTAAGGAGTGGTATTTGGAACCAACAATCTCAGTACCTAAAAGGCATTACACTGTTTCTCACTTCAATTTTAGAAAAAGATAGTACTTAGATATGTGTATGCCTAACATCTTATCTCAATATTATTTTACTTGAATAAAAATCTGAAAAAATATCTTTTAATTAGGATAAGATCATCTAAAAATACCACACTGAGAGACTATTAATAAAATATGAATGCCTTTGCTACTTGGGATAGTCATTGATGATACTGGATGCACTCAGTTGCAGCCTGAGCTTTGAAACTCTATTTAGTGCCCCATGTCCAATAACTTTTTCCATCTATTGTTGACTAGGTAATTTTTCTAAGGTTTCTCAGATTATCTCTAATTAACATTTTTTCTTCTTTCATAACACTCATTCATCATTTCTGAGGATGGATATTATTATCTACATCAGAAAAATCAAAGGACCAGTTCTGCTCATTATTGATTAAAGTATGAATGTTTTAGTCATACAGTCCTGGGAAAATGGCTTGCACTGAATTCATTTACTTAGTGGGGTGAATATTTTTGCTCCTGTGGCCCCTGCAGACTATTTATCCCCATGTAAACTCAGTGCTGTCTCAGGCAACTAAGGCAGGTATTTCTTTGCACAGCAAACAATTACTTGCTGGGGAAAGTAAGACCTCCCTCTCATCCAAATTGATTTTGTTCCTACAGCCAAAAGCTGAGTCACCTCTAATGCATAATCCAATTTATTAGCACAGTAACCATGGTGGTTCCCTGGATTCAAATTCTATGAAACATGAAAACATACCATTTACTTTGAGAAAAAAAATGCTTAGAAAACCATGGAAATTAGCTTTAATCTAAGATCTTGCTGAAAGAGCTGAACTATGCATATTAGATTGGGAAATAATTTTGAGATCCTTGTTTGTAAATAATAGTGTTTCCGTAGAACACCTCCTGTGATGTTTGTCACTTTTCACAGAGACTTATTTAATATGAGCTTCTTAATATGAGCAAATTATATTAACATGTTATTTTGAGCAAAAATAACTCCAAGTTCCATACAACTTTCAAACTCTTACTCAGAAGAAAAATATATTGGAGCTGTGTCTTTCTAACTTGCAAATTTTACCCTGCTTGATTTGTCTGGGCTGCTGGAAAGCCGATGGACATTGAATAAACAGATGTAAAGATTGTCTTCACTGTGGGCTTATAATTGGTCCATTAATAATAACTAAGTGCCAGCCTGTACTTTTCCTGAGAAAATATGATAAGGGTCGTACAGAAAAGTTGGCATCTTCACAGTTCCATTATCGGCTCCAGAAAAATCTTCTCTGAATTGAAGCAGAAAAGCAATTTGCCAGATCACCAGTTGAAACAGGATGTTCCAGCTCATCCAAAGTCTACTTACTGTATATTTGACTCTCTCCTCTGAGAGGCTTAGAAATCACTCACAGTCAGAAACCTCATTATCCAAAGATAGACCAGCAGGTACAATGCAGGCAAGGTAGATGCTTGTACTGATTTTGAGCAAGCCTATCATGGTTGAACTCCTCAACATCTGAGAGAGTGAAAGATAAGAGACGAGATATATGGACCAGAAACTTAGTTTATATTTAAAGGGAGATTATCCAATGGATGAAAAGTCCTCATTTCAATCCCCGCTCTCTCAAGATCTCTTTTCCTTTAAGCATAAATAAATATCATTATCTTGCAATGTGTTGTGCATGGGTGTCTATGGTATATACTTCTGAATATTGTTCTTTGTAATCATCTTTCTAAGATTTGATGAATTTCTAGTCATAACACATCTCTGCTACACAACACACTTTATCCAAGTACAACCAAATGTTAGAGGTTAAGTACTGAAACAAAAGGAGTAGAATGAAAACACTCGGTCTTTACTTAAAAGGCTCTCTGAAGAAGTTGATCAATGGAAAGATATTCAAGTATGGAAATCAATCCAGCTGTCAGGAGAACCTCACCCTTGTCCTTTAGAAAAGGTTAATAAGAATTTATTATTAATGGGCTGAACTTATGGTTTCAATGACATATGAGTAATAGTTGTAACCCAGGTACATCATCTGAGGACGAAAGTAATGTCTGGGGCAGAGTGTGACTACTGTAGCATCCTAGGCAACACAGAAGTAGAAAACACTTTCTGTGCCCAGATGCAAGATGTCAAGCCAGAGTTTCCCAGAGATCGCCTGGAAGCATGCAGCTTTTCCACTTTTCAGTAAGCACTTACACACCTGGAGACAAAGCCAACATTTACGGCCTTTTCTTGATGTCGTTCTTTGAGGTCCTGTGACCAGCTGTTGAGTCCAGTGCTACAATCTGGTCTTGTTCCACATAACTCACTATGTTTTCCTGAATGCTCTTTATTAATATAATAGGGATTTACAGAATAAAAGGGATGTATTTGCTGGGACCTAACTTTCCAGTTTTTCCTTCCTGTCCAAAGCATACATGTTTAAAACCACCTCATCCTGTTCTTACACATAAGATTTGATGTTCTGTAAATTGCGTTACTGTTATATCTGCCACTCTACTCTTCATTACCTTTGGGGGAAATTAATATATGGTGATATGAAACAAAATAATTGTTGATGAATATGAATTCTCTTTTCTTTCTTTCCTGACTGTACTTTTATAGAGTTAGTCATCACCTTTGAAGTACAGTCTGCGATACTATGGAGAGAAACAGTCTCTGAAGTTTACAAATAAAGCAGTGAATGCTTACATACTGTTAAGTAGTCTCGTTGGAAAAGTAATATCTAGTAATATTAAGTCATACCCTCCCTAATTGTATTTCCTCTTACAAGGGACAAGTCAGCTTAGAAAACAGCTTTGCTTAATTTAAAATTAAACTTTTTAGGAATGAAAGTATGAGAGATAAATCTATTGTAATTTGCTACTCCAGAAGCCAGTTAAGGGGAACAGAACTGATGTGAAGAAATCAACCTAACAAGCACAGACCCTTCCAACCTAGAAAGCAGCAAGGTCTGAAAACATTCTTCAATTTAAATGTTTCATCATATGCTGAATTACAAGAGAAAGTTTTTGACTGGTTAATAACTTATGATAGTGTAAATAAGTCATTCCTTGTGTCTCTATAAGGTCTGCGGTATTATTTTCATTGAGAAATGGGTTTCACAATGTACCCTTGACTAACCTAAAACTCACTTTGCAGACCAAGCTGGACTTGTACTCACAAAAATCCTTTTACTTCTGTCTCCAGAGTGTTAGTTTAAAAGGGATGCATCACTACACTTGACTTAATGGTGTTTCTGAAATGGTTATGTTCTATAACCTCTAAAAGAATAGAAATAACCTTTTATCATCTCCCGGCAAAGATACACACGACCATAAACAACCTTCACAGGAGGCCCTCTGATGCCCTGCTCAGCACTAGATCACCTAAGGGAACAAACCGTCTCTGCCCAAAGAAATTTGACAAGTAAAGCAAATGTATTTTAGCATGTTAACAGTATTTCGTGTGTGTGTGGTATGTGTGTTAGGAAATTAGTAAATAGAGCATTTGCTGAATTATTCAACCCTTCACAAATGTTTTGCAGTAGGAACATTAGCTAATGTCAAGAAATTTATTATCAAATCTAGCCAGGCATTTCCATCTCAGAGTTGACTCCTCCAGACTAAAATGTGTACACTTTGCCCAACACCTCTCCAGTACTCTCTTACCCCTATAACCAGCAAGACCTTCTCCTTTTGTGATTCTGACATTTTGAATTCTGTGTAAGAAATCTTGCACTGTCTGTCTCTCTGTACCAGACTTGCTTATTATGCCACATTAGTTCATCCATATTGCCACAAATGGAATTTTTTCTTTCTTTTTAAGAGTTTAATATAATAGACTTGTGTGTTCATACTCATATGTAAAATATCATATAGTTATTATAAGTGTTAAGTATATATGTACCCATATTGTGCATTCATATGCTCACACACAGTTCATCAGTTTATACACTGATAGATTGTTATGTTGAGTCTATATTTTGGCTTTTATTATCAATGCTACAATAAAGACAGGAATGTACATGCACCTTCAACATACTGATTTATATATATATATATATATATACATATATATGTATATATATATATAATTTCTGTTTATGGACCACATGATAATACTTCTCTTGTGTTAGTTATTTGTCTTGTTTCTCTGGCCTGACACAGGCAGCTTAAGGAAGGAAGGGTTTATTTTGTTTCAAAGTTTAAAGGCACAGCCCATCATGCTGGGGACGTGGTGGGTAATGGACATATGAGATTGCTGGTCTCTTGTATCTGTAGTTAAGAAGCAGAGAGAGAGAAAGAGTTGCATGCTGCTGCCCTGCTCCCTCTCTCCTTTTTTATTAACTCTGGGACCATAACCCATGCAGTGGTCTGCACACATTCAGGGTTGCTCTGCTTACCTCAGGTGAACATCTCTAAGCATCTTCACAGATAAGCCTAAAGGCTGTTGCTAAATCCAGTCAAGCAAAAAATGAAGATTAACTACTGCTCTCACCCACCATGTACAAGACTTCATATCTAGAAGAGAAAATCTAAGTAAAAGAGTGAAATTGGACTGACTACACATATTTCTCAAGACTATCAAAGCTTGTATCTCATCAGGGCAATGTTCTTGTCTCAGCCCAGAGTCTCCATTGATAAGCAGATCTGTATACTCTCTAAATTGATCCAATTTCAGTCCTTCCTTATCTTTACAACTCTCCAACTAGGTGACATCATATTTTTATACACTTGTCTAAACTTCCCTTGACCTTCATGACTGAAACCTGGTCAGTCCTGAAAATATATTTGCACTCTAGATTCAGTATTATAACAATTTTTCATTCGGCCCCCAATGCTACAGATCCTAAAATCATCTTTCTGAATGACCTCATTGTCTTGATTTTATCTAATAATTGGCATTTCACTTTTTTAAAACACCAGCTTTTTTTTAAAGCATTGTAACAATACCCTGTTCACATACACGCACATGCTGCATGAACTAAACACACACAGAGATGCTTCATAAACAAAGACTGTGATTATTACAAAAATATAGCAAGCATATAACATCTGGAAAGGGTTAACATGACTTCCAAAGCAGTCAGCATGGAGAAGAGGCATAGACTCTCTCTGACTATTTTTTAGGCAACAACTTGCACCTTATCATACAAAAAAGATTCTAGTTTCAAAAATGTCCCCTTTGCTTAAAATTTAATTAATTGTGCATTCTCATTGTTTTATATCAAACTCTGTCTTTTGAATATACGGAAAGATATATGGCTGACTTCCCATGGTGGCCTAGATCTGATTTCTGAAATCGGCACTTCATAAACCAATCACTTCTAGACTTTTCAGGCCATCAGCAGTCATTCCCTCATATAGAAAAGCAAACAAACCTTACCAACGCCTTTCATAAGTAAAGGTTGAAATTATTCTGAACAGATGAGGTTCAGCTGGAACAAGACCAGCATAAACAGGGAAACCAGGAAAGGGGGTGTGGAGGATGGGCTGGAAGAATACGTGATTATGCCACCCTATTATTTATTAGAAACATTATAAAATATTGAAAATAAACTGTGTAATGGATATTAACATCCTGTTTTCCATACAAGCTGAGTGGCAATGGAGAGTGAACATTTTGCACCTCCAAAGATGATTTCCTAAACATTATTTGAATGAAAATAAACATGAACAAAGGAAAGAACCCAAAGCTATTGCAATCAATGAGAAAAAAAATAGAACACTCAACTAACATTCGTTTCGTTTAATCTTTATATAAAATTACATGCTAATGATTTTTATGTATGCAAACTATCTGTTAGTATTTTTACACCTTCTAATACTAGAAAATCAAGTATGGCATCTTCATTCTGTGTACCTGATGTCAACTGAGTTGGAATGGTGCCATCATAACCTCATTCATATGGTAATTGTCTTACTGGCCTCACATTCATCACCGGGAAGCTCAAAATTCACTAAGTGAAAAATAATATAATTATTCAAAGAAAATACAGCTTAAGGTACATCATTTATTCCAAGAGAGATTTGATCTTGAATTTTAAAGTTTTGAGTCAATAACTTTTAAAGAGATTAACTTTAGGTAAAATTCCCTCTGTCACAGACATTTGGAGTGAGGTGATTTTTTGTCATGTCAACCTTGTTAAGCTAAATATTTTCTGCATATTTTCTGTGATGATTGGAAGCAGAAAGTTATGAGAAATATGAATGACTCAAGAGAGGCACAACCATTTCTTGACTTACCTTATTGTTTATTGGCTGAGTCATCGTGCTGTTAGAGAAAACATGTGTATAGATTTTTCTTTTTTCTTGATTGCACCTACCTTATATCCATCGTCCCTCAACTGCCTAATGCCTGGATTTTAAGCATCGCATTTAGAAGGAAGAAAAACAACTTAAAAGAAGTCACTCAACTAGGTCTATCAATTGGGCAGGGTATGACTTTTGTAACCCATGGAGGGTGCTGCTTACTGGCTTGCTTAGAATACTTCTTATGGAACTAGCCCAGAGAGAAAGTATTATCTTCAGTGGGCTGGGCCCTTCCCCATGAGTCACAAATTAAGAAAATGGCCTCCAGGCTGGCCTAAACCCTGATCTTATGAAATCATTTTCTCAATTGAGGTTCCCTTCTCTACAATAAGTTACACTCATATATGTATGCCATATATATATATATATATATATATATATATATATATATGCCATATATATATGCCATATATGTATGGTTTTGCTTCTCTAATTAAACTAAACTGTTAAATTCATATCTCTACTTATTGTCACCTGTGCAAATGTCACTAAATATAACAGTGTCTCTGTTCTCCTTGGTTATAAATCAGGTCAGAAAGAAATGAACATTTTCATTTGGTTTCAGAAGCAAACTACAAAGACAACTGCTTTGTTGGTGCTGAAGAAGCATTATTGCTTCATTTCCACCTTTAAACTTTGTGTAATCCTTCTATCAAAATGGTGGTGACCATTTAACTCCTATCAAATCCTTGTTTATCTTTAGATTATAAACACTTTCTCAATTTGGGGTTCTCTCTTACCATGTTTTAGCTCCATGGAAATTTCATCAACAGTTCATTTATTATTCTTCTAGATAATGAAGGAAACCTTGTTCATATTACCCAGATAGCAATAAATACCATGTTGTGTGATGAAAGCCTTTGTATATATTTATCTTATCATATTAAAAGGTTTATTGCATAAATTATATCTATGAGGATCTCAATTTAAAGAAATGAAACAAATGTTTATGTACCAGAAACTGTGGTAGCAAATACTTTTTAATAGAATGTGCAAGAACCACCCAGATCAAAAAATAAAAAGTTTACAACACGTTGACTCAGTCTATATGATATGAAAAAATAATTATATCTTTGTTTTCTCAGAATTTCTTATGAAGTATTAATTTTTATAAAATTCACACATAATTTTTATAAAAAATTTAAATAATTTATGTAATTGTCTAAAAGGTGAAATACCACCAACCAGCAATAATGAAAAACTTGGAATTTCACTCAGTGCATATATAAATACATAAAGCAGAAATTTGTACCTAGCTCGGGAACTTAACAGTGAAATAAAGCAGTATCTACTACTGGACTCTTCCCATGGCTATTTAAAGAGTTACAATAAAGATCTTTACTTGTGTTTGATGGAGGACTCTCATTGGTTAATAAAGAAACTGACTTGGCTTTTTGATAGGGCAGGATTTAGATAGGTGGAGTAGACAGGACAGAATGCTGGGAAGAAGGGAAGTTAGTCAGATGCTTCAGGCAATCGGCATGCTTCTCCTCTCTGAGACAGATTCGATGGAGCCAGCCACCAGGTCAGACATGCTGAATCTTTCCCGGTAAGACTCCACTCGTGGTGTTACACAGATTATTAGGTATGGGTTAGTCAAGATGTGAGTAAGAGGCTGAAACTAATGAGCCAGGCAGTGTTTAAATGAATACAGTTTGTGTGTTGTTATTTCAGGGCATAAGCTAGCCAGGTGACCAGGAGCCAGGCAGGAATACAGCCCACTGCTCTCCCATCACTACATGTGTTCACATACTATATTCTCAAGTAAATTGAACAAATTTTCTCATGTGTAAAACTGACATTAATATAGATCTTTTCTCATAGAATTAGCATTAGTCATTAAAGAAAGCACATATTCATATTTTGTATGTGATTGTTTAAGTGAAAATGACCCTATAGACGCATGTGTTTGAATACTTGGTCCCTAGTTGGTTGAACTGTTTGGAAAGGATTAGGAGATGCAGATTTATTGAGGTAAGTGTGTTACTAGAGTCAGGATTTGAGGTTTTATAAACCTACCTAATTCCCAGTTATCTCTCTCTGCTTTGCACTTATGAATCAAGATGCAAGCTCTTAGCAACTGTTCCAGAAAAGTTTTTAGCTAGTGTTCCAGAACATGCCTCCTGCCATGTTCTCCAAAGATGGTCATAGATTCTAACCCTCTGAAACTGTAAGTCCCAAATAAACTCTTTCTTTTGTAAACTTGCTTGATCATGGCACCTTATCACAGCCTCACAACAGTAAAGTAACAAAGGCAGAGGATAAGTACATTTCATTCCAGAATGCCTTTTATTCAGTGGTTTGTTTTGTTGTTTGATAGTTTATATGTTTTTGGGGAATAGTTTCTCTACATAGTTCTGACTGTTCTGGAACTCACTATTTAGATCAAATTGTGAGATCCATCTGCCTCCTAAGTAGTCTGGTTAAAGGCATGCATCAAGTGACACCTTCATAATGGTTTTATAGAGGCCAAAATATGTTCTCTAAAGATATCTAAAACCAGACCCAAAAAGATGAATATGGTATGTATTGACTCATTAGGGGATTCTAGCCACAAATTAAGAATATTGAGCCTATAAACCAGGATCCTAGAGAAGCTAAATAAAAAGGTGAACCCAAAGAAAAACATATAGTTACCCTCGTGGATATTAGAAGTAGACAAGATTGCCAGGCAAAAATTGGGAACTTGGGGGTGGGGGTGAGATGGGGGTAATGGAAGATGGGGAGAGAGAAGGGAAAGGGGGAGTATGGGGAGAGCTTGGGGGAATGGGACAGTTGGGATGGAGAAAGGGTGGATATGGGAGCAGGGAAGTATATATCTTAATTAAGGGAGCCATCTTAGGGTTGGCAAGAGACTTGACTCTAGAGGGGTTCCCAGGTTTCCAAGGAGATGTCCCCAGCTTGTTCCTTGAGCAGCTGAGGAGAGGGGGCCTGAACTGGCCCTATACTATAGCCACACTGATGAATATCTTGCATATCACCATAGAACCTTTATCTGGTGATGGATGGAGATAGAGACAGAGACCCACATTGGAGCACTGGACTGAGCTCCCACGTTCCAAATGAGGAGCAGGAGGGAGAACATAAGCAAGGAAGTCAGAACCCCAAGGGGTGCGCCCACCCACTGAGACGATGGGGCTGATCTAATGGGAGCTCACCAAGGCCCGCTGGACTGGGTCTGATGGAGTATGTGATCAAACTTGACTCTCTGAATGTGGCTGACAATGAGGGCTGACTGAGAAGACAAGGACAATGGCACTAGGTTTTGATTCTACTGCATGGACTGGCTTTGTGGGAGCCTAGTCTGTTTAGATGCTCACCTTCCTAGACCTGGATGGAGGGGTGAAGACCTTGGACTTCCCACAGGGCAGGGAACCCTGACTGCTCTTCAGACTGGAGAGGGAGGGGAAGGGGAAGTAGGGGAAGGGGAAGGGAAATGGGAGGAGGTGGAAATTTTTAATAAAAATTAAAAAAGGAAAGAGTAAAAGTAATTAGTATTTCGAAGTAATTTTTGTTTGCTTCTTTTTGGATGTATAAACTGCTAAGAAATTAAAAAAGGATACATATATGAGGTCTGATGATCACATTTATTATTTTCTCTAATGTCATGAGATTCTTTTTTCTTTCCCATATTGACAATTGAGTTATAAGTGCTCAGTACGTAAGTGGAATCCATAGTAATGGCTAGTCTTCCCATGCTCACATCTTCACTTCTTAAGCTTAGTGTTTAACAAGTCAAATTTCCATGGGTTCATTTAGTCTACAATGATTAGATTCCACATTCCCCAAATTCCTCATGTTCAAAACATCTTTTGTTACCCTAATTTCAAAATATATGCTTAGCTAAGTATAAATAGCATGTTTTTGATAACAGTTCTTTCATTAGAAATCTTTAGATATTTTTCAATTTAATTGACATTTGACCAATCAGAAAGTTAAAAGTAGATACAGGGAATTTTTTCTTTATAATTTACATGGTTTTTATGTTCATTTATTGGCCTATGTACTTCTGAACAACCAATTATTCTTGTTCTGTATCTTCTTGCTTCTTTTCTAGTCTGTCTATTGCTTTGATATGTTTATCTTTCCTGTGTTTTCTTGATTGCCTTTCTTTACACCAATAACCCATTTAGCCTATTTATTTGTCCCTACTAATGTTTATTACATACATGATGGAATTTTCTACTGTTATATCATTTTATCTCTCTTGCTTTTCAATATCATTTTGTTCCTCATTGTACTGTTGCTACTTAGTTCTTATTTTTTAGTATTTTTGCTTATACTCTGGATAATTTCATTTTGTTTTTAAAGTCTTCATATAATCTGGGATTGTTTTTCCCTTTCATGGTGATGTAATTTTTTACAATTTGGTGAAATAGTACCTTAAAAGGCTTCTCAATGTCAGTTTTTCAATCAACTCTTTCCAAGAAGTGTTGAATTATTTTCCTATCACTTAGCATGAGTCAAGCCTTCATATAATTTTAGCCACAGGAAAGTAGATTTTTGTTTAAAGGACAGTTATCTAAAAATCTTGGGCATATATGTTAAATGTAAATAGCATAAAAGATCCTATAGCACCACTGTGGCATAGTCGTGGCTTCTTCTCTACTACAGTCCAGTAAGTTCTACCTTCACAAAAAATGTAGAAAATTCTTAGTTGCACAGACTGATCATTCATTTCCAGACTGCTCATAAACAAATAATTATACAGAAACTATATTAATTACAAAACTTTTCAGCCAATGACTCAGGTATATTTCTAGCTAGCTCTTACATCTTAAATTAACCCACTTCAATTAACCTGTGTATTGTCACAACACTGTGGCTTACCAAGTAAGGACCTGGCAATAGTCCGGCTGTCTCCTTCAGCAGCTACTTGACATCTTCCTGACTCTGCCTAACTACTCTCTATCTATATCTCTGTTTGATTTCCTGGCTGGCTGCATTTCCATAGGCCAAAGCACCTTTATTCATCAACCAATAAAGTAACACATATACAGAAGGGCATTCCCCATCAATTCCCACTTAGGTAACTCTGAAAAGACCTTTCTAGTGAAGTCTCAACTGTGGATCTTAAGGTAGTACAACAACCCAGTGTATCCTGCTCTTAGTCATGCCTAATTAGGGGTCCAACAATGACTATCTTTATTCTTTGGCACAGGTCAACTCACAGTACCCTTTAACCATCAAGTACAATATGACTTCAGTCTATGAGCTAGCCATGTGCTGTGCAGTATTCCAGAGATTCAGTTCTAGTTCCACTCTGCATAGCTGGAGTAGTTAAATGGCAAAACAATGATACCAGGGAATTTGCAGGGAAGAGTGTCTGTCTGGTATCGTGCTATTATAGGTTTTCTTTCTTTCTTTTTTTCCTGAGACCTGGTTTCTCTGTAGCTTTGGAGCCTGTCCTGGAACTAGCTCTTTTAGACCAGGCTGGCCTGAACTCACAAAGATGTGCCTGCCTCTGCCTCACAAGATCTGGTATTAAAGGCATGTGTCACTACCACCCAGCTAGGTTTTATTTAGTACTTGAAGCAAAACTGAAGCCTGGCTCCAATTCCAGTTTATTTTTCATCATATTCCACTAAGAACTACCTTCACCTATATTCCCTCCAACCTGGGAGTCAACTGTCAATCCAGCCACCACTATATGATCTAGATCTAAATCCAATCAAATGTAATGACAAAGACAAACTCTGAAGACCATTGTTTCTTTAAATGCATGGACAGCAACTGAGCAAATGTACATGTAAATGTCAATTAATCTTTGGCAGTGACATACATAGGCAAAAACATTGTCTCATGAGGACTGAATTGTCTCTTTAATAAATGATTTTGCAAAATTATATATTTACATCATAAAGGATAATATTGAACCATTAACATATCATAAACAATATACAATCAAAATAGATTTAAATGTGGCACCAGAAGTCATGTAGCACCTCAAGAAAAAGATAAAAAAAAGTCCATGATGTTAGTCTGCCAAAAGCAAGGAAAGAAAATCTAAACTGTATAAAACTAAGAAATTCTTCTACACAGCAAAGGGACAATCAGCACAGTGAAAAGGCAATCAGTGGAACATGAGAGCTATTTCCCTAACATCTGATAAGGGTTTAACACCAAACCATACAACAAAGTCATAGGAATATGAATATAGCTAAAACATAAACAACCTATTAAGTGGGTTATGGATCTGAATGAATTATTTTAAAGAAGACATATAAATGGCAGACAGGCATATGAGAATGACTTCAGGACAGTAAGTTAAGAACACTTGTATTGCAAACATGATGGCCTGGATTTAATAACCAGATACATGGTAGAGGAAGAGAACCAGTTGCCAAACGTTGTTCTCTGACCTCCACATGCACTCCATGGAACACATATACCCAACTCTTACATCGTACATGCACGGGGGTGGGGGGAGGGGATATAAATAAAATAAAGTTTAAGAAAATTCAGCATCAGAATAAATAATCAGAAGATTATTTACATTGATAATCGATGTAAAGTAACTCAAAACTAAAAAACACCTACATTCAATCCTGTTAAAATAAATATTATTTAGAAGGAACAAATATGGTCAATATACAAAAAAGTCAGGAACATAAAACAATTTATGAGAATGTCAGTTATGACAGTCATTATGGAAAATGGTATGACAGATTCTAAAAAATAAAAATTAGAAGTTCCACATGACCAAACAAACTTGCTTCTGGGTACCTATCCATAGAAATAAAATCAAATGCTAAAAAGATTCTTATACTTCCATAATTATTGCAGCTTCAGCATAATAGACAAGAAAGAACTTGCATTTGCTGTTAGTAGAATGGGTGAAAAATAGAAAGAGGGTGAAATTTGAACAAACACACTTGTGCATACATACATGTGAGAATACACTAATGCAGAAACAAACATACAGACAGACAGACAAATAGAATGTGTAAAAGAATCATCTAAATGCAGTTTTCCTCTTCAGAAGTGTGATTAGAAGGGGTGATTAGCAAAATATGTCAGAGTGTCATTAGTGCACATTTGCCATGCAAAAGCAGGCAAATTGTTCTAGAGATTATGCTATTTATTCTCACCAAAATGTTCTTTCTATTTCTTTACTGTATTTTTTAAGTGATGAACAGTATCTTTTACAACCTTTAATTCTCAGGTACTTTCAATTCAAAGGTCACTATTCTTTACCAAGTTTGTTACTATATAGCTGAGAGACTGAGAAGTTTTCTTTCACCTCCTCCATTCCTTGTCAAATTGTAATGTGTGTCACGGTGCAGGAAACGAAGCATAAAGATGCACATTTCTCTGTAGCTCTCCGGAGATGTAAAACTTTAAAGCATCAAACACCTGATAATCTGAAAAGGTGACTGTATCCCTTCAGTTTTGTAGTCATCCCTCATTTAAAAATGATGCTCAATCTCATTCATTGATGAATTCATAATACCCAATAATTCATAATAGCCAAAAACTGGACACAACCTATATTTTTGTCAACAAAAGAATGGGTAAAGGAAATGTGGTGATTTTACACAATGGATTATTACTCATCCATTAGAAAAAAATGACATATTGGGTAGTGGTGGCATGTGCCTTTAATCCTAACACTTGGGAGGTAGAGGCAGGAGAATCTCTGTGAGTTCAAGGCCAGCCTGGACTACAAAGCCAGGTCCAAGACAGCTATGACTGCTACACAGAAAAACCCTGTCTCAAAAAAAATGACATCATGAAATTTGCAAGTAAATGATGAAAAAATCATCCTGAATGAGGTAACCAAGACCCAGAATGATAAATGGGTATATATTCACTTATATGTAGATATTAGTTACTATATAATTGATAACCAATCATTAGCCCATTGACCAGTGAAGTTATAGAGGAGGAGACTATGGAGGAAACAAATCTCTCTGGGAGGAGAAAATAGAATAGATATTATGAACTGTGAGAGTATGGGGGGACAGGAAGGGAAGGACCAAGTGGGATAGGGGAAGGGAAATAGGTTTGAGGGAGGGAATTCAGAAAGAGACAGCTGGAATTGAGGGGTTTTTTTTAGAAGAATGGTATAGAAACCTAATGCAGTGGAAACTTCCAAAAATATATGAGAGTGGCTTTAGTGAAGTCTCCTAATAATGGGGGACAAAGAGTCCCAGTTGGTGATCGCTTGTTAAACAAGGTTTCTAGTTCAGGGACTAGGTTGCATTCAATTGAGTTATTGACCAAAGTAGTCCCATGAAAATCAAGCTGTGGACGAGACAATGGATTGCTCTCTACAAACTAGAGTTTGGGTCCCATTGCTGAGAACAACACTCATACAACTCACTGAATATGGAGAAGTTGAGCCTAGAACCGTAACTCCTACATTCTAGTTAGTTGTGATTGGGAGATATTCTTCAGGCTACCAAAAGAGGAACAAAATTATTAACCCAGCCACAAAGCCTGTGACCTATAACCTGTCCTACTTGCAAGGTATGCTAGGGCAATTGTGGGAGTGGAGTAGCCAACAAAATAAACTTATTTGACTTAAGGCCCATTCCATGAGATAGAACCCATACGTGACACTACTTGACTGACCAAGAACCAAAGACAAGATAGCCCAGAGTCCTATGACAAAACCAAACACTACTGTTTTAAAAAATAAAAGGATCAATAAAATGACTCCTACTGGCCTTCTGTTATACTCATTGATGAGTACCTTATTATCATTTCATTATCAGAGAAGGATTCCTCCTTCAACAGATGAGAGCCAGTGCAGAGACCCACAGCCAGACATTGCAACATGAGCAAGTTCTTGGAACACTTACTTCTAAATGGAATGTCTCTGTCAAATCCCTCCATTTGGAGCTCAAAAACCCTAACATAAGAGGATGCAGAAGGCATATAAGATCCAGAGGGAACAGAGTACACAAGGAGAACAAGGCCCTCTGAATCAACTAAGTAAGGATTATAGGAATTTAAAGAGACTAAATCAGCAAACCTGAATCATACAGGGTTGGGCATCAGGTCTTCTGTGTATATACGATAGCTTTCAGCTTAGTGTTTTATGGGACTTCTAAGTGTGAAAATGAGTGAGCCCTTTATTCTTGTACCTGCTCCTGGGGCTCTTCTCCTTTTTGGGTTGTCTGACATAGCCTTGATGTGATGGCTTTTGTTTTATGTTATTATATTTTTTTGTCAAAAAGAACTAAAGAGGAGGTAGAAATGTGCATCACTCGGAATTTTGAGGGAGAATACCCCCCATAGGCTAAGGTATGGGAATACCAGGTCTCCATTTGGTTGTGCTGTTTGTGAAGGTACAGGTGGTGCTTTCTGCTGGAAGATGGGTTTTGAGAATTTATAGTCCCCTTCCACCTCCAGGTTTTACTCTCTCTGCTTTCTGCTTAAGGGTTGATAAATGTTCTTTCTCAGCTCCTGCTTCAGCCACATGCTGCCATGCCTTCTTCACGGTTATGGATTCTCCCTCTGGAACCATAAGCCAAAACGAACTCTTTCTTGCATTAAAAAAAATTATTATCACAAACAGATTTTCCTGTGTTATTCCTTACACAGTGACTGAAAACACTTAAAACAAGAGCTGACTGGTAGAAACCACCAAGTCCACCCAAGAAGTGGGTGAGCTGTTCTTGGGGCCCTGCTCAAAAAATAGGAAATGCCTCAACCTGTCCTTGTCCTTGTCCTTGTCCTTTTGTTGTTGTTGTTGTTCTCCAGGCTGGAGGCAAACATTGAAAATAAATCCTCCCTGAGGCCTCATAATTTTTGCCTTCCCTTTATCCACCTGGTTCAAAGACCACCTGTTAAAGAATGCTTATATCCTGAGTTCACGCTTGCTTTCTGAAAGCATAGCTTCTAGGTACACTGACTTTAAAATAGAGGGGAATATATTTGCAGTTAAATTTGTGATTAAGAATTTAGCTACTGATCTTCTTCTCCCTATCTTGTGTGGAATTCATTTAGTCTGCACTTTTGATGTCAAACAAGTATGAGCTAGGAGATTAAAACAAAGATGGAGGAATGCAGCTGGGCACCCAAAAGATAGAAATCCAAATTCCTGTGAAACTTAATAAACCATCAAGATAAACACTTTGCAATAGAACCATGAAGAGATATCAAAAGCACACTTTCTAAGCATCTCCTTCGGTGATTCATTTTTTACTATGACATTCTATAAAATTTTGTGATGAAGGACTACATTGGGAAGAATTTAAAGGGGAATGACATAAGAAGGACTTGAAATATTATTTAAACTATCTGTGAAGTTTTTCTGTTAGGTCTGGATGACTGTAGACTCTGTGGCAAGCATGCCCATAACTCCTGAGCTGCAGAGACCCTCTACAGGAAAGCCAGCAGGACGAAAGAGTGGCGCTGGCCAGGAGTGTTTACTCCCCAGTCCATGCATTTTATCTGAAAATTAACAATAATTCTCACCATCGCAATAGTAATCATCCTGTGTCTCCACTACAGTCATTACAAAAATAATGTGAAAGTGTCATGAATTAATTATGTATCATTTTCAATATACTGCTTAACTGAAAAGTGGTTATAGGACACAAAGGTTCCCACATTCAGGCTCCATAACCTTCTAATCTCACAGTTGGTTCTTAAATTTAGACATGTGCACAGCAGAATATCACGCAGGATCTCTTCCTCTTCTGGTTTAAGAGTAGTGAATACAAAAGCTAAAAGTGAACAGCCAGATTTTTACATACTTAGGGTAAAAATACCTTTTATTGATATTCAAAATTTTTCATACAACATATTTTGATCATATTCTTTCCATTTTCCTAATTCCTTCAAGATCCTAACTCACCTAACTTCATTTTTTCTCTCCAAAGAAATTCAAAACAAACAACAACAAAAATTATCAAACCAGACAAAACAGAAAGCACACAAAAATATGAAGTCTGTTTTATGTTAGCCAAATATTCCCGGGCATGGAGCCTGATCTGGAGTGCAGTTGATATACTCAGTGTCACTCCGTTGTAGGCAACCAATTTTCTTTTTCCCACCGGCTATCAACTGCCTTAGGAGTGGGACTTTTTATCCACATCCCCTTCAGAGTTGGGATTTTTTTGCTAGTTTGGACTTCTGCTGATCTTGTGCTTGCTGTTAGAGTCATTGCAAGTTTTATATTTATCAATCCTGTTGTTTCTGTAAGACTGTTTTCTTGGAGTCATCTACCTTTTGTGACTGCTACAATCCTTCCACCTCTTCTTCTACATGGAACTCTGAACACTGACAAGTTGGAGGTTGATAAACGTATCTCCTTCAAGGTTAAGCACTGAAAACGTCTCTCTTTCTGTAGATATTTTTCTTGTGGGTTTCTGTGTTAATTACAACCAAAAGAAATTTCTCTGACAAGGACTAGTGATACTCTGATATATGGATATAGCAATATATCATTAGGCATAATTTTATTGCTATGTTCATCTAGCAAAGTAATATACATCTTGCCCTGTAACTTGGCAACTGAATATCAATATTTTGAATGTTGTGCAAGTGATTGTAAGGTTCCATGAACGCAAGGTCACTGTTCCAGGATAAAATATACCTGCATGTAAGTCCTACTGCTTCATTTGTGAACAAAATCTGGAAAACTCATGCTTTGAAGAAAAACTTCAGGCTTTTCTTTAATATGGTGAACTATTTTGTATTATTCTAAGAAGTAATACCTGCATTAACCAAAGCTAGTTTGTATTCCTTGTACCCAAAGGATTTTAGCTGTTATGGTATTGAATATGTAATTCAAAAAGAAACACATCTTATCAATAACACTTCCATTTTTCTAAAACAACTCTCTTTAACCCTTTCATGAGTGCCATTAATTGATAAGTAGACTACTGCCAGCCTAGGGCCCTTACCAAAAGGAAGTGAGAACTACATATCAATCTACACTCCTCTTGCCAGGCCATGTTCTCTGGCACAGGATTGCTCTGCCCAGAGGAAAAGATGCTTTTGTAAAATATTCATACAAAAGCACCATCTGCTTGGAGAGCCATAAACCCATCGACTAATCAGCCACGAGGGGTGCCTTTTCTAATCGGCACGAAGAAGACATATGGGTATTGGCCCAGACTCTTCACTAGCTTTCCAAAATGATCATTTTTCTCCTTCAAACTTCAAAATTCAGAACTCTTAAACCTAATTACTCTTACTTTTCCAGTGTCCAAGATTTACCTCTGAATCTCTTTTCTTTATGTAATTCTGAATAAGTTTCATGTTGCTCTCATATTTATTTCAAAACTGTCATTATAAAATATTTTATATATGTTGCCAATGTCTACAAAGGATCTGGAATCACGGGAGGGTGGTAAATGTCTCTCCTGATCACAGTGCCAACAACTATCAAATTAGAAAGCAGACAAATTAGAAGCATAGTATCTATTTTCAGACTTAAAGTGATTTGGAGATGCTGAGTGATGCTTTTGTTTTAACATTAAGTGAGAATAGATTGATAAAAATGAGGTAATTTATTTGTCTAAATTTTAATTTTTTTTATCTGAGTTGACATTATTAAAAGACCTACAGTAAAAATTCCGCTTTCAGAAGATTTGGCATGCAGAAATATGAACCACAACATGAATTTTCAAAAGAGCTTGGTATGATTGGATGCTTCCAACATATTTACCAACTGGCAGCTCTGAGCTTGAATAATGTTCCCTACTGACATGGTTCTTCATTGCAAATTCTCAAGTATCCTCAAAATGAAAAGTGACAGAGGAATCCTCGCCTTAATGCCCACCTACTCCCACCTAGCCAGGATCCAGCAGGGCCAGCTAGAGGATCCAGTCTAATGAGTATCAATGTCAGCTTGTATTAGATGTGTGCCATTGGTACTTAGGATGCTGTGTAGCATTTCTATGGTATTATGTGTCACTTTTACATGGGAACAAGGTTTCTTCGTAGCATGACAGGCCAAGTAAGGTGGTTTTCCTGTAGTTCTGTTTACTTGATTTGAATCTCTTCATATAAAATGTTAACAGATTATACTGGTTGTAAAAGATAATTGTAGATTACTAAACAATGTCCTCTAAGCAAAAGCACCCAAACAAAAATGGCTCTAATTTGAGTACATCAGCATAAAATGAAAAGTAAAATCCTTTCAGGTTAACTCCAAGTTTCCTACAGAGTTCCTAGGCATCTAAGAGGATAGGAGTTTAAAGCTGGGGAGGTAGAGAGGGTTTTTAAAAATCACTGAACTCATGGGTTTAAGTCTATTACTAGCCCTTCAGTTTTATATAATCCCCACGGAGTACTTATTAAAATATTATGTTGAATTACAAACACAATTAATATTATTAATAAACTAGTATTCAATAGGCATTGTTAAAATTTCCACAGTAGAGACATTGTCTCCACAGCTACCAGACACATGGCCCTGATTCAAATTCACAAATTTCCATGGAGTGTTTAAATATTGAAGTTTAATTCCTATCAGAGATAAATTGTGGAAATTTTTAGATTTATGGTCAGTGAGAAATAACCAGAAAGTATCTCACAGAATAAACAATCTCTCTCTCATATTCTAAAATTATCTGATTTTATAAAACACACATTAGATAGATTACCTGTTAATGAAACTTGATGAATAGTAAATTTATAACGATTATAGTTTCTTCTAGTTTCTTAAAACCAATAATGTTTAATTGAAGAAAATTAATTGAACTATGTTAGTTTATCATAAAGGTAATATTTATATTCATGTTAATGAATTTTGTATTTTTAATAATCTTTCTCATAATTGACTAGACAACTTCCTGTTTGTTCAGTTTGCACAGAAATCCTCTATAAACCCTTTCTTATGAAAATTTGAAAAAAATGATATAAAGTCTTCCTTGTAATTGTGATTAACTTATTTTATCTCTTGGGACAATTGACCTTGTGCCTATCTTTTTACTTAGGCTCCATTGTTAAACACAGTATTCCTGTATTCCTGAGGCTCAGTTATGTGTTTGTTTGTGTGTGTGAGAGTGTGTGTGTGTGTGTGTGTTTGTATAAATGTGACATTAATCAAGGATTCAACTCTTTCTTCCAGGAATATAATTCAGACTTATTAATATACTCAATATAATTAATATATCATTTAAATGTACTGATTTACTGGTCATTGATTTTTATACAACCCACCATGTGAATTCCAGGATTAAACTAGGGTCATCGGCCTTGGCAGCAACTGCCTTTACTCACTGAGTAAGTGAGTAAACTCTCCAGCTCAAATACACAGCCAAATAAACAGTGTCAAAGTTATCTGTTTAACAGGCTATTGTAGATATTTTGTCTACAATATGTACCTCTGATTTGTCTGCCTAACCATCACCTTTCCCATACCTTTCTTTCTTCCATTCTCGTAGAACTCTAAATTTGTTTAATCTTGTTAAAAATAGCAGACTCAGACTATTTTTTTTTTAAAAAAAAAAACTTCATCATTTTTATGAAACACATTTCAGAACTGTAGAGGGAAATGGTTCAGCAGACATGGACTGGTGAACCCCACACTTCATTTTCTTTCTTTAAAAAAAAACACATTCTTCATTTTATTAATTTTTTAAGATTTATTTATCTATTATATATACAACATTCTCCCTCCATGTATGCCCACATGCCAGACGAGAACACCAGATCTCATTACAGATAGTCGTGGGCCACCATGTGGTTGCTGGGAATTGAACTCAGGACCCCTGGAAGAGCAGCCAGTGCTCTTAACCACTGAGCCATCTCTCCAGCATACCACAACTGCAGTCTTTCTTTAGACTGGTGCATTGTAAAGCATCTATCACAGGGGAAAGAGTTCTCCTGGAACTCACGTAGCAAAAATACATTCTCAGCATCGGCAACAGATTTGAGGAAAGAAGAAAAGAAACCTTTAAGATTTCTAAAAAGTGACCTTCAGAACAGTTTCCAGAAAGAATACAAATGAAAGAACTTAAAAGTTATAATATGCATTCATCAAAGCACATAGAAATGGAGATTTGTCCAAAAGTAAAATGTGGAAGATCCACAAAGAATTCCAGTGTTCATCACAGATACTCCAAATCAAAGGTGTCTTCATTAAGCTCCAGGAAGCTGAGCCTAGCAGAGTTGTAAATCCCTGCAACTTAGATAGTCAAATCATACCTGGACTACAGAGTGAGTTCACTGCCAAGTGCAAGTAACACAGTGAGACCTTGACTCAAAGTTAGAAGTAAAAGGAGAGCTGTATACAGTTTAGGTAGGGGACTTTGTTAGTAAATATGAAGTCCTATATTAAATCCCACTCAATAAACATTCTTCATTCCTTGATATCTTTACTCAGATTTTCAAAAGAGAGTTAGGATACCCAGTGATTCCAGATCAGATAGACTGTACATATGTTCCTACACAAGAATGATAGAACTAAATCCCACTCTGTGTATGCAGTGTATATGTAGTGATTCATTTGGGGGAAAGTTTAAATAGTATCCTGCTTGTTAAACGAACATCTAACAAAATAATAGCAGGTTCTACCCCAACACCTATGACCTCCATCTGTATGGACTTTTATCAGGATTACATTCCTAGGCTTGAAATCCCCTCCTGTGGATCAGGCTTCAAATCCAATCAGAATGCAGCTAGATACCCCATAATAGTCACACTGTTTCTGCAGTGGTAGGCACAGCTTGGTTGGCAGGTCAGTATTGTAGCATGTGAAACCCAGCACTGGGTAAGACAGTTGATCAAACACACACACACAACACACACACACACACACACACACACACACACACAGAGAGAGAGCAGCCCACATAGCACTTTGCAATCCTATAAAAGTTAGACAGCAAAGATGAAGCGTCTTAGTTCTTTTGGGAGTGATTTATCGAAGTCCTGAAGATAAAATGTGTTTCAGTTAGCAGTCTCAATGTGTAGCTTTGATGGGGGAGCAATGCAGTGGCAATGGCTTGGACTGTGTTGTTTTGGAAACCTCTGGCACTTCCCTGACCACTAGCTATATTATGCCCTGTTCTGTGATTTTAATTTAATAATCCATGTCTTCTTGAATTGATGAATCATTCAACTAGCTGGTAAGCAAATTTAAAGATTAATTATCCCTACTACTTGTACTGGCTTTTTGGGAACCTACTCTCTTTGGATGGATACCTTGCTCAGCCTAGATATAGTAGGTAGGGCCTTGGACCTTCCTCAAATCAGTGTGCCTTATCCTCTCTGTGAAGTGGATTGGGGTGGGGTGAAGATTAGGTGGAAGGAATGGGAGGAGGGGAGAGAGTGGGAACTTGGATTGGTATGCATAATGAATAAAAATAGCTTGTTTTCTTTTTAAAAAAATAAAAATAAAATAAATTTTAAAAAAGATTAAATAGAATTACCTAGCATTGGTTGAAAATGTAGCTCCCAAAGGTGACTTCTTAAAAAATTTCTTAACCATCCTTTTAAGAATTAGATGAAACTGAAATTTCACAGGATTACTTTCAAGGTATATAATTGTAATAATGTATGCGATTCCTTTAGTATATACTTTATAACCTGAAGTGAAGAAATGAACAGTTGTCATTAGTAGTTCTCAGCTGCTTATTCTCAGTATTTATAAATGTCCAAACACAATCCTTGCCCTCTTATCTACATGTGCTAAATAATTGAAAGGGTAAACATGGATATCTTCAACTCTCAAAACCTTCCTAAGGTTTACGTGAAACTAAACTATGGAATAAACTCTAGTAGATTCTAATACACAGTGAAACTCAGCCATAATGTCCTGTTTTTGAACTAAATGCATGCTCCATTATGACAGATTCTCTGTCTCTTGTGTTCAGTACTACATTATAGACTACAGGCTTCCCAGGGCATTGTTTTGAAACCATGGAATGAACCCATAACTAAATAATACTAGTATGCATAGGGTTTTTACTATTTATAAAGCATATATTTTCTCACAATATCTTCTGACATAAATAATATAACTATGATTCCCATCTAATATAACAGGAAAATTGAAAAATAAACCACATAAATTTCCAAAAGTTGCAGAGATAGTGAATAAAATTTAAATTAATATTTTAAAGTGAAACCTTTAACTTGTGTTTAGCAATGCACGGCCTTACCTGGATGACGGGTAAAGTTTACAAATTCCCATAGCTCTTTTAGCATCATACCATCTTCTGACATGCACTTGTGTTTGCCTAACCTTCACCCCGACACCCATGGTATTATCTCCTTACTTCCGTTTGATGACTGATGTGTCTTCAAATTTCTACATGCAGTTTTTTTAGCCATTCATCTTGCACGATCTTTGTTTGCTAATATTTCTGATCCATCCCAGTGGAAAATTTTTATAGTAATGATATTATGTTAGCAAAGCTTCTTTTCAACCAAAGCATCTACGGTGATCGGATATCTCAGGTGTCACAGTGTTAACATTGGTTGTAGGGGGACTTATAAGAGATAGGGTCAAAGGCATGGACCCATGTTAACTTATCATAGCAATGATACATATTTAATATATGGAAATATCTAGTAATGGGAACCAATACTGTTACAAAGAAGGGCATATTCATATGTAATACATAACCATAATTAGGATACATTTGCATATGTACCTTGGGGAATTTTTCTCAAGGAATTAAATTTGCATTTTGACCCAGAATATACATGCAGAGAGATACAAAAAGTAAAAAAAAAAAAAAAATCTTTTCATTTTCACTTATATAAGCATTCGGAAACTCTCTAGCAATCAGTTTTCACTTGCATTAAGGGACTTGAAAGGCTTGCGAGGGAATGGTGTTCTCTCTTTTGTCATCTGTGAGGTCAGAGAGTATCCCAGACCCAAAGCTCAGAAAAAGTTACCATGATGCTGATATTTTAGAGCTGAAGTCTGACTTGGCTAAAACAAAGCTTCCAGCCACTGAACATCTACTTGCAAAATTATCTTTGGTCTAACAATCTGTTTCTGGGAACCATCCGAGACAGGTATGGCTATAAAAATAAAAACAACCCAGATAGGTGGTGCGGGAATATGGGCATCCAAACAGTCAGTGAAGCACCAATCATGAGTATTGGCAAGAATCCTGGCTTCCAGAATCATTATTAAAAAACAGGATTCAGGACCTAAGTGGAAGGCCATCGTCTCAGCACTGGACTGACTTCTCCCCATGGTGTGCCAATGAGGACACTGTAAGAAAATTAAAAGTAAGTAGGGATTGGATAAATCCACTGTGCAACAACAGAGAATATTATAATGAAGGCATAGGGAAGCAGTTTATGCAGTAAAGGATTTGCCACACAAACATGAGGACCAAAGTTCGATCCCTATGATCTATGATAAACAACATCAACAACCAAACAGAGACCAGTGGTTCCTGCCCAGGGTTGAAGGTAGAGAGACAGGAGATCCCTGGAGTTTACTGATCAGGAGGTCTAACTGAATCTGTGAGATCCTGGATCAGTGAAAGACTCTATATCAAAAAATAAGATGGAGTGCTATTGCAGAAGATGCCCAATGTATACGTCTACCTTCCACATGTACCTGCACCCACATACTATGAACCCTCCCACACACAAAAATATACATACACAAATATGCATACATATAACACATTAAAGAGAGAGACAGATGGAGGAAATCTAAAATGAGAAACATATAAGCTAGTCACAGAACCAGAAACTAGAATAAGATACCATCTGTCTGCAAGGACAGGAAACAGAAATAAGTAAAAAAGTCAGAGAGTATGAGCTCAGGTTCTGATAATTGGCCCAAACACAATTTTAAATAGTTTTTAGGCTCACAAATTACTATCTCGCATTCTTTCACTGTCTGTTTTATTGAACCATGCTGTTTCAAAAAGAGTGCAGCAGCAAGCAGCCTGTGGGGACAGAGGAATGGGTGACTAAGTCCTGTTACCAAGAGCTTATAGGGAAAGTGGGTAACATTCAGAACAAACCAACCCCACTACTCAAACTACAAGTCACAGATGAAGGCCAGGAAGGTCTTGTAAAGTTATTGCTTATTGCACTCTTCCCTCATGAACTCAGTCCCTAAAAGCTACACCCCAACTTTGAGAACCACTTCTGGCAAGAGCAGTAGCCAAGGCAGCTTTTGGGGGAACAGCTGCAGCTAGCTTGGTCCTGGGAACTGTTACTGAGAACACAGCAAGAGCCCTTGTCAGAGGACACTGCTCGAGGAGTCAGGAAGGTTCTAGTTCAGAAATTACTAGCTCACTTTGCTTTTTTTTTTTTGTATTGCCTTGTGGGAAAGGGGAGCTTCTTCCCTATCTAACAGTATGCAGAACATTACTGTCTACACTTTATTAATACACAGCAAAAAAATGAGTGCTTGTATCAGAGAGAATACTAAACACAGCCTAACCTAATAGCCCAGTGCAAAGGAAAAGAAACAAAAAAAGAATGTTCTGTACATGGTCGTGTGTGGGCAGCAAGGTTGGAAAAAGCATACTTTCACACACTTTCTAGTTATTTGTTAAACAGCTCTCTTTCTCTAAGCTACAAGATTGTAGCTGGTTGTATTTAACTCTGAAAAGCACAACCCTGAACTGGATCTTTTATACAAGTCATATGACGATTGTCATTATGGCTGTTCCTACAGGTTAATTATTAGGGCTAGAGGGATGGGTCAGAGGTACAGTGGAAGCCTTGTTTTACATGCCTTCGATTAGTTTTAGAAATTATTAACATTTTTCTTTATTCAGATGGTTGTAAGTTTTTGATTTCCGGATTCAGCCAGCCTTGATCTTCTTGATGTACCTTAGATAAACTGCTGAAAATTTTTATGTCTATGCTTTTGTTCTTCAAAGCCTGAATTTTTTAGAGCCACGTGAATTTTAATTCAGTTATTTCCAAAAGAGTAAGGAAATCTGAAGCCATATTTGCTCATAAATGACCAATGCTTGCTTCTTTGTTTTTGATGTTAAAAATGGAAGCCATGAACTCATACATGCTATGCAGGAACTTACACTCTGAATTGCTTCCGCAGCCCAGTAACAGATATTTTATAAATCAAGAAGTATGAACAAACAACTTCCTTAAAAATGTATTTTATGTGTAAGGTTGAATGTCAGGATTTTCTCCACATGAAAGCTATCAGCATAATGTTAAGGAATTATTTTAATACGATTTTCAAATGTGAAAATCAATGACACCTCTTTGAAGAAAACATTATGGAGAGATTTTTAAAGTAAGATGAGAGCTATTTGATTAAAACATATTCTTTCTCAGCTCAGCACGGTGACTGATTCAAGTCAAAGAGTCATATGGTATTCTGGATATATCCCTGAATTTTCTTTTGAAAGAAAGTTATTCCTCACCTCATTCCTCCCTGTAGGAGTTAATAAAACTTTTGAAAGATGCAATCGAGATCAGCCTCTCCTTGCATGGCCAGGGAAATCATGCATTTCTTGACATTTCTTAGTGATCACTGATTAGAGGTATTATGCATAGGCCCTGCTATAGATCACTCTGGGTAGTCATTCTCTATGCTAATGCACTCAATAAAAGTGAGGCTGGCTATGCACTGTTGTTGTACTTAAACGTCCCTTTCATATCTTTAGATATTTGAGATAAAAATATATGAAGTGATACGGAGTGTGGACTCTCTGTGCAGCACAGTTATACATGAATTATAAGATATTTGTAATATACCTAAACAGCAATGTTATACATAAAATAACTGACATGATCAATCACATGATGCACATTTAAGTGGAAAAATGGACAGCAAAGAATATCAAATATATATTCACAATGTAAAATTATAGTTTTTAACTTGCTCGTTATTCAAATTTAAAACTGTGAATATACAACATTGTATAATAAAAACTTATCTATTTTAAAATATATAAAATGCAAATTGTCATATGATGGAAGAAGGTAAATAACCATGAAAAGCGTATATTTTTATTAAAATATTACATAATTTCACCCTTCTCTATTCCCTCCAACACATGTTCTCTGTTTCTCAAATTCATCACCCCTTTATCTTTAAAATATAATGTGTAATATATACTATGAATTAAGATATACTTACAACTTGATGAGTTCATTTAGTGCTACTGGCACATATATATATGTATATATATGCATATGTATTTATATATACACAATATATTGAGAATATATGTATACAATATATGTGGAATATACATATAATTTTTTAAGGTTGGTCACTGGTATTTGATAACGAATTAGGGGGCTTATCCGTAATTTTTTCTCTCTCAGCAGTTATTGGTTGCTTATAACTCCCCATTTAGAGATAAGGCCCCATGGAATTTTGCTCATCCATGTTATTCAGTCAAATGGTATTGTTATTTATTCAGATGTAGCTCCATGTTATATTTAGAAGACACAGTCTTGCAGCAGACTTCCTAGTAATCTGGCTCTTCTACTCTTTCTGCTCCATTTTTTGGGGACATCCCGAGCCTTATGTTCAGGAGATTGAGCGCTCCAAAGTCAGTTCAGTTCTCTGGATTTTGACCAGTTGTGACTTTCTATAATGGTCTCCATACGCAGCATAAGAAGCCTCTTTGACAAAGAGTGAAAGCTACAGTTAATCTCAGGGTATAAAGGTAAGCACCTAGAATGCAGTTAGGAATTACTCTAGATTAGTAAACTGGTGGCACTAAGTTTTCCTCTAAAAATGATGAACATCATAATAGCTCTAATAAAGCAGGTGAAAGACTTGTATAATAAAAAATTTAAGACATTGAAGAAGATACCAGAAAATGGAAAAATCTCCCATGTTCATGGATCAGTAGGATTAATATTATGAAAATGATCAATCTACTAAAATGAAATCTACAGATTTACTGTCATCGTTTTATGACTTTTTCAAGTACCCTTATTTTATTTATTCCTCCTTCCTCCTTCGGCCTCTGTAGTTTCCTTCCTCCTCACTCCCAGTGAATTTCCTACCCACACTGCTGCTATTTCCTCCTTCATATCACCTGTATTTCATTATCCACCCGTATAGAGCATTTCCTATAAAAAGGAAGTGTCAGGGACACACTTTTCTTGAGTTGCCACCCATACTGAAATGAGCTTCTATACAATGCAACTGTTCTTGTTCCTATAAATAGCTCCTTACCTATACCCCCAGGAAAAGTGCTAGTTCATTGGGCTAAACTTGGGTGAGTAGAATAATATCTTAGCTCTTTCATCAGTTCCACATCTGGGATAACTTGACCTTTGTACGTATCTCTCCAAGTCATGCAACAGCCTGCTGTTCCATGTTCCTTCACAGTGTGAGGATAGAACTGTGTTTTGCCCAATTCCAGAACTTCCTAAGAATTAAGCTTTGAAGTAAGGCCCCCAAGCAAAGTTAAGCCACACCCTGGGTATTGAGAATCATATATGTGTCTTGAATAGCTGCCTTAATCAGGTCAAGTACATCAAAGATCATCTTAATCTCACCACCATTTATTCTTCCAAACTCTTCCCTTAAATGGGGTGTCTTGCCTGCACCCATATTTTAATAACCAGATATTTGTCAATTAATGTCTTCAAACTGGGCATCCTGTTTGGCCTCATTAGTGGAAGTGAACCTACTACATTAGTTTTCCAACTGTTCCACAAATTATCAAACTAGAGCCAGGATCAAAACTCAGTTGTTATAAAAAGAATCAGTACTTGTGATTAGGAAACACCTGACTTTCTCACTCACTTCTGAGAGGATGCCAAAAGATAAAGCCACTGCCCCCAAGAATCTTTGTATACATCCAAAACTTCAGAAAGAATAAGCAGGTATTGTTCTTGCTGAGATATCTCAAGTATTGTAGTAGCTGTCAACTGGAAAACATCTATATGCTGAGTGGAATAGACTAAAATATGTAGGCTTTGGTGATGGATTTTCCATTGTTGATTCTCTTTCTTGTGTTTCATAAAGTTGGAAATAAATTTATTTCAAACAAAGACAATGTTGGTGTGATAATTTTCCAAAAGGAAGAAATAATTAAGAAAAGAAAATGTGCTCTAAACTATATCAGATGTTTTCTGTAATTTGATAAGATTCTTTGTCAGGTCCACTAACTGTTTCTCATAGTACTGGAAAGGGACTAGATACCAATCTGAACACACTGAACCTGTTAGAGGAGAAAGTGGGAAGTACTCTACAACATATGGGTACAGGAGACCGCTTCCTACGTATAGCCCCAGCAGCACAGACATTAAGGGCAACATTGAATAAATGGGACCTCCTGAAGCTGAGCAGCTTCTGTAAAGCAAAGGACACTGTCACTAAGACAAAAAGGCAGCCTACTGACTGGGAAAAGATCTTCACCAACCCCGCAACAGACAAAGGTCTGATCTCCAAAATATATAAGGAACTCAAGAGACTAGACTTTAAAATGCTAATTAACCCAATTAAAAAATGGGGCACTGAACTGAACAGAGAATTCTCAACAGGAGAAGTTCGAATGGCCAAAAGACACTTAAGGGCATGCTCAACCTCCTTAGCAATCAGGGAAATGCAAATCAAAACAACGTTGAGATACCATCTTACACCTGTCAGAATGGCTAAAATCAAAAACACCAATGACAGCCTTTGCTGGAGAGGATGTGGAGTAAGGGGTACACTCATCCATTGCTGGTGGGAATGCAAACTTGTGCAACCACTTTGGAAAGCAGTGTGGAGGTTTCTCAGGAAATTTGGGATCAACCTATCCCAGGACCCAGCAATCCCATTCTTGGGAATTTACCCAAGAGATGCCCAATCATATTACAAAAGCATTTGTTCAACTATGTTTATAGCAGCATTATTTGTAATAGCCAGAACCTGGAAACAACCTAGATGCCCTTCAGTGGAAGAATGGATGAAGAAAGTGTGAAATATATACATATTAGAATACTACTCAGCGGTAAAAAACAATGACATCTTGAATTTTGCATGCAAATGGATGGAAATAGAAAACACCATCCTGAGTGAGGTAACCCAGGCCCAAAAAGATGAACATGGGATGTACTCACTCATAATTGGTTTCTAGCCATAAATAAAGGACATCGAGCCTATAATTCATAAAAAATCCTGGAGAAGCTATATAAGAAGGTGAACCCAAAGAAAAACATATAGTTATCCTCCTGGATATTGGAAGTAGACAAGATTGCCGGACAAAAAATGGGAACATGGGGGTGGGGTGGGATGGGGGGATGGGGAGATGGGGAGAGAAAAGTGTGAAGTGGAGGATGGGAAGAGCTTGGGGGAATAGGATGGTTGGGATATAGGAAGGGTGGATATGGGAACAAGGAATTATATATCTTAGTTAAGGGAGCCATTCTAGGGTTGGCAGAGATTTGACTCTAGAGGGGTTCCCAGGTGTCCAGGAAGACGCCCCCAGCTAGTTCCTTGGGCAGCTGAGGAGAGGGAGCCAGAAATGTACAGATCCTATTGTCATACTCATGAATATCTTGCATATCACCATAGAACCTTCACCTGGCATTGGATGGAGAAAATGACAGAGCCCCACATAGGAGCACCGGACTGAGCTCTCAAGGTCCTGATGAGGAGCAAAAGGAGGGAGATCATGAGCAAGGAAGCCAGGACCGTGAGGAGTGCGTTTACCCATTGAGACGGTGGGACAGATCTAACAGGAGACCACCAAGTCCAGTTGGAATGGGACTGATGGAACAGGGGACCAAACCGGACTCTCTGAATGTGGCTGACGGTGGAGGAGGACTGAGAAACCAAGGACAACGGCAATGAACATGAACTCTACAGCATGGATGAGCTCACTGTGAGCCTTGTCAGTTTGGTTGCTCACCTTCCTGGACTTAGGGGGAGTTGGGAGGACCTTGGACTTAACATAGTGAAGGGGACCCTGATGGCTCTTTGTCTTTGGAGAGGGGGTGGAGTGGGGGTATGGGTGGAAGGGAGGGGAGGGAAGGGGGTGGAAGCGGGGAGGAGATGGAAATCTTTAATAAAAAAAAATGAGAAAAAAATAGAAAAGAGAGAAGAAAGAAAGAGCCCACTTGACCTCAGAGAAGAGAGTGGAGAGCTATCAGAAGGAGTGGACAGGAAAGGAAGACAAACAGAAAATTGTCACTAAAAAGAGGGAAGGGTGTGTCTTCTTTTTTTTTCTGATTCTTAAAGAGGGAAGAATTTTTTACAAGAGAAATGAACGTCTGAACAGTTTACCTGCTATAAAGAACTCATCAAGAGAAAAAACAGCTGCTGCCTGAACCAAGAGCAGAGAGCTGATCCATAATGTAATGTGGGAGCAGCATCCTGTTGAGAATTAAAGAGGAGAGGCTATCCTTTACTGTGCCTATCCAGGCACAGAACAGAGCAACTTAAATATACTAACTCACTTAATCCTCTTCACAACTAGAGGAGGAACTGAAGCCAAAGAAAAATCTGCAAATGAATGTGTGATCAAAGACAGAAAACCTCCCCCAGCTCTCCAAGGATTATGACAGATGTGGTAGCAATTGCTGAACTCTGTGAGCCTGGAAAGTGTGTGGTGACTGAACATCTTTGAGCCACATGAGCTGTGTTCTAAAATAAAATACATCATAGTGAAGGGTGTCAACAAGACATGCTCAGGGATCGGGATTTGTCCTATGACTTGGCAAAAATCAAATGTGATGCATAGCGAGATTGTAAAAAGACTGTCATTGATGTTGGCACCCTAACTGCTTTCTTCATCTTTATGTTCAAGAAAATAAAGTTTATCTAACCAAAATGATTTACATATGCATGTATGAATGTACATATATATGATTATACATATGCATATAAAATATGAAGGTAGAATCACATCTTCAAAGATATCTATTGATCTTTCTATTGGAGTTTATTTAGGAAAGTAAATTTAATGGAAGTTTTAATATTAAAAATTAAATGGGGTTTAAAATATAAAGACATTAAAAACAAAATAAAGGAATATGTATCACTATTTCTTAGTGATTTCAGAGTTTCCACTGAAACTCAAATACACAAAAAATACACAAAGAAAATGTTTTAAACACCAAGTTTCTTAGGAAGAAAAAAAAAGAAAAGTCTACCCGCTTCATAAAAGGTGCCTGTTCTCTTTATTTCCAATTTATGAAAAACTTCTCTATGCTCTCTCAGCAGTATTCTTGGCCCTTTTAAATTTCTGAACTGCATTCTAAAGCTGTTTTATGATTGTTTTCAAAGACTTATGGTGGTATAATATTGGAGGGTCTGTTCCTATGTGCACACACAGACACACATGCACACGCGCATGCACACACACATACACACACACACACACACACACAAGTGCTTTCATGTGTGTTTTTAACAGTAAAAATAAGAAACTACCTTTCCGTCTGGGTTAGAATGGAGATGAAATGAGGAATGGCCGCCACCAAGCAGAAAATGCACTCACTTTATGTGTGCCAGTTAATTACGACACTTCAGAGGCGCTTTCGAAAGGATAAGGCAAGCTGCATAAATTTAGCTGTAATCCAGGCAGGCAAAACTAATTTGCAGGGGATGGCCTTATCTAGCCGCTGCAGCTTTCTCAGAAAATTAACCTTGGATATTTGGGCCCAATTCAGAAAGTGTTTGATTTTTTTTCCCCTTTCCCTGCTCAGCATAAGAGAATTTTTTAATTCAATACAATACCTGACTTTTAAGAGGCATGGTGAATGCTGTAGGCAGTTCAGAGTTATTACTGACAAGCAAAAATCTATTTTATATATACATATAGATGATTGTCCTTCATGCCCATTATCCGGCCTTCTTACATGTGCATCAGAGGATTTATCAGTGTAGGTATAGGGGCTTCTTGGATTAAGAGAAGGATGCAACTCATTTTTAATGTACTTAGAAAAATTCATCAAAGTTCATTGCAGAATAAGTCATGCGTACTGACTCGTTCATTCCAGTGGAAATGAAGAAATTCCCCATAAAAATAGAAGTGTAATGAAGTGTTGCAGCCAAGTCTTCCCTGTCACTGTAATTATCACTGATTCAGACCCTTGATGGACTACTATTAATTAAGCACACACAGCACAATTAAAAGTTTACCTTATTTTTTATCATGTAGCTACTTACTGTGTCAACATTTATTGGAATCTGGGTACTTTTCATATTTTGTCTCACTTAGTCTTCATACTATCTGTCTTTGTATTTTAATAATTTTCCCTGGATGGGACACAAGATTTCATACATAATAGTTTCCAATACATCGTAAGATTTCTGCACATAGTGACAGGACACAGGCATGGACTTAGTTCTGCTGAATGAATAGGAAGACTTTGGATTTCTTTCCTAAACTATTTTTAATTTTCTTTCACTGGTGTGTGTAGACTACTAAAATAACTTTTGTCCATTATCTTGAATTTATACTACAAGATGAACTTTTATCAGTCACATTCAGAGCAAACCCACAATAAGCCCCAGAGTGCCAGTGATACTACTGCAGCTGAGATTTCAGGGAAAGAGTTTTGTAATATCCTATCTCCAACATAATTATAGTTTCATTCATTTGAAATCACAGGAGTTACTTATTTTAACGTGCCATGAACTCAATTGGCAATAATTGTTCTTTGGGTGTCACAATTAAGCAGGAAGGAATATATTTATAATAATAAAAGAGGCATTTTAAAATAGAGATTGCATACAAAGTCATGAAATGTGAAGCAATGGCTCCCATTTGGTTCTAAATTTTCTTCTAGCTTGCTCAATATCCAGGGCTAAATGTTATAAGTATTTATAGCTACACCCTAGGGTGAAAGAGGGGTGAGTTACTTATCATAAAGAGTCATGCATAATACATAATGACTTAAACTATATTTTTATGAGAACGGAACAGTCTAAGAAACTCCATCAAGCTGAAATACGAAATAACTTACCAAACAAAACCTCACACACAGCCCTTTAGTGAATAGTTAACAGAGAAAAGCAGACACACACTCAAACCACTACGTTGTTGTTCATGTGTCTGCTGACATGAAATATATGAATGAATAACACAGAGACTAAGCTCAAAGGTCACTGTCACTATTGGGGTTTCTTTCGCTGTGAAAAGACACTGTGAGCACTGCACTTTTATAAAGGAAACATTTATTTGGGGTGGCTCGCTTACAGTTTTAGAGGTTCAGTCCATTATCATCTAAGTGGGAGCATGGTGGTGTGCAAAAGTGGTGCTAGGGTAACAGGTGAGAGTCCTACATCTTGCAGGCAACAGAAAATCAACTGAGTCACTGAGTGACATCCTGAGTGTAGGAAACCTCCAGCCCCCCACTACAATGACACACTTCCTCCAACAAGGCCATGCCCACTCTAAGAAAACCACACCTCCTAATAATCCCCTGCCCTGTGAGATTATAGGGGCCAATTACATTCAAACTACCACAGTCACCAGGGGCAAAGGTATCACTGTAGATGCTAAAGCATTATATATTGTGGATCTGTAGATCAAATTTACAAACTAAATGGATAAAACCTGTAATTCGGCCACTTGGGAGGCTGAGGCAGGAAATCTTCAATTTCAAAGCAACTTGTGACTATATACTGAGTTCCAGGGCAGCATATCATACACAGTAATGCCCTGTCTCAGAAGGAAGAAAGGAAGGGAGGGGAAGAAAATAGAAAGAGCAAAGAATGAAGGGGAGGGAAGTGAAGGGAAGGTTAAGTAGAGAAAGGAAGGATAGGGGAAAGATAGATAGCTGCATCATCAAAGTGTTTGCCTTGCAATCATGAGAACTTGAGTTCCATAACAAGAACTCACTTTCTAAAACATGTCTGCAGTGCTGGCACACACTTGTAATTCCAGAAGTAAGGAGGCATACACTGGAGATTCGGGCATACACAGACAGATTCTGGAGTCTCACTGGCCCATCAGCCTATCCTGATCAACAATAAACAAGCTAGGGTAGAGAAATACTGCTGCAATCATTCTGTGGCCTCAACATACACACTTACACATTTTTCACATATACCTGCACACATAAACATAAACATTCCCACAACATATGCACATATATGTTAGACATACACAGAGAGGGAAGGGGTGAGAGAAGGGGAAAAGAAAAACATTCTTACCTATTTATATACCATTTTGTGCTTGACAAACTCCAGAATGTTTTCTGAGATTATAGTGAGACCAACTTCATGATACATAACATAGATTCTTTAATCAGTCCCACCTTGTATCAATCACCCTTAATATTGCGGGTCCTTCAAGTTCAGGGACTCTATATAATATTTTAATTTCCCTGGTGTCTAATGCAATGTCTATAATATGAAAGACACAAAATAAATTCTAGATAGATGAATTATGATACTACATAAAGTATGAATGCTATAGAGACAGATGAGTAAGTGTACATACTAATGAAAACAGTTAAATAATTTGATTTATAAAAAGAGTTTATATCATCTCAATACTCCCAGAAACACTGGGGATTTCTTGCTAGTGACTGGAATAGAAGAAAAAGACATGCCCTTTTATCTAAAATTCTGCCCTGAACACACTTATCATCCAACTCTAAAAATAAGCTACACGAAGATATTTTTCAAGAAAACTTTAAGAAACAGTTTAATGAATGTACATAATTTTAAAGAACATTTCTAGTTGTTTGGCCTTTCTTTGAAAAATGAACTACTTATTTGTCACATTTGTAACATACAACTCTTCCGTAGATTATCATGGATTTGGAAGAATTTGCTAGTCAAATGTTTTTTTCTTAATACAACCCTGTTTATCCATTGTCTATCCCCAGCTGATTGTCTTGCACTGGAATGAAGGTATAACAATTCTGCTATCAAAGAATGAAGGCTATCCATTGTCTTTCTGGCTTATTGAAAACTGTTATAAATTTTTGGGATAAGTACTCACAGCTTTTAATAGCCATGTTTTGAAACCATATTTTAAACTCGAGTACTTCCTGTGATATTATCTTTTCCTCAGTTTCTGGAGACAAAGCAGAAGTCACAATTCACTGTTGGATGTGGGTAGCAGGGGTAAACAATCCATGCTATGTAAAAGATACACACCAAGGGATGGAGCAGATTCTAGTGGTTAGTAGCACATACTGCTACTGCAGAGGACCCGAGTCCACTTCTCATCAACCAAGTCAGTAAATGGCAATAGCCTGTAACTCCCGCTCCCATTTCTGAGGAATCTAATGCCTTCCTCTGGCCTTGTGGGAACATGCACTCATGTGCACAAACCTTACACACAAAAATAGCATATAAGGTTTTCAAGAAACCTTTTTAAGCATACTAAGAAAGGAAATGATGTATCTTATTTTTTTCAAGTGGGACTAAAACCCACTAATAAGGACATTAAAGTGTGCATTATGCAGAGAGAGAAAGATGCATACTAGAAAACTTACCCCTTATCACCATGTCTTCTATTGAGACAAATATGATTTTATTTCTTTTAGGACTTCCATATTGCTTGTAGTTACTTGAGGAGCATACTTCAAATTTCTATGCTTATCAAGCTTTGAGTAGTCATCCCCAAAGTAAGTACACATATCTCAAAGTGTGTTAAACATGATTAACTGTAAGGTAGGACAAACCAGAAATTATTGCTTATTCTCTAAGCTTTAACTTTTAACCTGACAACCCAAACTTACCTGAGAAAGGAATCTTTTTTTACAATTTCAATGGCAATAAAAGTATATGCTCATGAAAAACTATCTATTTCAGAGAAATAGAAAATGTAATAAAAAGTGATTATAACCAGGTATGGAATAGTTTGCTAGTCAAATGATTTTTATTTATTTATTTATTTATTTATTTATTTATTTATTTATTTAAAATTTCTACCTCCTCCCATTTCCTTCCCACTCTCCCTACTCTCCTTCCCCCTTCCTCTCCAGTCCTAAGAGCAGTCAGGGTTCCCTGCCCTGTGGGAAGTCCAAGGTCCTCCCCCCTCCACCCAGGTCCAGAAAGGCAAGCATCCAAACAGACTAGGCTCCCACAAGCAGTCCATGCAGTAGAATCAAAACCCAGTGCTATTGTCCTTGGCTTCTCAGACAGCCCTCAATGTCAGCCATATTCAGAGAGTCAAGTTTGATCACATGGTCCATCAGTCCCAGTCCAACTGGCCTTGGGGAGCTCCCATTAGATCAGTCACACCATCTCAGTAGGTGGACGCACCCCCTCACGGTCCTGACTTCCTTGCTCATGTTCTCTCTCCTTCTGCTCCTCATTTGGACCTTGGGAGCTCAGTCCAGTGCTCCAATGTGGGTCTCTTTCTCTATCTCCATCCACGTGTATTCTATCATAAATAAAGGATATTGAGCCTATAATTCGTGATCCTAGAGAAGCTAAATAAGAAAGTGAACCCAAAGAAAAACATATAGTTATCCTCCTGGATATTGGAAGTAGACAAGATTGCCAGGCAAAAGTTGGGAGCACAAGGTGGGGGTGGGATGGGGTTAAGGGGAGATGGGGAGAGAGAAGGGAGAAGGGGAGAATTGGGGAGAGCTTGGGGAAATGGGATGGTTGGGATGGAGGAAGGGTGGATATGGGAGCAGGGAAGTAATTATCTTAATTAAGGGAGCCATTTTAGGGTTGGCAAGAGACTTGACTCTAGAGGGGTTCCCAGGTGTCCAAGGAGATGTCCCCAGCTTGTTCCTTGGGCAGCAGAGGAGAGAGCACCTGAACTGGCCTTATCCTTTTGCCACACTGATGAATATCTTGCATATCAAATGATTTTTTAACACAACCTACCATGTTTATCCATTGTCTGTTCCTGGCTGATTGTCTTGCACAGAATGAGGGCATAACAATTCTGCTATCATAGAATGAAGGCTATCCACTGTCTTTCTGGATTATTGAAAACTGTTATGAATTTTTGGAATAAGTATTCACAGCTTATAATAGCCAGGTATTGAAAGCATATTTTAATCTATAGTCTATACTCAGAGTACTCAGGGGCCTAAGGAAGGACAGTTGAAGCTTACTTGGATTGCAAAATGAGGCCTTGTCTTTCATAAAGAACAACAAAAAAGAAAATAAACTTTGTGTCTAGCCTTATATTTTTCTAAGCAGGTTTTATCATGATTTATTCTATAAAATACAAATTTGACTTTTCTTGGATGGAGGCTGCAGTCTGTACCATTATCAGGGTACATATTGAATGGAGAATTGCAATGCACCTTTATTATCTAGTCATGCACATCTTCCAGTCCAAAGGATTCTATGTCTGTTGCTAACTACAGGTCTTCAGAAGACAAAAAACTGAAATTAGGCCCACTAGGACATAAAATAGCTCTCATTATCTCTAGACTGTTTCATAGGAACATTGTTTAACTTGGGGTTTATGTCCAGTACTAAGGTTTTTTTTAACTGGAGTTGAGTCTGTGCCCTAATTTATAGATCATTCATTTTACCATGTTCTAGATTTACATATTCAACATTCCCACAGTGTGGGAAGTTACTAAGTTATAAATAAATCATAAGAAAATGGAGTAGTAACAAATAAATGGGGGAATAAAGAGACACAGAAATATCAACTACCAATAATTTGTTCTGAGTGACTCAGAAAAAGCTCAAGGTTTACAATGCTTAAACTAGATAACTCAAGTGGGCAGGAATGAATGACTGGTTTTAGTTAGAAAAGATTACATCTTTTTCTTAGAAAGTTATCTCCTAGCTTCTACTTCACATCTATTTCCATAGTTCTAGTACAATATTCATAAGTTTGAGTGTGTTTTGTTGAGTCTTGACATTTTACTAATGGTGACTGACTCAACATCTATTAACTGAGGACCTTATGATTTGTTCCACTTATGAAATCTAGCTTCCTATATTATCCATACTCTCCTATTGCTATTCCAATTTTGACTTTGGCTCCTTATGAAGTTCTCAGTGGTGCAATTAAAAAAAAATCTTTGAACATTCTACTCCTAAATTTCAAAGATTTATTTTAACATCTCAAGGAATTTAATCACTTTTGAAATTTCTATAAAGAAAAGGGGAACAAATTGGAAAGATTCCTCTGGTCCTAGTAATTTAGGAAAGCAAGGTATGAGCAATTTCTTCAGTTATTTTTGTTTTGTTACCTCTATAAAAATTGTAATGATGTGAATTCCTTTACTACACTTTGAAAGTGACACCATGTATCTTGACAGACAGGAGCAGAGTTAGTCAGCCGCTACTGAACTACACAAGCTATGACTGGACAGTAAGAATTCCTTATGTTGAATTGCTATTCATTATATAGAACCTGGGCTATAGAAGTCAGGAGAGGTAGGATCATCACAGCAGCAATTCCTGAATCTGGCTTGAGATTAGTCATTGTTTTGTTGTATCCCTCATGTGCCCACTAACAGATCTGTGCTTGGTTATAATCAGTCTGCACTTAGAGACATGATTTTTAAATATAGATGATCCAAACCAATCAGGAAGTAAAGGTCCTAAGGCTAACCAACAGCTGATGTGGGATTCCCCTCTATATGCTGTGAATATCATTGGTGAATAAAGAAACTGTCTTGGCCAGTTGATAGGGCAGAACTTAGGTAGATGGGGAAAACTAAACTGAATGATGGGAAAAAGGAGGCAGAGTCAGAGAGAAGCCATGTAGCCCCACTGGAGCCAGACACAACTTTAACCAGTAAGCCATAGCCATGTGGTGATATGCAGATTACTAGAAATGGGTTAAATTAAAATATGAGAGCTAGCTGATAAGAACTTAGAGATAATAAACCAATCAGTGATTTTAATTAATACAGTTTCTGAGTGGTTACTTTGGGGCTGAGCAGCCAGGGACCAACAAGTAAGTGGCCTCCTTTAACAAACAGCTGTTAACTAGTTCTGCACATTATTATAAAGTCTGACTTTCAACTTATTGTCTTCATAAATTTTCTTTAAACTTTTACTCACTAGACAAAAAAAATTGCACAGATTACTGTTCTTGAATTTAGTCAAGCTTTTAGTTAAGTAAAAGTTTTACTAGCATATATCAGAACACTACATGGTTACTTTTAACTTATCCCAAGGTAAAATTCTATAGTTTAAAGTCAGTGATCGATTGTGTAATTCAATTTCTAAACTTCTTAATTATTTTATACATATAGCTTAATTATATTTAATATAGTAGACATATTCAAGATGCAATAGGCTTACAAGTAAAAATCTAGGGCAGGATTCCAAAAATACCTAATGTGATTTTTTTTTCTCAAAATGATAAGCAAGTATTTTAAAAATTAATTTTGTTTTATTATTTTGAAGTATGTATATTGAATGAACAAAAATAGTCGACCATTTGTTTGTGAAATATAGAAACAAATGATCTAATCTATTTTTCTTGCTGCTATGCCTCTAGCTTTTATTTCAGCAACCTAACCACTATACCAGCCTAAACATTTTGACATCAACTTTAAAGTACTCAAGTATATTCTTGTTTTTCTCAATAACAAACTCAGTTTAATGTCTTATTTTTGGGTCTTTTAGGGTCATAAATTGTTAAATGATTGCTAATTAAACAATTCCTCATTGGGAGAATCCATAGAAAAGTTCCAAATTTCCAAAAGCTAGAGATCTAGAATAGAAATTCTCACAACCACGTGAATGTGTTTTACAATTGTTTATCTACAAGGTGAACCCCAAAGCAAAACAGAGAGCACCATTCTTGTAAGGTTAGCTTCTAGTTCAGGCGTGAATGTCTTTGGAATTTTTATGGTGAATACTTAAATGTTATACATTACTTTTGGTCTTACAGCTATTTTCACAATTTTAATTGCCAATCAAGTTATTTCAATGTTTCATGTCTTAGGTTTCTTTCTGTGAAGTTTTCACTGGAGAGGTATTTCATTTCATCGATTAAGTTTATTTCTATTTTGTGAAGTTCTTAGGAAGGGAGTTTTTCTCTTTTCTCTTATTATTGATAAATACTAAAACTACTGATTTCTGTATGCCAATTTTTATATCCTACAAACCTTATTGAAAGTATTTATCAGGTCTAAAATCTTCTAATGGAGTACATGAGTACTTATCAGTTTAGAATCAAGCTATCTGCAAATACTTTCACTTCTTCTTTCCCACTTTGATCCCTTTGTATCTTTTTTTTGCTTTAATGCTATAACAAAGACGTCAAGTGGTACATTGATAAGAGTAGGGACACCCTCAGTTTCTCCCCATGGACCCTAATGTTGGCTATGGATATGTCAAGAGTGTATGTGAGTGTGTGTGTGTGAGTGTGTGTGTGTGTGTGTATGAGTGTGTGTGAGAGAGAGAGTGTATGTGTGTGTATGTCATATAAATATATGTATGAAGACATAAAATTTTAAATGCTTCACACACATATATATATACACACACACACAAACACACACACACACACACACACACATATATATATATATATATATATATATATATATATATATATATTAGTTTTTAATTTAGGCCAAAATGACATTTGTCTCTAGTATTTTTGGCTATGTGACAGCAATATACCATTTATAATATTATAGGAACACTTACTTTGCAAGTGGCTTTAAAATAAAATATGATTTGTAAACTTGAATGGAAGGAGTTCAAGGAGATCAGAGATTAGAATAAATTGAACCTGGAATCACATTCTCTTCCCATCACTTTCCCCATCTAAATTTAAATTTCTCCACTAGAAAATATTTGGTCATTTATTTATTTCCTCATTCAACAAATGGCTACCAAAATACTGCTTAGCCAAAGTGTTATGCAAAGCTGCAGAGATTCAATATGTGTAAAACATCTGTCCCTTGCCCTCCTGGGGCCTATTTTGTAGCTGGGGAAATAAATATTAGTCAGCTAATTATACAGATACAAGTTTAATTACCATGCTAGTGACTCTGAAAGAGAAACACTAACAGGGACTCATGACCCTCTGATCTAGACTCCTGAGGAAGTGAAAGCAGAAATAAGCCTGAAAGTATGGCTAAGTGTACTCACCAGAGATCAGAAGTGTAAGAGAGAAGAGCAAGACACTGCTGATCACCCAAGAGAATAAGAATCTCCGCTCCAAAGAACTGGAAGAGGGCCACAGAGACCAATGAGAGAATAGGTGATAGAGATGAAGCTGGTGAACTAGGCAGGAAGTGCTTTAGCTTCTAAGTGAAAGGCAATGGGTAGTTAGTAAAGTGTTTTGTTTCATCTCTTGTAAATATCAGCTTGGAATATTAGAGAAGATTACAAAAAAGGAAAATTACTGATGAATGCTCAGGAAAGTCTAATAGCAATGTCATTAGAGTGGTGACAATAAAAATTTAGAAAAACTAGTCCTTTGAGAAGCTTTTGGAAATGGCAAATGGTAAGACTTGGAGATTTTATGGTGCATGATGAGACAGAGGTAGAATATGCCAGGTCTTGACATTCTGCATTTAGGCTTCCTTTAAGATATCTGAATAGGGCCAGGTATAGCATTACACCCCTTTAGTCCCAACATTCAAGAGGGAGAGACAGGCTGATCTCCTTGAGTTCAAGAACAGCCTGAACTAGATGGCTGCTAGGATAGCCAGAACTATATAGTGAGATCCTGTAACAAAAAAGAAAAAAGAAAAAAATATATCTGAAAAGAGATATCCATTAAATTGTTGGAATATGAACACATTAATTTGATGCACAGAGCAAATGATAATTGTCATACTAGTCCTATAACATTATGATGGAGCTGAAATTTTTCTATTTTAGGTTAACATTGACCTTGTAATGTTGTGCTATAACTTTTATGACTCATGTTTGAGATAATGCTTACACAAACAAATTTATTCCGTGGCTAGTAGTATCAAATTAAAATATAGTTGTGTATCAGAATACAATACTTGGAACTATAAAAATCCATCACTGATTCAGACCACTTGTTGCTTACGCAGAGAACCCCTGGTCGGTTTGCAGCACCCACGTGATATTTGACAATCATGAATAACTCCAGTTCCATGGGCTCCAATGTCATCTTCTGATCCCACAGGCACAGGAAGATATGTGGTGCACATGTATAGGTACAAACAAAAAACTCAGATACATAAAACAAGATCTAAAATTTAGAAAATATACTTTACGATTATAGTGAGCATCACTTTTTATTTTTATTTATTTTACATACCAATTGCAGTTTCTCTTTCCTTCTCTCCTCCTGGTCTCTTTCCCCACCTCCCCTTTGCCACCCCCATCAACTGCTGCTCCATTTCTATTTAGAAAAGTACAGGCCTCCTCTGAATATTAACGAAACTTGGCATATCAAGTTGCAGGAAGACTAAACACTTTGCCTCTTTGGGCAAGGCAATTTAGTATGAAGAGTAGGGTCCCAATAGCCACTAAAAGAGTCACAGAAAGACCAAGCCACACAGCTGTAATACATGTGCAGAGGGCCTAGGTAAATCCCATGCAAATTTTTTGGTTCGTGGTTGGGAGTGGGTTTCCTTGTGATGTCATTGACCCTTCTGGCTCCTGCAGTTCTTCCTCCCTCATTTCATCAGAATTCCTCAAGAGCATCCTAAGGCCTGGCTGTGGGTCTCTGCATATGTTTCCATCAGATCCTGGATGAAGCCTCTCTGATGACAGTTGGGCTAGGCCCCACTCTACGAGTATAACAGAATAATATTAGATATCATTACACTGACATTTTTTTCTTTTTAATTATTTTTTATTATTTTTATTGCACTATACATTTTTCTTTGCCCACCTCCCTTCTTCCTCTCTCCCCTTGTACCATGCCCCCAATTTACTCAGGAGATCTTGTCTTTTTCTCCTTCCTGTTTAGATCCATGTTTGTCTCTTTTAGGGTCCTCTTTGTTGTCTAGGTTTTCTGGGGCTGTGGATTGTAGGATTCTTTGCTTTATGTCTAAAAGGACTTATGACTGAGTATACATCATATTTGTCTTTCTGGGTCTGGGTTAACTTGCTCAATATGTTTTTTTTCTAGATTCATCCATTTACCTGCAAATTTCAAGATGTCACTATTTTTCACCATTGAGTAGTACTCCATTGTGTACATATATCACATTTTTTATCCACTCTTCAGTTGAGGAGCATCTAGGTTGCTTCCCAGTTCTGGCTATGTCAAATAATGCTGCTATGGACATAGTTGAGCAAATGTCTGTTGCAGGGGGCTGCTTGTTTGTCCCAACTGCTCAGAACAGAAATAACTACATGGAAACTGTATTCATTAAATCACTACTTGGCCCATTAGCTCTAACTTCTTATTGGCTAACTCTTATATCTTAATTTAACCCATTTTTAGTAATCTGTGTATTGCCTTGTGGCAGTGGCTTACAGGCAAATTTTTGTATGTCTGACTCTGCCGGTTCCATGGTATCTCTCTGACTCTGCCCTTCTTTCCCTCCAGCATTCAGATCTGTCTTTCCTGCCTACCTAATTTCTGCCCTATTAACAGGCCAAGGCAGTTACTTTACTCATTAAACAATAAAAGCAACACATAGAAAGAAGGACCTTCCACACCACATGTCTTTGTGGTATGAATGAACTTCCTTTGGGTATATGCCCAAAAGTGATATTTCTGGGTCTTGAAGTAGATTACTTCCTAATTTTCTAAGAAATTGCCAAAATGATTTCCAAAGTGGCTGTACCAGTTTGCATTCCCACCAGCAAAGGAAGAGCATTCCTCTTATATCACATTCTTTCTAGCATAACGTGTCATCATTCACTGACATTTTCCCCCAATCATGTTTGGTTCTATCCTAGGTGACTGTTACTTTTTTTGTTGTAGGAGGCTGCTTGTTTGTTCCCAGTTGCTTAGCCCCAATGTAACCACACAGAAAAAAAAATCATGGTATAGCATAAAAAAGACATATTGACCCATGGAATAAAACTGAAGATACAGATGTAAATTCACATACCTGTGGACACTTGGAGATAGATGGTAGATCATACATACATACATACATACATACATACATACAGATACATATGCCAATATACACACAGGAAAAAGAGACTTTGTCATCAGTGAATAGTGTTGGTTAAACTGAATGGCTGAGAGTAGATAAATCCATACTTATCATCCTAGAAAAAATTAAATTCCAAATGGATCAAGAACCTCAACCAAAAGGCTAGCTACATTGAATCTGATAGAAGAGAAAGTGGGAAACAGTTTTGAACTCATTGGCACAGGAAAATACTTTCTGAACAGAACATCATTACCACAGACACTAAGAACAACAATTAATAGTTGGAACCTCGTGACACTAAAAAGTTTCTATATGGCAAAAGAAATTATCATTTAGGCAAATTGACAGCCTACATAATGAGAAACTTTCTTTCCCAACTATTTAATAGAAGATTAATATCAAAAATAGTAAAGAACTAAAAACAAACTGGCCATCATGAAAATAAATACAATTTAAAAGTAGGGTGTAGATATAAGCAGATTTCTCAAAAAAGGAACCTCAAATGGCTGAGAAATACTTAAAGAAATGTTCAATATCCTAGTCATCAAAGAAATGTAAATCAAAACTATTTTGATATTTCGTCTTACACCAGTCAGAATGGCTAAGATTAAAAATACAAATGGCAGCTCATGCAGGAAGGATGGTGGAGTAAGGGGAACATTTATCCACTGCTGGTTAATCACACTCTTACGGTGTATCACTATACTTATATTTAAAGGCTCTTCTGTGAGTGTTATACTATGTTTTACTTGCAGCATATTCATATATCTCATGCTTAGTGAATCTCTTGATACCATGCACTATTGTTTGCTTTAATCTTACATAGTTTTGTTCATCATAGATCCAGAAGCAAAGCAAACAGACACAATATTAGACAGATGACACAGTTAGGCAGTTTGGTATATGTTGTTTAAAATATACACCTATGCAGTAAGATGTGCTATCAAAGTTTGTATAAATCCAACCTATAATGTCAGCACGATGAAGAAATTGTTTAATGAGGCATTCTCAGCATATAACCTCACCAATAAGCAATATATTACTGTAGTAAGTTCCAAGAAGCAATCAAAGCTACAGAATTAATGCAGCTAAAATATTGCCTACTATAATCCAGCATAAAGCACACATAGTGGTTCTGGAATCTAAGCAAGGATTGACCCTGATCCTTAATCAGCCTCTTCTACTTGGAGGATGTACCCCAAGAAGACATATGATCTTGGCTTCCATTTCTCAGGCTCTTAACATCTGCCAATAAGCATAAGCAATTTTATTTATTCTTTTCAGGTCTTTCCAACCTACCTCTATAGCCTCTAGGGCTATCTGGCATGTTACTAAAATACAGAAAGGTATATATTAGAACCCTCTGAACAATGTTGAAGGACAGAAGTTGCAAATAAACCCGAGATTTATGTATGGAAAGCATCAGTTGGAAAATTTTACATTAAATTCAAAGTTCAAATTCTAAATTACTCATCACAACCTCCCAGAAGGGCCTATTGCACTTAGTGACTAAAGATTTCTCTCTGTGTGCTTCTTTATCAACTCATGTCATCTTAAATGATAACCTTCAATTTGTAACATTGTGTTATATTTGCAGTTTGCAGCAATTCTGAACAAAAATCAGGAAAAATAACAACAAAATCTTTATTAGTATTTGAGGTTCAAGATTGTTTCCAAACAAAAGAGAGAACTACAGACTTGCTGAGAAATCAACCAACCATAAAAATAAAACATACATAACATGTTTGTTCTTTATCTAACTCTCTATCTCTCTCCATGTCTCTCCGTCTCTCTCTCTCTGTCTCTCTGTCTCTGTCTCTGTTTCTCTCTCTCTCTCTCACATACATGCATATATACACACATTACTCTCATAAAATCAAGTAGATAAGCATGTATAATCCATGTCCAGAATGTATATGTCTAAACTATATAAATTTCAAAACAATACCATAATTATAAATCATCTCAGTCAGCCAGTAACTCGCTGTACACTGTTACAAGAACAAATATTTAGAGATTCTGGGGGGGGGGGAGAGTCATAGCCGTAGTTTGGCTCTGTTTCACTAAAGTGTGTTGCTCCTGCTCACAAGTTTTAAATAAACATTTTTAAGCTTAAAAATCTAAAGCTAGAGTTATTTTTACTGAGTTAACATATAATTAAATGGTAAACAGATAATAATCCCCTTTATTCCCCTAAAGGCATTTTCACTTTAATTTCATGATTTGTGTGTGTTTTAACATATATGTGTATTTTAAATCATAAATACATATGTTTAAATATTTAAATATTTGTCTTCTGTTATTAATTTAATTTGATTCATATGAGAATCTCCAGTTGTATCTACTTTCCTAAAAATAATTTTAAAAATTTATATTTTTCTTCAGTGTTTTAAATATTTTATCTTATTGGTCTTTTACCACCAGGTTAAATTTATCCCAAGGTATTTTTGAGGGAAATATGAAAGACATTCTTCTAATTTCCTTCTTACCGTGTTTATCAGTTTTAACAATTTTCTTGATTCTGTGAGTGTTCTAAGTTATACATCCAAATAAATCTAAAGATTCAATGCTAGGGTTGGCATTGACAATATGTGGCATCTGTCTCTGGATCTGAGTTACCTTAATCCATGTAAAATTTCCCCCACCATCCCCTTTTTTTTTCGTTCTTTAATTTTTCTTTTTACATTTTTATTATTTTTTATTTTTATTTTTTATCAAATTTAATATTTTTAAAACCATCTTTTCTGATTTTAAATACCTATTCCAGCTCTCAGATGTGTCAGACTTTGTTGAAACCCCCCCATCCTCTTATCAGCAAGTTCCGTTTTCCTTTACACCTAAATAAAATTCCACTGTAAATATGTAACACATTTCTATGATTCATTTATCAACTGGTCAACCTCTGTTTCCCTGCTGTAGCTGTTAGAATAAAAGAGTGGACACAGCTAAGCATGATTTCCTGTCAGAGTGTCTATAGTTCTTTTCATGGATGCTAAGGGGTGGTATGGGTAGGTTATGTGCTAGATCTGTTTCTAGTGTTCTGAGGAAGCAACACACTGATTTCTGTAATGATAATACCACTTTGCACTCTATACGGCAGCACATAAATGTTCACTTTTCCGCACATTACCTATACTTGTTGACTTTTTTCTTCATCCTAACCATTCTGAGCTAAGATGAAATCTCAAAGTAGTTTTAATGTGTGCTTCTCTATGAGATGGTAAATACTCATTAAAAGATATTTTGTAGCCATTTATATTTATTATTTTGAGAACATTCTTTCCACTTCTATAGCCTACTTTTTTAATTAGGTTATTTTCTTGGTGTTTACATTTTTTAAATTCTTTGTATATGATAGACACTCATGCTCTATCAGGTATATAGCTACCAAGATTGGTTTCCATTCTGTTGGCTGCTGTAATGAAGAAATGTTTTAGTTTTATGGGGTCTCATTGATTCCTCATATTGTCTTTTATTCATTTCCACATAATAAATTTATGTTCTGACTTTAATTACTTCTTTCTATCTTTGAGGTTTAGCTCATGTTTGTTTTTCTAAGGCTAACATTTTTATTATTTCCTTGTTTTGTGTGCTGTACTTTCCTTTCCACGCAGTTCCAGAAATGTTCATTTATTTCCCTCTTGAGTTTTTCAGTGACACACTAATCATTTAATGGTACTTTATTCATTCTCTCTGTTTTGTGTAAGTTCTGTAGAATCTCTCCCAGTTGTTGGTTTCTTATTTTATTCTACTGTGTTCAGATACAAGAAAATATATTAAAATCCCTGAAACAACTCCCTTCTCTCCTACTATATGATCTAGTATAGAGAAAGCTCAACTGGTTTCTGAGCAGAAAGTTTTCAACATTGCTTGGACAGGATGTGCTATTGACAACTGTTAGATCCTCTAGATCTGTGGTGGTATTTCACTCAGATATTTATTTCCACTTGCCTTTTTTGTTTGTTTGTTTTGGTGAAATATCTATTGGTCAGTGTTGGGTATTGAAGTTCCTCATTATCATTACATTGTTGCTAATCTATGTCTTTACTTCAGTATTGTTTTATTATGAAAGTGGTTGCATCAATGTTTAGTCCATTTTCTGTTTAAAGTTCTAATATCGTCCTTAATCAGTATAAAATAATTTTTTATTTGCTGATTAATTTTGGTTTGAAACATATTTATGATGATATTGTAAAAATGATATCTGCTTGGTTCGTAGTTACATTTCCCCACACATTACATTTCCCCATCCATTACATGTCATAGTTGTAGTTATTTTTATGGTGATTTATGGTCTAGGTTACAATAAACATGGGTCCTGTTTTTTATCCAATTCTATGTATTTATTGGTGAACTGTTAATACTTAAAGTTGTTGTTAGATGATATGTTCCTGCTATTATGTTAACTTCATAGGGTAGGTGTTTGGTGTTTTCCTATTCCTACTTTTCTCAACTACGTTTTAAGGCAGCAACTTGACACTAAAATTATCGCTATTTCTTATCTCAATCTATGTCCTAAAACAGTTCTTTCTGAAACCTCATTCTCAAATACTTGACTTGCTAGCCATCTTTGAAATAAAAAAAGAAAATGCATTTGAAAGGGACAAATTTATGCTAGTTCCTCCTGGCTTTCTCTAATCTACTATTCTCTGGGGAAATTAACATATTCGGTAGTAATGAAAGGTAGCTTTTTTAGTCTATCATTAAAGCATTTTCTTTACTTGCTTAACAAATTACTCCTAAAAAACTAACACAGTTGCTAATTCTAAAAAAAGAAAAAGCTATCAACATTTGCTCATCAGATCCCTTCTGGGTGATCCTTTAAAGAGCTTACTCAGTGCTCTAGCACAATTGAATTACTGTTCATTCTCTGTGTGCTTTGACACCCTGGGCTATTTCCCTGGTGTTCGTCCACAACACCTTAGATTCCTTCTCTAATTTTGTGTATGTATGTGTAAATATATATGTTTAAGTGTCATGTGTTTGTATTAAGGAGTGTGGGACAGTATATGCCCATATGTGGAGGCCAGAAGTTGATGCCAGGTGTCCTCCTCTATTATTTTCCATTTTAGGACAGTGCCTTTCACTGAGTCTGTTGCTCACTGATGAGCTAGGTTAGCTGTAGCTCACTCGTTGGCTAGGCCAGCTAGCCAATGAGCTCCTGGGACCTGCCTGTCTCCACCCCTCCCCACATAAGGGGATTGAAGACATATGTTGTCATGCCTAAGTATTATGTGTGTGCTGGGGGTATAAAATAAAGTCCTCATAGTTGCATAGCAAGCCCTTCGTACATTGGGCCATCTCTTCAGCCTCTCTATCTTACTTCTTATATTATAAGCTCTTTGAGGGGAAAACCATACCTCTGATTTCACAAATCTTTCAAAACATTTTATAGAAGAAAATTTAAATTTTGTAAGCTTATGAAATCCCTGCCCATTACTTCCATGGAAAATGCTCTCGTAGGGATAGAAGAGCTTAGGTATGTATATATAAGGAATGATCCCATGAATGGTGATGGCAGAAGCTTTCCAAGAACTCCAAGGTCAGAAGAACATTGCTTTTTCATGGCTGGTACAACAGAACCAAATGGAGCTTCATTTTTACCTCATCTAGAGAGAAAAAGCCAGCATAAGAGCTTTAAAATACATACATATATATGCTCAACTTTGATGGAGATAATCTATCTGCTATGTGGTCTTCCTATGGAATGACTGGATTACCATTCTTCCCCCAGCTTCCTTCTGACTCTCACCAACTTTCTATATAACACAAGATCTCATCTAGAATTGCCTTCCAAAGGTAAATTTTCCACAGTAGCAAAGGATCAACTTTCCTGTTCCTTTAATCAAAGCATAATAATCAACCCTCCCACCCATCCATATCATTTGACATTTTAAATTCAATGCTTATGTGTGAAACCTTGTAATATGCTTATATTATTTTGATCAAGTACATGTATTATTGTAATGATTATTTGTGACAGGAGTAAAGCTTAATATTTAAAGCCTGTGGTTATATAAAATTCAATTTTGAAATTATTGCTATTATTATTAGAGAGGTATGTTAGTGTGATCAATAAAACTTTGTCATGCATAAAATGTATTATATTGGGATAAAATTCTCTGCAGAATGTGAAATGCAAGTTCAAGAAGGGAAAAAGGTGTAAGATTTCCTCAACTGAAGTTCCCTTTTTCCAAACTACCTAACTTACATCATGTCAAAAAACAGCTATCACACACCTAAGAAATGGTTTCAGTCTTGAAACTAAGAGGAGCTTGCTTGAGGCTCCAGATGACCATTCTATCTCCGAAGTAGAAAATAAATGGAAGAAAAGAGCTATTGTCAGTAGACACATGGACAAGCCAACTCTCCTTCCTTTGCTTGCACCAACTCTTGCTTCATTTCTCCAATCATGGACATACTTGGCTAGATCAAAGGGTTTCACATTATTGCAAAAATCTAAGAGCATGGAACATAGATTACTCCTGAGAAATGGCTTTTTTGTGGTTTTCGCTATGTCACCACCCTAGACTGAGCCACACATTAGCTATAGGAGGTAGCAGAGAGTATAAGCTTCCAAGGGAGCAGAAACCAGGTCATTGAACATGAAGGAGATGCCCAGTGGAATAAATCTAGTTTAGGACTATAAATGCTTTTGCCAATGAAGAGAGGGTCAAATCATTTCATAAGGTAAACAGTCCTACAGACAAAGCTACCACTGGAGCCTCTGAGTGGCACGCAGTGACTAAAAGATGAGAAAGTCATTTATGTAGACAGACAGTGGAAAGCCGTGATCCCTTACAAAGCCTTGGCAGCAAAGAAAAGCTTTTTGGTGCTCAGTGATGGAAATCAACCTGAGAGTCAGAGGACAAGAAGACGCAACCCTGAAGTCAGAGTCTGTACCTCATCCAGTATGGATATGGGCCTCTATGAAGTCAGAGTCTGTACCACATCCTGTATGGATATGGGCCTCTGTGACTGATGAACCACACTCACTTCTTTTTATTTTAAAAGCTTTGAACACAAATCCTCTTTAGGATGTTTTTATTCATTCTATTCTATGGTAATACCCTTTTCTTAGAGTCAAAATGACACAGAGAGCTAAGAAAATAATTTCTTTTTTTTTTTGGTTTTTTTTATATTTAAAAATTTCCATCTCCTCCCCTCTTCCTCCCTCTTCCCTCCCCTCCCCTCCACCCATACACCCCTCCCTCCCTCTTCAGGCCAAGGAACCATCGGGGTTCCCTACTCTATGTTAAGACCAAGGTCCTCCCAACTCCCCCCAGGTCCAGGAAGGTGATCAACCAAGCTGAGAAGGCTCCCACAGAGCCCATCCATGCAGAAGAGTCAAAGCTCAGCGCCTTTGTCCTTGGCTTCTCAGTCAGCCTCCACCGTCGGCCACTTTCAGAGAGTCTGGTTTGGTCTCATGTTCCATCAGTCCCAATCCAACTGGAGTTGGTGATCTCCCATTAGTTCTGTCCCACCGTCTCCATGGGTGAACGCATCCCTCACGGTCTTGACTTTCTTTCTCATGTTCTCCCTCCTTCTTCTCCTCATCAGGACCTTGGGAGCTCAGTCCGGTGCTCCAATGTGGGGCTCAGTCATTTTCTTCATCTATCGCCAGGTGGAGGTTCTATAGTGATATGCAAGAAATTCATCAGTATGGCTATAGGAACTGGCCTTTTCAGGCTCCCTCTCCTCAGCTGCCCAAGGAACTAGCTGGGGTGTCTCCCTGGAAACCTGGGAACCCCTCTAGAGTCAAGTCTCTTGACAACCCTCAGATGGCTCCTTAAATTAAGATATATGCTTCCCTGCTCCCATATCCACCCTTCCTGTATCCCAAGCATCCCATTCCTCCGAGCTCCCCCCATTCTCTCCTTCACGCTTTTCTCTCCCCATCTTCCCTTGGCTGCATCTCGCCCTACCCTCAAGTTCCCAATTTTTGTCTGGCGATCGTGTCTACTTCCAATAACCAGGAGGATTACTATATCTTTTTTGGAGGGTTCACCTTCTTATTATCTTCTCAAGGATCCCGAATTATAGGCTCGATGTCCTTTAATCATGGCTAGATACCGATTATGAGTACATCCCATGTTCATCTTTTTGGGTCTGGGTTAACTCACTCAGAATAGTGTTTTCTATTTCCATCCATTTGCATGCAAAATTCAAGATGTCATTGTTTTTTACCGTTGAGTAGTATTTTAGCATGTATATATTCCACAGTTTCTTCATCCATTCTTCCACTGAAGGGCATCTAGGTTGTTTCCAGGATCTGGCTATTACAAATAATGCTGCTATGAACATAGTTGAGCAAATGCTTTTGTAGTATGATTGGGCATGCTCAACCTCCTTAGCTATCAGGGAAATGCAAATCAAAACAACTTTGAGATATCATCTTACACCTGTCAGTTTGGCTAAAATCCAAAACACCAATGATAACCTTTGCTGGAGAGGTTGTGGCATAAGGGGTACACTCATCCATTGCTGGTGGGAATGCACACTTGTGCAACCACTTTGGAAAGCAGTGTGGAGGTTTCTCAGGAAATTCGGGATCAACCTACCCCAGGACCCAGCAATTCCACTATTGGGAATCTACCCAAGAAAATAATTTCTTAATTAAGGTTTAAACATCACAATTGGGGGGGAAATAGCTTAAAATCCAAAGGATTTTTATGTTGATTTTCCACATTAATCAAATTCTGAAGAGAATTTCTTAATCTTCCAGTTCATTTACCTGTATAGATCAGGCTGCCTCTGCCTGGGTAAGGAAAAAGAACAATAGATGATGACGTTCAGAACCATCTTCAGACTACAGGATAGCACATTACCTTTTACCAAAGGCAGGGACAGTGGGAAGTAAGATCCAAATGTTTACTATCACCAAAATAATCAAAGACAATGCTTTTCTCTCTCCCCAGCACACAAGTGTATACATCAGCACACGTTTTCCAAGATATAAATTCACTTTAAATGATTGATTGGCTATTTCTACACAGACAATAGCCAAGAAAGTAAGCTTTCACAATTTGTTGCTGACCCACGAACTTCCCTCGGATATATCTTTTTCCATGCCTGAGAACTGTGTGCTGTGACGTGGAAAAATGAGCATCCCCTTGGAGTCAGATGACCTCAATCCCAACCTAGCTCTAGCATTTATTATTTGTGTGCCCTTAGCACCTCTTATGCTTTCTTCTATAATAAAGACAGTACTTGCCTCAAGCAGTTGTTTAATAAGAATATAGGTAAAGTTAGGATCAATGTTAATTTTCTGCCTTTTCTTCTGGCACCTGAAAAGTATTACCCCAACATAAAGGGCTTGGCTTTCAACTGGTCTCCATCTGAGAGCAAAAGAAAATGAAATGGAATGAAGATATGTAAGAATCAGGACATTGCTAGTGAATTCAGCAAAAACAACAACACTAGGGAATGCAAAATTACATGAAACTAGGTTAATTATTCAGGAGCATATTCTGGTTAGAAAAACAGTTGGAAACTTAGACAACTATCATTCATAAATATTAAACCAAATACATCTCATTTAGACTGAACTGATCTTCCAGCACAAACAATTGAACCATACAGGCTGCTAATTTCCGAAGTGAAAGAAATACAAAGAGGATGATTTGGATTTAAGGAATCATTTTTATTTTTGTGAATACTATTCAAATCCCAGTGGGGAAGAATTAGGTAATAGTAAAAATGATTGAGACAAGTCATTGTGGTTATGGTAGACAGTTAAGATTATTCATGCGTATATTCTAAGTATGACTGTCCAAGCATTTAATGTGTTACTCTTTGATGTGAAAGTCTTACATATATTACCCTTTTGTTATCTTAACATTTATAGATTGTAGTTGTTGTTACTCTAAGAATGAGAAAGGTGAGACACTGAAAGAAAATGGAGCAGAAGAAGGAAGCCTCAGGGTGTTTCCATGTTTGCTCACTAGTCCACAGTGCTACCAGGTTGTGGAACTAAAGGAAAGTGGAAATAAAAAGTGTCCTTCCAAAAAATGGTATTCCATCTGACTTTCTGCTCCCACCAAGCATCTTTGAGTTGTTATGTGCATAGATCTTCTAGTCAAGAGTTGAAGAACTATTGGCAATTAATGACTGCTGAGCTAAGGAGAGTCACTGCTCTCTTAGTGTTAGCCACTGATTGGTTGCCAGTGCTCCAGTTATGACACAAACCCATGCACATTAACTGGGATCTATGTATAAAAACAGGACAAACACTGGGCAAAGGTGGTGCACACCTTTAATCCCGACACTCAGAAGGCAGACACAGGTGGATCTCCGTGAGTTTGAGGTCAGCTTGATCTACAGACCAAGTTCCAGGAAAGCCAGGGCTATACAGAGAAACCCTGCCTCAACAAAATGTAAACATTAAGCTGGGAGGAATATGTGTTGAGAAAAATGCAGGGGGATTTGGAGAGAGAGAATGGGATGGCAGATATGATCGGTATGTAATATATATATATATGTATACATATATATATATGTATATATATACATATATATATAAAATTTTCAGAAAATAGAAGTTTCAAAGGGTGAATAATTATTTGATAAAATGTATGTGTATACATATAAATATATGAGTGTAACAATAATTAATTAAAAGTGGGCCATAAATTTGAAAGAAAGCAAGTGGGGGTATATGAGACAGTATGAAGAGAGGAAAAGGAAGGGAGAAGTTATATAATTGTATTTTATTATATAAATTAAATTTATAATTTTATGTAATGATAAAGAAGTGAATAAAAAAGAAAGTAGGCTGAAGAAAACTTGAGGAGCAAGCTAGACGTCAGCATCAATTTCTGCCATCAGGTTCCTGCCCAGTTTGAGTTCCTGTCCTGACTTCCTTTGATGATATACCATCATCTGGAAGTGTAAGATGAAATAATCACTTTCTTCCCTGCACCCCTTTAAAAAGTAAATGACAAAAAGGAACATTTTCCTTAAAATGTATTTTTTTTTTTTTTGGTTTTTCAAGACAGGGTTTCTCTGCAGCTTTTTTAGAGCCTGTCCTGGACCTAGCTCTTGTAGACCAGGCTGGCCTCGAACTCACAGATATCCGCCTGCCTCTGCCTCCCGAGTGCTGGGATTAAAGGCGTGCGCCACCACCGCCCGGCCTTAAAATGTATTTTATTGGCACAAATTGGATTATGTATTTAGCAGTAGGATTTAAAACATTTATTAGCATCATTGGCTCTGTTTACATAGAAGGAAGATGACAATGAATTACCAATTTCATTAAGAAATTCTTAAATGTGCACTCATTTTTACTTTATTGTGAAGAATAAATTCTTTAGCATGTTATAGAACACATGTTGTAATAATTGATTCACATTTGTCAAGATGAGTCATGATAATTAAAAGGTAGAGATATAATAAATAATACCCTAATATTATTATAATTGTCACTATTGTTTTTCTATTTAAGATTTTATAACACTGATTTTCTTAGGACTTGCTTTCTATCAAGGCCAGAACAATCATCTCTGATCTATGCTGTAATCTCAACTTGATCACCAGACACTCAATACCATATCAAATACTCAGCTTTTATGACTGTCAAAAGTTCATCCAGGGCTGGGGAAATAGCTACTGAACAAAGTTAAAGACCTGAGTTTGGATTCCAAAACCTTACATTATGAAAATTCCATCTATCATGTGCTTACAATTCCAATGCTGAATATTGAGCCAGGTGGATCTAGCCATAAACTTATGATGCCAAAGTTCTCTCATACTTAAAATGATTCTTTAACTGCTTATAGCCTACTTATAGACTGAGGTTCAACTGTTTTGAAACAATCCCTTCTGTTTTCTAACTCTTGATGTGTTCTTGATACTGCTATTCCAGGACAATATTTATGGTGATTTGACTGAGAATGGCCCTCACAAGTTCATGTATTTTAATGTTTGATCCCTAATTTCTAGAACCTGTTTAGAGGGTGGTCTTTAAAGTTTCAAAATCTCACAGTAGGTCTGGTTCCTCTCTCTCTTCCTGCTGCTTGTGAATAAGACAGAAGCTCCGGCTACTGCTCCAGCATGATGCCTGCCTACTGCCGCCATTGCTCCTGACATGATGGTCAGGAACTTGCCCTCTGAAAATGTAACCTAGTCTGAAATTAAGTGCTTCCTTTAATAAGTAGCCTTAGTCATGATGCCTCTTCACAACAGCAACAAATTAACTAAGACAATATTTGTTCCACCCACTGGTGACTCTCCTGCACTTTTTTCCTAAGGATTTTCCCATTGGCAGAAGAAGTTTGTAATGTTTCTTTTTTGTAGAAATATTATTTAAGTCAGTTTCTACAATTATTGAAATGGAAATCAATGAAGTGGTAGAGTATGTTATGGAGTATAGAGAGTGTTATATGGATGGCTATTATATTAAAATAATAACTGTCTAAGATTTCAACAAATTAATTGATAGTCAGGTGGTAATGGAATAATGCTTATTAACAAATAATAATGATTTTTCACTCTTTTGTATATGACATATAACACATATACATTATATATATTTATACTTACTAATAAAAACCCATTGATATTAGAAACATGATTTTCAATATTACAAAAACTATTTTTGTTTATTCTTATTTAGATAAGAACAAATGCCATGAAAATGATATGACATTGATATATATGCATATATCTGTATATATATATATATATATTAATTTTATGTAGTATAATTATATACATTCTTTCCTTGAGTGTCAGTCATTAAATGATTATGGCCACATAAAAAATTGACATTTACAGTTTTTCATTTTTTATCACCTGAATGTTAGATCTTGATCTCTGTAGCATGTTCATTTTAATGAAAAGGGAAGATAATATAATGAAATATGGGAACTTACTATTTGCCTTAGAAACTATAAATATTAATCTAAGAATATCAAGTTGGGCTCCAGGTGAAGACTGCTCTAATAATGAAAAGGGTATGATATTATGAGAAACTTATGAGAAGGGCATTCGCAAATCAATGATAGGCAGTCTTTGGGGGTCACTTTCCATTTTCTCAACAAGCCTGTGCCCATTAGCTCACCATCCCTCTTTGCTGAACCCTCTCTGTGCCTTCTTCACTAGGTCACCTCACCACTATCTATCACGCTTTGTTCTCCTGCACAGAATCCAATCTCACTGGGGCAAGAGGCAGAGATCACTTAAGATAAGATTAAGTGATTAATCAGCATTAAGCATAAGATTAAGCAGCCTTAAGATAAAAGAATATCAGTTGACTAACATCCTGCCACTCTTCTACACTCCCATTATTTGACCAACACCTAAAACTATTTAAGGACTCTGAAATCTGAATCTGCCATAGACCTAAAATAAGAACTATTTGTGATTTTTTGAACAAGATCAAATAGAGTTCATCACACTACATATGTTTATTTTTTTGTTTTTATTATTTTCACTACTATATAATTATTTTATTAAATATGTTTTTTCTCTAAATAGAAATTATGTTGCTTCAAAGTTTCGTTTTGGATTTTTCTAGCTTGAAGTGAGCAACTTTTATCATTTCCTTCCTACAAAGGAGTGTGTCATAATTAGAGATCAACCAATGGTGTGACAAACTAGCAGTTTCTCAGCTACGGGGACACAGTTTTGTCTTGTTCTGGGGTATATGTGAATGTCTGTACACATATTGGTGTGCTGTGTGCTCGTGTATTCAAATGTTCTTGTCAACACAGAATGTGTGGAAGCTAGAGACTGATGTCTAACTGTCTTCCTCAGCTGCATCTTTGGCTCATGCTTCCCACTGTAAACAGAGACTGCACTTTCATTTCCCGGCCACCCAAACCCAAACAATCAACAGAAATTATATTAATTACAACACTGTTTGACCAATGGCTTAGGCATATTCTTAGCTAGTTCTTACATCTTAAATTAATCCATTTCTATTAATTTCTGTATCATAATAAGGCTATGGCTTGCAGGTAATGTTCTGGCATCTTCTCCTTCAGAAGCTGTAACACATCTTCTTCAACTCTACCTAATCTCTCTCGATCTCTGTTCAGATTTCCTGCCTGGTTTTACTCTGCTAATCCATTGACAAAAACAGCTTTATTCACTATAATAAAAGTAACAAATATGTAAAAGGATGTCACACTTCACTTCCTTAGTTGCTTCTTTGTCTTATTTTTCCCACTTTACCTTCTTGAGAAGAAATTCTCCATGAACCTGGTGATTGTCAGTTCAATTAAACTAACAGGCCAGTAAGCCCCAGGATCTGCCTGTGGCTACGTAGGCTATAGGTTTATGCAGCCACACCACACCAGGTGTTTTCATTTTTTATTCAATTCTTTCCTTTTTACAGTCCAACCCCAGTTTCCCCTCCTTCCTCTTCTCCTTCCCCTTCTCCCTCCCTCACCTTCCCCCATTCCTTCCCCAGATGTTTTCTCTGTGGGTGCTAGTGATCCAAACTTAAGATTTTGTGCTTGCACAGGAAGCACTTTACCTATTGAGACATCTTCCTAGTACATCACATGACCTAAATTCTCAAATTTGTAGTAAATATATGCTGATCAAGTTGAGGTCTGAAGCATAGATTAGGAAAGACTATTTCGTCCTTAAGTAGAATATAGTCCTAAGGAAAGCACCATAAGGGTGGTTTGTATATCCAGTGAAACGCTGCTGGGAAAAACTAGATTTTCCTTTCCAAGTTGTTTTTCATTGGAGATAGCTTTTGGGTTGGGGTGAAGCCTTGTGTCCACTCCCCCTCTCAGCGCTGGACCCCATCTGTGAGTTCATATGTGCATTGGTTCTGTTGTGTATGGAAGGCTTTCTTTCCTTGGTGTCTTCCATCACTCCTCGCTCTTACAACCTTTCTACCTCCTTTCAGCAGAGTTACTTGAAATATGAAGGAAGGATTAGATGGACACATCCTACACGAGACTGAGTTCTGAGGTTTCCTACACACACTGAGGATTCCTCTCTGTACATCCAGTTGTGGATGGCCACCATATGATGAACTCAAAGAATCCATTGATATTTTTTTTGTTTTATTTCCCTCCCCCTCCCTTTATTCCCCCTCCTCCTTCCTCTCCAGTCCTAAGAGCAGTCAGGGTTCCCTGCCCTGTGGGAAGTCCAAGGTCTTCCCCCTCCATCCAGGTCTAGGAAGGTGAGCATCCAAACAGGCTAGGCTCCCACAAAGCCAGTACATGCAGCTGAATCAAAACTGAAATCAAAAGCTGAATCAGTGCCATTGTCCTTGGGTTCTCAGTCAGCCCTCATTGTCAGCCACATTCAGAGAGTCTGGTTTGATCACATGCTCCATCAGTCCCAGTCCAGCTGGCCTGGGTGAGCTCCCATTAGATTAGTCCCATTGTCTCAGTAGATATTTTTAAGGAGTTTTTATCTGGGATGCTTTTTTTAACCTTACATGTCTTATGCTTACATATTATGGTTTCTGATTTTGTGTTTTTATATGATTTTTGTATGTTTTAATGTGTGTGTCTCTTCATCTATGTGCTCCTTGTTTCTTCTTTGGCTCTTTTTTCTGTTTCATCCTATCTTTTTTTGTATCATTTTTTGGAAATGATGATAGTGGTGGTGGTGGTGATGATGATGATGATGATGGCGGTGATGATGATGATGGTGACGATGATGATGATGATAGTGGTGGTGATAGTAGCATGATGACAATGTAATGTTATTCATGTAGAGTTGATACTACTCCAAACTTAGTTCACAAGGTAACTTTTCTAAGGTGCTGTTGGTTATCAAATGTATTGTCTTCTATTTCACTAAGAATATAAAGCCACTTTCAATTCATGATAACCTTTTCTCAAAGACACCTCATTTTTTCAAAAATGTCAAAGATATGCATTTTGGAAGGGATAAATATAAAGAAAACAGCACTAATCTCTCTATAATCCTCATATTTTCATTATTCTCTCTCCAAAGTGTATTAAATTATTTCACATTCTATATGAAGTGTCAGGTTGGTTACCTCTTTACAACAAACTTTCTTTAGTAAGTTCAGAAAAAGTCTTCTTTTAGTGCTAGACCACAGGCACTGCAGAGAGCATCCATGATAACAGTTCTCATTCCTAGAAGGGTATCCATTGTCTATGGCATAGATGTAGAATTCCTCAGACTAGCAAAGTTCCAGTTTTCCAAAGTCCTGCAAACTGTAAGTTCTTCTTACTGTATTACTCACCTACTAGACTTAGAAACAAGTCTCATAACAGACTGATAGAGAGAAATACAGGAAAACAAACAACAGTCCTGAATATAAAGTATACAAGAAAGCATTTCTTGAGAGTTGCCACCAAGCCTGATGAGCTGAGTTCCATTCGAGAACCCAAATGGTGAAAAGAGAGAAGCAAATCCTCCAAATTGTACATCTTGTCCTGTACTCATCACACACACACACACACACACACACACACACACACACAAACATACACACACATACACACTCACATTCCTGACTGAGGTTTCTCTCCCACTAGGTTCCAAAGTCATTCAGTCCCAAAGAAACACAAGAAGATCTACATTAATTATAAACTGGTTGGCCTATTAGCTCAGGCTTCTTATTAATTCTTATAACTTACATATTAACCCATAATTCTTTTCTGTGTCAGTCACGTGGCTTGGTACCTTTTATCAGCAAGACATTCTTATCTTGCTTCCTCTGTGTCTGCCTGACAACTTCAGACGGAGCCTTTCCTCTTCTTAGAATTCTCCCATTCTGGTCACCCGCCTATACTTCCTGCCAGACTCCTGGCCAATCAGCATTTTATTAAAGCAACACAAGTGGCAAGCCTTTACAGGCTACAAGACCATTGTCACACAGCAACACATAAATAAGTTAAAATAAAAAGAATGTTATATCAAGTAAATAAATCAAGTATCAGGCACGAGCTTGCCATTTCTCAGATCTCTGCAGGTGCCCCTGCTGGTAACGTTATGGATCTCCTGGTTAAAGAAAGATCTGGTCTTGGGATTTATAATACTGAGATATTCCTCAACATATTACTGTGCTAAAAGTCCTGGATATATGGTATCTGCTTGATTAATAAATACAATAGCCATCACAACTCTTAACATTGCCAAAACAAGTAAGTAATTCCCATGACCAGATATATTGCTCATAAGACATATGCTGGACTACAAGTGAATTCTTAAGCAACTGTATGTTTTGTTGTCCTTTATGTTCTTTTATTGTTTGCTTCAGTCTCCATTTTTAGGAGAAAACAAACATTTTTATGCTGAGTGTTAGCAGATATCTCTTGCTGGTCAGGCATCAGAGATGTAAATCTAAAATGATATAATCAGGCATTGTTCTTTCATGACAACACAGGATATGCATATTTCTTTGTCTTCAGCATCTCAAATGGTGTGACAGTATACCAAGAAGCAGGGTGTACTTGTTATTGGAATCATACCTTCTATGTCATGTTTTTAATGGATCTTTCCTAAGGAAAGGAAGCAACCATGATCATTTGAGCCACAAAAAGCTCAATCTTGGTACCTACCCACTTCATTGACATGGTAATCAAAAACTATAGTTCCAGAAGAAGGAGGAATAAATGTTCTTTCTAAATTCTTTCAGTTCAGTTCTCAATCAAGAAAAATAACCATCAGAGCTAAGTGCCTGTGCTGTCCTATGTTTAAGGAACTTATTATTTCTTTCCTTTCCCAGATGAGACAGGAAGTATTTTTTTATTTTCTAGTAACATAAACAATTCTGCTAATTTTTCAAATTGTGGGAGAAAACACTGTATTTTATTGTAAATGAAGTGTAAATTATGAATCACCGAAGAAAAAAGTATTTCACTTGTCTCAAGTTCTACACTGAAGTTTTGTTCTGCTGCAAGAAAAACTCATCCATTGCTTGTGGGAATGCACACTTGTGCAACTACTTTGGAAAGCAGTGTGGTGGTTTCTCAGGAAATTCGGGATCAACCTACCCCAGGACCCAGCAATTCCACTCTTGGGAATGTACCCAAGAGATGCCCAATCATACTACAAAAGCATTTGCTCAACTATGTTCATAGCAGTATTATTTGTAATAACCAGCTCCTGGAAACAACCTAGATGCCCTTCAGTGGAAGAATGGATGAAGAAACTGTGGAATATATACATGTTAGAATACTACTCAGCGGTAAAAAACAATGACATCTTGAATTTTGCATGAAAATGGATGGAAATAGAAAACAATATTCTGAGTGAGGTAACCCAGACCCAAAAAGATGAATATGGATGTACTCACTCATAATCGGTTTCTAGCCATGATTAAAGGACATCGAGCCCATAATTCGGGATCCCTGAGAAGGTGAACCCAAAGAAAAACATATAGTAATCCTCCTGTATATTGGAAGTAGACATAATCTCGCCAGGCAAAAATTGGGAACTTGGGGGTGGGGCGAGACAGGGCCAAGGGAAGATGGGGAGAGAAAAGCGTGAAGGGGAGAATTGGGGGAGCTCGGAGGAATGGGATGCTTGGGATACAGGAAGGGTGGATATGGGAGCAGGGAAACATATATCTTAAATAAATATATAAAAAACCCAAATAAACAAGCAAACAAAAATAAAAACCCATGGAAGTATGTCTTTGAATGCTGGGACCACAAGTAGTCCTGATTGAGCTCTGGTATAGTGGGAACCACGGCTCTTCTCTACAGAATCAATGCAGTAGGGTAGGCATGAAACTCCATGGTTTTCCCAGATTACTTTTTCACACCTGTGGCCTTTGAACCAGATGACACATGTAGTTCACAACATAAGAAAGAGAAAGCCTGAGAGCAGAAAGTGTCTTGAGAAGACAGAAATAATGGAGATGTCATTCCTTTTAGAGAATGATGCACTGGAGCCATTATCTATCTGATATTCTTGTCTCCTATCAGAGTGTTGCCACTTACTATACCCTTCTGTGGAAGGGTCACATAGGAACATTCCCTTTTCACGCCATTGCAGTCAGTCTGTTCCACACGTCCTCTCTGACAAGTAGAATGTCAGAGATACCCTAACCAGGAGATCTGGAACCTCACTTCATCCACAAAATGGTCACAGTATTGTGAAGTGATTAGCCATTTCTAAGCAATAAAAAATAATATAGCATTGTAATAACTACCATTGATTAACTGCTAAAGAAATGATAAAAAATCTATGTACTGTAATAGAGATATTGTCTCAGGTATCAATTGTGTACTTTTAGCTTTAGAAGGCTCCATTTTAAGTGTTGCTGAGATGGTTCAGTAGGTAGAGGCATAGACTGGATAAGCCTAGCACCTGAGTTCCACCAGAATCCCCCAGTTCTTGTCAGATTCATATTCACTTTCCTTGCCACTCATCTCTGTGTCCATTTTACTCTCATCAAGGCCAATTTGTGCTTCCTAAATATGCTTGCAATTGTGGGGTTCAAGTAGAGCACCGTCACTTCTCAAGAACTATGTTCTTTGAGGAAGCTGACCCTTGACTTTTCCTCTCCCAGTAGCTGACAACTGCCAATAGCTACTAGGCATCTGAAGGAACGTGGTGCCCCTTACCTAACACACTTTCAAGATAGACCTTAAATATGTATACTATCAGAGTATAAAATGTGAAATCAATTACTACCCTCTGAAGTGATTAGGGGTAAGGAGATTAAGTATGCTAACACTTTACTATTCTTGAAATAATATTTATTTGTCTTATTATAAAAATTATTATAAGTTTACTGCATGCATTTTTAAGAAAAATATAAGAATATAATATAATATACTTGTAACACTTCTATTCAGAAATGACTTTTAATGTTTTCTTTAATGATATACTTACAATATATACATATGTATTCATATTTCAGAGATATACGTGTGTGTGTGTGTGTGTGTGTGTGTGTGTGTAGACTAGAAAAGAACCTCAGGTCTCATCCTCAATAATGCTGTTTCCTAGAAACAAAGGATCAGTTAGACTAGACTGCATAACCAGCAATCCTCAGGGATCCTCCAGTGTCTGCCTCTGTAGCACACACCACTACACCTGACATTTGTATATTTTATAGAGATCAAACTCAGTCCACAAACTTGCAATGCAAGAATTTTGTAGACTGAGCTCTCTCCTTAACCCTTACAATCTACCTTTACAATTTATGCTTTAAAATAAAGTAAGATAAATTCCTTGTGTTTCTTTTGACACTTCATACTGTGGGTTTGATTTCAATCAATAATGTAACAATTTATACTTAAGTGACATATGATAGACTGAGCAATGTGTCAGAGGATCAAATATCACAAGATCTTCAGTATAGTTCTATCAAATATTTCTTTGTAGATCAAACAAGATCAACCCCTCAATAAAAATGCAGAGCACACAGTAGGACATTAGAGATAGGCTTTTGGTCCTGTAGTCAAGTCATCCTATATCATCATAGTATGGAAAGGGCAATCATTAGAACATTCTATAGATCCTCCTTTATAAAGAAACACTCCGATATCAGAAGCCAATACAATGCCTTCCATCCTACCCACTTAGTAATCACTAGGAATGTATAAACCATCACCAAGTACCTTGACCTATAGGACTATCCCAGACACGTGTCCTGAAACTGACCTTCAGGAAGACTATCTGTCTCTACTACACCACCCTAACAAAATGTCTTCTGTGGTGCATCCTTAAAAAGATTGAATAAAGGACCAGATTCCAGTCATTTGAACACAAAACATTTCACCTGTGGACACCTTTACATTTCAAAGATTTTCTAGTAAAGACAGTATTTACTAGAAAAGTAATATACAAATAAATCATTGTTACCATTGCATTCTTTATTTCTCAGTGATGCAAGTTTCTCACTAATATTCAGAAAACATCTCGTTTTCTCTCTGGCCTGAGTGTGGTAGCAGCCAAGGCAATTAGCACAGCTTCTCTTCCCAGGAAAAGACTGAGGCTTTTGTATATGAATAAGACGCAGTATGAAACATCAATACCCCACATTTTAGCTCTCCCCTAATCTGGTCTTATACTTGTATTCTGTCATTTAATCAGTATCGCTGGTCATGTGTGCTGTGTCTGCCATTTTGCACTGGAACTTACCTTTGTTTAACCTAGACTGTGAACATTCAGAAAGCAGCGTGCTGGGATTTGACAACCGAACTGGAGGCCAGTCTTTGTCCAGTCATCCAAGGATTTTGTGACCTTGATTAAGTGACTGAGAATCTCCAAGCCTCTCCTTGTTTAAGGATGGAATGACATCAAGCCTTTTGGGGAGTTTTGGTTCTGATGAGAAAGTGATGACTTGAGGATTTGCTCAAGAAAACACAAACACAATCACAGCGTCCCTGCTTAAGCCCCTGAAGAGCTAGCTCCTTGGTAGCTCAGAAGAAAGAGGCAGACACTCATGAGTACTTCTTTAACCCTACTGCTTTCTGTTTATTCCCACACCCTGCACCTGCCTCCTGCCATGCACCATTCCTGGCACACTGGTCCAGTACACACAGCTCCTTCATTTTCAAATGTAAAAAGAGGAGAAAGTTTTGATTTAATTATATTTTCAAAATATCTGCTACCTCAAGACAAGGTCTTCCAATGTTTGTCTGTACAATGGTCCCTTAGTACCCACATCCCAACTGCAAAGTCTTGTCCATGCGATTCTGCAGATCTTGAGAAGACTTTGAACACCAAGAATGTAATATCAGTATCAGTGATTTTGTTGTGGAGGTTTATGTTTAGTTTCAAGAAAGATCATCTGCTTATTTCAAAGCTGTAGCCATTTCTCAATCAACAGGTGTAGAGCCGTGTTTTCCTAATTCAGAGTGTACTCAACAGCAGACGGAAAAGCAGCTAGGCACCTGGCTGCAGCCTGGTTTGGGCTTGCCAGAAGCCCCTGCTGCTTGCATCACTTGCTTCTCCTGTGATCATAGGAATGGCTCATTTTGTGGCTCCAGCAAGGCTTGAAATTGGCTGTCTGGTGTCACAGAATGCCTGACCCTGACCAGGGGGCAAATGTCACACCATGCCAGAACACATGGCTTGATTTCAAAATAACTAGCAAAATTCGTTTCTGAGCAAAGGAACACTGAACTGGTCTAATGATAACTCTGTCTGAATTAATCCTTATTAATTTTAAATAGTTCACTTCATTGATGTAAACCAGTCATCATACATATGGAAATTATAAAATTATGCTCCCTTCTATTTCTTTTCTCCTAATTTTGTTTTCTATCATCCACCAAAACCTTAAATGAAAATAACAGGAACCTCAACATAGTCTGCCTTTTTTTTTAGCTTGTGTTAGGTCAAGTTTTGTAGAAACAGATCTTGAGATGGTATTCTCTGGCAAGTGATTTACTGAGAGGCTAAAAACAAAACAACAAAACAAAATAAAAAAACAAGCAAACAAAATCAAGGGAGTAGACTATAGAGGACAAGGGAGTCAATCAAAGATACTTTTCCAAAGTCTAACTCCAGACCAGTCACATGGGACGCTAGATTGTGTGTACATAGATCATGCTAGTCATGGCAAGCAGTAGTCACGTATAAGCACTCCCAGGCATCCCCAGACATCCCCAGTCTGGTTAACTGTGTCTACAAGCCCATCTCCGTACATGTGCAATACTAGCTCTCAGCTCCTAGCTCTCTAGACTGGAAGTTGCAGCACCAATATAATAAAAGGCATTTGGCCAGGGCACCAAAGGTTGTACCCACTTCAGAGGCTACTTAAATATACCCATTATCTGTTGGAATTATCATTATTCTGGCATTGTTATCATCTCTGTTTCATGTAAGGATCTTATATACAAGTAGGCCAACCTATTACAGACTCATAAAAATAGCAACAAACAGAGTTTGGAAAAGATGCAATTAATTGGCAGCCCTCTATACTGCTGCTCGCTGACCGGGGCCTGTGGAGAACTTAGAAGCAAAGTTGCCATTAACAAAGGATTATTTTGTTTTGTTTTGTTTTTTGTTTTTCGAGACAGGGTTTCTCTGTGGCTTTAGAGCCTGTCCTGGAACTAGCTCTTGTAGACCAGGCTGGTCTCGAACTCACAGAGATCCGCCTGCCTCTGCCTCCCGAGTGCTGGGATTAAAGGCGTGCGCCACCATCGCCCGGCCAACAAAGGATTATTTTTTAAAAGACAAATGAGCAAGCAACTTGTCCTTCAAAACTTATAACCTGTGATGGCAAAATACTGATTTATCTTGCCAGTTGCAATTCAGTAAAATTCATGTTTGCTTCAAGGAGCCAGCCGTGAACTGCAGTCCCAAAAGCAAATACAATATGTTAACATAGAATTTCACTGGAATTTTTTTTGGCTTTTTTATGCATTTTTGGCAATTCATGTGATGTTTCTCCTGTTGCTGTTGTTACTTTTGTTCTTTTTTAGCTTGAAGAATATTCAGAGGAGAAAAGAAAGGCCATATTCAAACAAAGCTAAAAGATTGAGACAGGTGAACTTACCTGTAGTCTTGATACCGCATCCATGTCTGGGCATTAGACCGGAGATCAGCAGTTCTCAATCTGTGGGTCACAACCTCATTGGCAAACGTGTATCTCCAAAAGTATCTACATTATAATTCATAACTCTAGCAAAGTTACAGATATGATGTAACAACCAACATAAGTCTATGGTTGGGGGTCACTGCAACATGCACTGTGTTAAAGGGTCACAGCACTAGGGAGGCTGAGACCCATGGCTGTAGATAAAGCAGTGAGGAAGGCCTGACGGAAGCGAGATCATTACCCACTTGACTTCAGTCTTACTCTGCTGATAGTAGAAAAGGTGCCTTGAGGGCTCCCCTTCTGAAAAGCATGGAAAACGGAGACTTCTTCAGCACAGGCGGTCGAGCATGAGCTTCAGTGTCCGTCCTGTTTCCCTTCTGACTGAAACCTGGAAAGGGCCTTGGGATGATGTTCTTACACAGTCATCTATTGCCCTAATTTTTCCAAAACTAGTTATTTCAGATCCCTTGGCCTAAAGAAAGTCAGAAAACTATGATGCTACCTTGTTTATAGTTTACCAAAACCATGTATTTCTGCCTAAGTAGTAAAGGTGGGACTGATGAGCTGATCTGATTCTCATCACAAGAGGCACACACACTTTTGGAGACCAGGAAGAAAAAGAAGGAATGGCACTTATCCATCCTTTACTCCTGCAATAAAAATGTCTATTTGGAAATGCTTATTGTGTATACTCACCACTCCCAAATGAAGCAGCACCGTGTGTAGCCAGGAAGTGTGCAGCCTCCATGGTGTCTTTTGATTTTCCTGTCCTGATTTCCCCACACCTTTAATGCCAACCAAACAACGGGCTCCGAAGCATGTATCCATGGATGCGAGACTGTCTGTGATTTGTGTCTGCACCACCTGAATCTGTATATGCCACTTAAAATTACAAGGCCACAGCATCTTAGCTCCAATCACAAGGCTTCCAATGAAGGTATCATATGTCTCTACATAAAAACCATTTGAAGGTGGTTTTTCTTTTTCCCTGGGTTTTTATTTACTGTAAATTTCCAGTAGTAAGCACCACAGATGTTCAAACTGTTTGAAAACTATCCAGCATCAACTGATTCGCAAATGGACACTAAAAAAATAGCCGTTGATGATGTATGATGATTTGGGAAAGATTTTCATTAGAGGTATTTGATGGGGATAAAATCTTTATGAAAACACTTCTGAGCCAGGTTGATTTTGCCAGAGTCCTGATTGAACCTCGTCAACAGCTTCTAGATATGGAAATCCTCCTATTTATGCCAGCTCTCTAAATTACAGAAAGGCTCAGAAACCAGAATTCACTAATAGGGTCAGAAAATGTGTTTCAAAGTCTGAGAAGAACTAAAAATGAATGAGCAAGAGAAGCAAAAACACCAATTTTGTTCAAAGGAGGTAACCTGCCATGGCACACTACTCAGTCTATACACTAAACCACATTGTTGCTTTTTTTTAAATAAACATATTCATTTAAGATCCAACAAAATATATTTGCATTAATTTAAAACAAGAAAATGCATGCCATGGCTTTGGACAATAAAGTACACTTAAGCAATTGTCCTTGATAATGCCTCCTCTTTAAATATATAAATATATATATATATATACACACAATAGATAGATAGATAGATGATAGATAGATAGATAGATAGATACATAGATAGATAGATAGATACATACATACATACATACATACATACATACATACATACATACATACAAGTTCTGTCCTTTATCCTAGCCTGTAACAGGCTTCAGTTTCTTTTTTTCCTTTGTTTGTTGTTGTTGTTGTTGTTGTTGTTGTTGTTGTTTTTGACAGGGCTACCTCTATCCCCTAAGGAAAACACTTGGGTTTTATTTTGAGGTTATGATAGTTGAGATAGCATAATTTTATAAAATGAAAGAAGATAAAAAAAAAAGCTGCACACTTATCCTCTTCAGTTGTCCATACTTCTTTACGATCTGTGCTGCCCTTCCCGAAAGGAACCCTCATGACTTCCTCTTCCCTCTCTTTCTCTGTTTTCCTAGGACTCTAATGACAGTGTGTCCACATCCCACTGGGGTAATGGTGAGAATTCTGAGGTTCACATGAACGTCAGACAACAGAGAAAGAAATAGGAAATCAGGTTCTTGTTTGTTGGTGTTCCTGTTTCCTTATGTCTGCCTCTTTCTTTTTCTTCTGAGCATTAGCTCAGTCTAAACACAGGCTTTGCTCAGCATGATGCTAACTGTTGCACTATCACTCCCCACACTGTGACTGTTGCACTATCACTCCCCACACTCTGACTGTTGCACTACCACTCCCCACACTGTGACTGTTGCACTATCACTCCCCTACACTGTGACTGTTGCACTATCACTCCCCACACTGTGACTGTTGCACTACCACTCCCCACACTGTGACTGTTGCACTACCACTCCCCACACTGTGACTGTTGCACTATCACTCCCCACACTGTGACTGTTGCACTATCACTCCCCACACTGTGACTGTTGCACTACCACTCCCCACACCATTAGTTGATGCACTTCACATATGAAACAGTTTTCAGGCATCTGCTAATATTGCAAAGCAATAACTAAAAAGCATAATACAAACAAACAACAAGAAAACCTATGGAACACTTCACAGATCTGCTTGTAACCTCATGTGAGAGCCATGACAGCTCTCCGTGCCATCCCAACTTCTAGTGTATTTGCTACTAAAGCAAGAACATAAGGAGATAGTTTTTTAACAAATGACTTAAAATAATCCTTACTTTAAGGACATCATGTGATACCACCCCGCACATACTCACTGTGTTGTATAAGTTGAGGTGAACCCGCCCACCTATCAAGCAATAATCATACTTATCATGAACATATTCAAAGTTCCTTCTATTTTAAAAAAATATACTGAACAATGTTATTATCTAAAAATCATTCTACTCTCCAAAGACAGCATGCCAGAGCTTATTTCTTCCATCAATTAAAATTTAATTATTGTTCATCAACCTCTCCTTCCATTTCCTGCCCAGTCTCTGGCAACCACGATTCTACTTTCAACTTCTGTGACTTCAATGTTTTTAGATTTCAGAATCGGTGAGAATTATCTAATGGGTGTTCTTTTGTCCCTGTTTTATTTCTTAACATAATGACCTCCAGATTCATCTGTTGTGACACATAACACAATTTTTTGTTGAAGTCTTACACATTTTTCATTCACTGCTCAATGAACAGACATTGAGCTGTTTGCACTCCTAGGCTGCTGTGACGTGTGCTGGAGGGAACAGAGTGCTGGAGGCTCAGCACAGTACTCGTCTCAAATACTCCCATTCGCAGGGTTGCTGGATAGTCTCCGTCCTGGGGTAGTTTGAGTGGAAAGGACCCCCATAATCTCCTAGGGAGTGATACTATTGGGAGGTGTGGCTTTGTTGAGGTGGGTGTGGCCTTGTTGGAAGAAGTGTAACTGTAGGGGCCTGCTTTGAGGTTTACTGTGCTCAAGATTCTGCCTAATGTCTCAGTGTATGACTCTCAGCTGCTCCTCCAGCATCATGTCTGACTGCAAGACTCCATGCTCCCCACCATGATGATAATGAACTGAACCCTGAAACTGTAAGTGAGCCACCTCAATTAAATGTTTCCTTATAAGAGTTGCTGTGGTCATGGTGTTTCTTCACAGAAATAGACACATCCTGTTTTTCCATGTGACTGTACTAATAAGATTCCCACCAACAGTGCCACTGCTGGCATTTTAACATGTAAAAATTGGAAAATCTGGGACTTCTCTATGGTTATATCTTATTTTCACCTAAAATATGTATACATATATATGTATATTTATAATGATATATATATATATATGTTTCAGTGGTCAGAGCTTTTATTTACAATAGGATTTTGTGCTCATTCACAAAAATAAAATAATAATAACAATAAAAAGACCTTGGACTCGGAGGCAAGACTCATGACACATTCACAACTCAGCCCAAGTAAAATTCCAGGGCACGCATCAGGTTAACAGCGTCATTCATACCATTTGCTGCTGAAAATTGCTCTGGGTAGTTCACACTCTGTCAACGAGTAAAGAACCTTGAGAAAATGTCAACCCGAAGGATTCAGAACGCATGACAATCACATGTATAACAAGAAGAGCACAGAGGACAAACAGTCCAGGGATCTTCTGGGACATGTAAGACACAGGTTTGTGTGCTTCTGAGGTCTATATTATGTGCCACCTGAAAATCTTCAAGCCCACATTAACCCTTAACAAACTGTACAACCAAATGAGAAAAGCTTAGAAAATAATCAAATGTTTGAGGTCAATGAGATGTCATTGCCGCAGATATAAGAAACATCTCTATACTTGTCACTTTTAGGTAGCAAGATTACAGAAACATCATAAAGAGGACTTGTGAAGCCAAAAAATGATTATTCGTTGCAGTTCTTTGTTGTGGAATTCAAATGGTTAGAGACTCTATTACAGTACAGAACATTATCTCCACTATAGCTTAAGAACTATTTATAGGGAGAGATGTGGAAACTGGTTTTCAAATGCCAAGAATTAGTGTCAAAAAACAATAAGGTAACTAACTAATAGCTAGCAGAGACAGAGTTCAAGACTTTGGTACATTGTTTTACCTGATTCTCATGATGTTTCTGTAAGGGAAAAGAGATACTATTGGCCTTACAGTGAAAATGTTGAGATCATGTCCCTTTTTCTATTGATAAGTAGTGTAAATTATGTAAGTTTATGAAGTATTCTGCGAGTTTCTTTAGCTCTTAGCTTCACTTCATCCACGTGAAACTTTGGAAACAATCACCTTCTTTCTTAACCCATTAATTATTTGTTTAAAAAATTAAAAGATTAGATGGGAAGCTTTATATGGATGAATAAACTCATAAATAAGGTTGTATTTTATCTGGGAGATAAGAGATTTATTCTTTCCTTAATTACTACCCAACCTGAAGAGGAAAGAATTTTAAATATGGGTGGATTTTACATGGCAACCTTCCTGTCAGCATGAAGCCTAACATGGCAACCAAAATGGAGAACACCAAAGCTAGTAAACACTTCTGTGAAGTGTGTAAAGACTTTCAGGAAGCCAAGAAAACACTGAAAGTTGCAGGTGGTAAAATTATCAATTTCATCTGGGCTCATTTTAATAAGTTTCTTTCGAGATAGCACTTTCCTATACCCCAAAGCCGTTTAAAAGGTGTTTTAATAAACACTTCTCCTCTATGGCTGCCAATCATTTTTATCATCTCCCCATGTCCCACAGAGTTATCAGCATTCATTTACCATATCTTAAAAGTCTTCATTAAATGGTACTAATTGTTGGTTCTGTTTTTTCCACTTCATGTGCTTCACCAGAGATTCCCAGAGTATTTCTTCATGGTGTGGAGGTTTGTGGACTGGGCTTTTCTTTTTGCTCCTCTATTGTGGGTCACACAGGGGCTACGTCTGTGAAATTCAATTAGAACCTTATAATAGTTCTCTATAAATTTCGTTACTTCAAAAAACACACTGTAGGATCTTGAAAGGAGCCTACAACTGCTGGCTCGAGTTTATTAACACTTTGTCAGAAAACGTAGATTTTTTTTTTCCTTAGGCAGATCAATCAAACCTACTTCAATTGGTGGGTCTCTCAGCTTTCATGTTGAACACACATTTGTCTCAGCTCCTCAAAATCACTTAAAAGAAACATCTCAGTTCACCACAGTCATGGCATGATTTAAAAAATTTCCCCCATTTACTTGAGAAACAAAAGTCACTCTTCATTCAGCATAATAGTTATCCAGCAACCATAAAAATTAGCTTTAAAATTGGATTATTTTGGAATAGGGAGCCTTGGAAGGAAAAAAAATCTCTAATTTTAACAAGATTTAAACCTCATTCACTACACTCTTTAGCAGACACCAAAATGGAAGCCAATTCAGCAAATCAGAGCAATTCTGAACATGTAAAAGCAAAACATACACAAGTAAAGCAAAATGAACAAAATTGAGGAATATCAGCATTTAAAATTTGTCTCTGAAATCAACAACCTGCTGTTTACCTCATGTGTGTGTGTGTGTGAGAGAGAGAGAGAGAGAGAGAGAGAGAGAGAGAGAGAGAGAGAATATGATGATGATGAACAAGCACTAAAACAAAGACAAGTTTTTGTTTTAGAAAAAACTATAATTAAAAAGCTACAAGTTTAAATTAAGAAGTAGTAATAACAGCAAATGAAAGCAAGGTCAACAGACACACATATACATATGTGTGTATGTAGACAGACACACATACACACAAACACAGAGACACACAGACATACATACATACACAAGAAAGACATACACACATACACACGTGAACACAGATACACACATGCAAACACCCATATGTAGACAAACACACAGAAAGACAAACACAGACACGCAGACACACATGCACACACACACACACACAATGCTGTGCTGTGCTTGATTCATCTAGAAGGTATTTCACAGCCTCCAAGTCACAATGGTTAAATACTTCTGAACTCATCATAATATTTAAACATAGTAAAGAGTAAAACATTACCGTTGAATGACAGCGCCCTCAGGACAGATAATACAACACATATGGACAAGAAATGAAGTCGGTGAGGAAATATGACCTCAAGAAGTAGTTGACACTAAATCCTGGGACCATTAGAGAGTATGAAGAAGAGAGGGAGACCAGAGGTGCTGCAAGATAAGAAAAAATGATTTTTACAAAATACATCACTTTGAACAAGTACAGATAGTTCACTATGTGATTGTTGGTATTTATGCCAATACCTCTTGTTGAGCATTGTACATTTTCCTCTTAATGTCAAAGTAATTGCAAGGCAGAAACATTATGTCGATGGAGTCTATCTTCTTTTCGGCACCAATTCACTGCCCTTTGCATGTTTGTTTGACTCACTGGTGAGATTGCCAATATGGCAAAAGCTTCATTAGTATTTACAAAGCAATAGAATCCCTAACAATTGTGTCCATTGCTGTGTATATATGGCCTTGGCGTCAAAAGCATCACTTTTCCCAGCACCAAACTGTTATTTCTGTCTGCCTTAGAGAAAGAATAAATGACTGCAAAATTAAATTCCCTTTCATATTTTCTTATAAAAAATATTTATGTAATGTTTTATTGTTTACAAAGTGCTGTTCTTGTACACTATCCTTCTTAATCTTGTTTAGTCCCGGGATGTTTCATCAAGCTTCTGTTAATTTTTCTTGTATCTTCTTTGTTTGCCTCTCTACCACATTAACCTTCAAGTGGCAAGCCATATGCTGAAGGAAAAACAACCTCTCAAGGATCTACAAGCACTGAATTATAACAAACACTATTTCACCCCTTAATTTATGAGTGGTTAAGCTAAATTTATCTTTTTGACCATGGGTTCCAGTCTTAGAAAGTGAAAGTCAGTAAGAATTATCACCACTAAAAAGATACAATAGAACTAACAGGGAAAAATAATCAGTCTGAAATATTTCTTTATACTGGCTTTCATTCAAAATTGGCATCTTGCAAAAGTAATTGCCCTAAAAGAAATTTGAAGCTAAGGTCACACTTAAAATTGTGCACCCACCATAACCTATGTTCAAACATTGCAATTTGAGTTGGCCATTCATGAAATTGTTAATAGGCTATTAAATCCTGCATTTGTCCTTTCATCCTTCCTTACAAATTATGGTGACCTTAAAAAAGAGTTGCCTTGGCATTTGGGACCCCATATTTCAATAACTCATGATCAGCTCTCTGTGATCAATGATAGTACCACATAATAATTATTCACCCTGATTCTGTTCCTTCAGGGTTGACCTGAACAAGCAGACTGAGTTTCTAAGGTGTAATAGTGTACTTATGCATGAATAAGGGCCTTTCGATGACATCAGATGACTTTGATGCAATGAAGGGTTGTAGAGTGTTGTTTTTGTTTTGTTTTGTTTTTTTGCTTTGTTTTTTGTTGTTTTATTTTGTTTTGCTTTTTTGGCTTTTGTTTTGTTTTTACAGATACTTCAAACTTACCACTCAGATTATATGAAAAACATTTGTGAACCATGTCTTCAAGATTCATTCCCCTAACTGGCTCCTCATAAGACCAGCTCTAAGTACAGTTCTTACTCTATGCCAACAGTCCATGTAAACATGGGTAGTGGACCTTATTGTCAGAGCTTGAGTGCTCTGTCAGCACCACTGAGTTAACAATTCCCTGGAGCCCCTTTATTATAGATTCTGGTCAGTTTATGACCCCAAACCATTAAATGAAGCCAATGGCATTAAAGATCCATCTTCTCTTCTCATTCAAGCTACTCCAGAAGCAACCACACACCCAAAAGTGTGTCTCCTGGGTGATTCTTAATCTTTAAAGAGTGGCTATCAATAATAGCCATCACATATTCATATTGAAAAATATAAATATATGCACATATAAATATACAGTTACATATATATAAATATATAGTACATAGTAACAAACATTACAGAAAGTGACAAGGAAGAAGAAAAAAGTTAATGATTTTAACTGAGGCATTGAAGAAGGAAGATGGAACTTTAAATTTTATGATATTTACATAGTTACAAGGAAGAACTATGAATCTGGGCACTGAAATGACAATGTGCATGGCACACCGAGGAAGAAAAGGCAAGTAAAGTAGGAAAAAGAGTGGGGATCCAATAGAACTGAAGGGAACAGAAGAATGTAAAGTGTTTTCATAATTAGCTGTAAACTCACAGACTTCTTGAGCTTACAATCCAATGTAAAGCACACACACTCAAAAATAGCCACAGTGTTGAAATCTATATGAAAGCAAGAAGACCATGTCAGCCAAATAACCACAGAACTGAAACCAAATTTACTCATATAATTTGGAGAAGGGTTCGTGGCCCTGTGGACTAATATTCTTAATGATTTCGAAGAACTTTTCTGCAACCTCCTAAAGCTAAGAATACTGAAAGTTAGAGAAGCAGAATAGTCAAAAAATAAATAAAACGAAGGAACAAAAAACACCAAAAAAATAGAATGAAAGCATCTATACTAAGTGAGAGGCAGCAATCTACTTATGTCTCACGCACCTGATACTGTAATAAAGTCAGAAGGAATCAAAAGTTAATAGCAGCATCCTAGGACCCCGAGAAATGAGGCAGGATGCACACTCTCACTGAAGGATGGGAGTCAAGATAACTTAAAAGCAGGACTACTATTGGAGCAAACCAACATTTTATCAACAACACTTGAAGTTTTTCTCCCCTGACAAACTATCATGGTTCACATGTATAGAAGAATGAAACACCATATATACCACTTATTGTAAGGACACATAAGGATACACTAGTGTTATAAACAATCATAAAGCTATCTGTCTGTGGTCCCAAGCAAAGCAGTCAGTGGCTCTCCAGATGCTTAGCAGAGTCATCTCTCCTCTTACTCGGCCACTTGCTTTCCTTTCTTCACTCAACAGACTCGTCCTGCTTCACTTTTCTCTCAGCATCTGTGTCTCTGTTGTCTACTGCTGACCCTACTTCAATGACCCCCTCCTCTCAGATTTCTCTGTGAACACTCTCACTGTTGATATACCTGACCCCAGTTCTCAGTCTTTTCTCTGTATTTTTTACTCTTTTTCCTCTTCAGTTTTCCTCAAATGTGTCCTGTGGAACATCAGGGAGATCTCATCTAGAGGTATTAAAAGTAAAAATTATCAAACCTTACCCTAATCCAAATTAAATAAATTCCTGAAAATTAGTACTTGGAAATCTGTCTTAGCAAACCAGTTCTCAGCATGCTTCTGGTGTACAGAGATACTAGAAGACCACAGCTATGTATTTTCTCATTCAGGCATAAGAAAATTGATTGTATGAATCCAGCTCTTACATCCCTCATCTGACACCCATCTTAGATTCCAGATGGTATATCCAACTGTTACATTGATCTTCCCACTTAGTTGATTACCAGATCAGACTTAAAACTATCTATGTGGAACCCTCAATTATCTCTTCCTCTCACACTGTTATCCCATTAATTCTCAATAAATGATACCATCATTTTACTAGTGGTTCTAATTTAAAACCTAGAATTTGTATGTGATTGCTCTACTTCACTCCTTCTCTTACCAAATATATCAACAAATTCTACCAGCTCTGCCTAAATAATAGTTCAGATCTAATTATTTACATCTCTTTATCTCTGCTACCATAGCCTTAATCTAAAATTCTATCCAATGAGAAAGGGCCAGCAAAATCAGAAATATAGATTAGGAAATGGACTTTGAGGAAAGAACCAGAGAAAACGTGTTATCACAAAATCAACGATGAGAGGTTTAGGAATGAAGCAAAAACCAATATAAGTCTCCAGGAAAGAGAAGGCTTGATGCCTAAGAGGTGAAGACAAGATTAGAAGATATAATTGAACACACAGAGGAAGGAGAAGAGAGGCTGACAGTCAGCTTTGATTTCAGAAAGTTAGCACTGCGAATTCTTCTAAGATCAAATAAATCCTGGAGGGTGTTAAGATGAGGAAAAGGTTTAAATAGTTAATCCAAATAAAAATTAATAAAAATAATGTAAAATAGAAATAAAGAACTTAATGGTGAATCTACATTTTGGAGTATATAACCACTTCTGCCTAGAAATAGGATCATTTTCTTCATGACACCTTCTCAAATGGTCAACAAATCAATATAGACAAAAATCACATGGGTTTCTTTATGATTTTCACTTTGTTTAAACAGCAAAGGAGACTGAATAATGTGGGCTTGTTAACACATAATTTATCATAGAAAATTCTTTAACAAAAAAAAACCCATGCTACTAAGTAGGTGGTGCTTTTCTCACTTCAGTGACAGCTGTTTATATTGTTCTTTTAAAAGACACCTACTGAAAAAAGGGGCACCCATTCAAGAATCAAAACATTTCAGAAAAAAATCCTAGCTAAATGAAAACTGATATGGGAAAATTACCTTTACCACAAATAGTGAACTTCAGAACTAATTTATTACATGAGCACAGACTATATCATTTATAGATTTCACATATATGATTTTTTGTAAAATTATACATTAATGCAAAATATATGTATAGCTGTATATATGTATATTAGTAGGTTTCTGGATTGTTACACTTGATTGTAATAGAAACTGACCAATACATAACTAAATCCAGAAAGTGCAAAAAAACATCAGGGGTTCTGATCCATACTTGAAGGTTAACCATCTTTCATCTACAGTACAAAGATTACTGTTCTTGTTCTTCAAGTTACATTTATTTTTCCATATTTTAATCCAATTAATTTGCTTTAGTTAGTTAAGTAGCTAAAACAGACCCTGTGATAAGTACCCATCTATCCCTGCTACAGGCAGGGAGCTGTGAGACCCTTCACAGCCAGAGAGTGAGGGACCAAGTGAGGACGCTCAATTTTCTGCAGAAATGAGAGAAATCTAAGATCAAATATTGAATGTAAAGGTGGTATTTTCATAATAAAGGGTGGGGTGCTCTCACCACTGCTTTTCCATGTACCCTAAATTCCTTGAGTAAATGCTATTAAAAGTTTAGTCTGTGGACCGGGACCAGTCAAGAGCTATACATGTTTCAAGATGAAATATGGGAACTGACTATTTAGAAACTTCTGTATCAGTTTGATGGGGTAATTATAGTTCTGTTGAAATAAGTAATAAACAGTAAGGAATTATATTTTGAATTATTATGCTAATCATCCGTCTTATTTCATTTTTGAAGTATTAATCTATAATGGATTGGAAACTAACGAGATAAAACTGAGCCCCAAATGGGTGTCTACAGAAAGATATGTTCATGGTGCTGACAGTCGCTTCACTTATGACTACTAAGTTTTGGAATCAACAAGATGTCTTTAAGTAGATGAACAACAGTTAAGCAAACATGTCCCAAGAATGGAATGTTATTCAGTAAGAAAGAGAAATTAGCTAACAAGCCATGAAAAGATACAAAGGAAATCTCAATGCAGATTATTAAGTGAAATGAGACAAGATGCAAAGAAACCAATACATTCCCTGTCAGTCTAATAATATAGCATTCTAAAAAGAGTTATACAATGAGGAAATATCAGAGGTTTCCAGGGTCTAGTAGAGAGGAGGGATAAATAGATAGTACCCAGAAAGGTGCGAAAAAAGTGAATCTATACTGTATGGTACTATATTGATGGGTCCATGTCAGCATACATATTACAACACACACAGAATGAGCACTGCCTGGAGTAGCCTTGAAGATGGAGCCATGGACTTTGGGTTCAAAGGACATGTCAGTGATGTTTCTTAGCTGTGGAATGATGGTAGTTAAAGCTTTGTATTTGTGGAAACAGGCTGTATGAAGCCTATCCTTACCTTCCTCTCAACTTTTATGGAATCCTAAAAAAAATGCTCCTAAAATATTTTTTTTCAACTGATTCATTACAGCAGTTGGTTTGAGGGATACTGGTTCAGTATCAGTGCCCTTTACCCCAGATTTCACCAGATTCTAAGACTATATGAATTATAATGGAAACCACTTATAAAAGTCAAGACACACGAGGGTGTGAAACTGTATACAGAAAAATTTCTTTAAAAGTTTAATTAAAAATTTTTAGAAATATACCAGGTAAAATATGAAATCCAATTATAACTCAAGTCTCAGAGATGGCAAGAATCACTGATATAATAAATGTCACACCACGCTGTTGTCTTTTGTGTGACACTACGCTTACTACTTTTCCTTTTAATTTTACATTTGCATTTCTCTTGTAAACACAGAAAAAAGATGCCTTTGAGAAGGTGACAGTTATTGTCTATTATTAGACAATGTTCAAAGACTCGTGTGGCTTATTCATTCCCATCCAATCCCGCTTTCTGAAGCAGACACTGTAGCCATTGTACAGATTATAGCCATTGTACATACCATTGTACAGATGAAGAGACTAAGGGACAGAACTATAATTTGGTCACATGGCTCTTAAGTGACGGAACTCAGGAATAAAATGCCTGGCTCATCTTCATTCCTTTCATTCCATCTTTAAAACATTCTTTACATTCCATCTTTAAAACATTGACAACTTCCATATATATAAATATATATGTATATATGTATTCCATATTCCATATATATACATATATGCATGTATATATTTGAGTCACTTTAATTTCTTCTCCATAAATATGATAAAGGAACACAGATGGGTCTGGGAACATTATGTTCCAGTGACATAAACCAGGCACAGAAAGACCAGTGCCACGTGCCCTCACTCATATTTAGAGGTTAAAATCCAGTCTCAAAGAAGCAAGGGTAGAATAGTGTTTACCAGAGGCTAGAAAGGGGAAGTATGGAGAACTGGTAAACAGGTATAAAATAAGAGATGAAAAAGGGGAAACTAAGTCCTAATGTTCTATACCACAGAAGAGGCTAACTGTGGTTAAGAATACAGCATATGTCAAGTCTCTTGCCAACACTAAAATGGCTCCCTTAATTAAGATATATGCTTCCCTGCTCCCATATCCACCCTTCCTTTATCCCAACCATCCCATTCCCCCAAGCTCTCCCCATCCTCCCCTTCACACTTTTCTCTCCCCATCTCTGCTTAGCCCCATCCCAACCCACCCCCAAGTTCCCAATTTTTGCCAGCAATCTTGTCTACTTCCAATATCCAGGAGGATAACTATATGTCTTTCTTTGAGTTCACCTTCTTATTTAGCTTCTCTAGGATGATGAATTATAGGCTCAATGTCCTTTATTTATGGCTAGAAACCAATTATGAGTGAGTACATCCTATTTTCATCTTTCTGGGTCTGGGTTACCTCACTCAGGATAGTGTTTTCTATTTCCATTCATTTGCATGCAAAATTCAAGATATCATTGTTTTTTACTGCTGAGTAGTACTCTAATATGTATATATTCCACACTTTCTTCATCCATTCTTTCTTGGAAGGGCATCTAGGTTGTTTCCAGGTTATGGCTATTACAAATAATGCTTGACACTAGAAGGGTTCCCAGGTACCCAGGGAGATGTCCCCAGCTAGTTCCTTGGGCAGCTGAGGAGAGGGAGCCTGAAATGGCCAGATCATATAACCATACTGATGAATATCTTGCATATCACCATAGAAGCTTCATCTGGCAATGGATGGAGATAGAGACAGAGCCCCACATTGGAGCACCGGACTGAGCTCCCAAGGTCCAAATGAGGAGCAGGAGGGAGAACATGAGCAAGGAAGTCAGGACCACGAGGGGTGCACCCACCCACTGAGACAGTGGGGCTGATCTAAAGGCAGCTCACCAAGGCCAGCTGGAGTGGGACTGAAAAAGCATGGGATAAAACCGGACTCCCTGAACATGGAGGACAATGAGGGCTGCTGAGAAGCAAAGGACAATGGCACTGGATTTTGAGCCTACCGCACGTACTGGCTTGGCGGGGGGGGGGGGGGGGGGGGGGGGGGGGGGGGGGGGGGGGGGAGCGGGAGCTAGCCTGTTTGGATGTTCACTTTCCTAGACCTGGATGGAGTGGGGAGAACCTTGGACTTCCCACAGGGCAGGGAACCCTGACTGCTCTTAGGACTGGAGAAAGAGGGGCAGGGGAGTAGGGGAAGGGGGAGAGAAATGGGAGGCGGGGAGGAGGCAGAAATTTGTAATAAAAAAATAATAATATAAAAAAGAATACAGCATATGCTTCTAAAAAGAGAAGAGGTTTTCTTTTAAATGTTATCACTACGAAAATAATGTTTAGGATGACAGCTACACTCATTTCTCTAATTTTCAGCATTATGTTCATATTGCAAATATTGTACCTAGTCCCACAAATATGAGTGATAGCTTTTGTCATTTAGCTTTTTGAATTTTTCAAAATCTAGTAAGTAGCATTTCATTTACTTTATTTGTATTCTTCACTATTAAATATCCATCCCTGGAAAGGTATATCAAAGTATTAAATATATTTCATTGCAATAGAAATTGAATTTTTTCCCTCTAAAGTGATAGTATCGATTGGCACTTGGATCAGCTGTGTATTGGAGCTATTACTTACTTATCTTTTATGAACATTATACATTATCACTTAAAACTTTTTTGAACTTGATGATCAAAACCATACCACCAGTATCATTATTACTGTTACAGAAATCTTCATGCTGCATTATTAAAGTATTATTTTCCTGAAGATGCGCAAAGCATTAAGACCCGAGTGAATTCTTTCTTGCTTCTCTTTTTGCAAGCTTGAGAAGCTCTGGCTCTCACTATACCACATAGGGTTTTCCCAGACCCTAGGAGCTTCTGGAAAGTAATGACTCTCGTGTCACTCAGTTCGCTACAGCCAACCACTGTCAGTCACCCAGCAGAGGACATGAGTCTCTGGCTGGACCCCTTCTAGAAGGGATGCATCGGAAAGGGAAAAGTGGATAGAAGACTATGCCTTAACTCTCCTCTACCCTGAGCCTCCCAATTATTTCATTTGCATGGCATTTCTTCACCTGAGAGGCCATTTGCCCTTTAAATGGCATCTTGGCATTTGAGGTCCTCTAGCAATATTCTTTCTCTTCTCCTTAGGCTGACAGTTTTCCTGGAATTCTGAGAACAACCTTCACGTTCGCGAAGTCTAAGGTCCACTGGTGATGCCGAATGAAATGGGAGCTAAGCAAGATCAGCACTGTGCAAAAATTTGGCTCAGGCTATAAAACCTGGGCGGCTGCAGCCCAGTGGAGGCTGTGGCCATTTCCCTTCTATTTTACGATCATCCGCGGTTTCCTTGCTTTATGCTTCCGCTGCATACTGGCCGAGCAGTCTGGAGCAGCCGGCTGGAGAGATAAGGCCATCCAGTAATAAATAAACTAGAAGGTTAAAACCACAAGAAAGGGGATGTGGGAAATTGCGATGACAGGGCCATATGTTTAGCCTCGGATATGTGCTCGAAGAATAGTTGGGAGCCCTTTTCCGTCTTTTGAGAGGACTTCACAATTACACCACACTTATCATCTGAACATTCATAAGTGCATATGCTTCACAGCCAGGGAAGGAAACAGCTTGGCAGTTCTCATTTCTTATGGCATGTTCTAGAAGGAATAGTGTAAATGATAGGCACACTACAAACGGCCTGCACTCAAAACACCCAGACTTCTGGGTTAGACAAAGGAAATAAATTATAAAATATCAATTTACTATTGATTAACCACAATAGGATTATCTTTTGCATTTACCTGAGATCCACAAATGTTGAGGTAACAAAATTTTGAAAATACATGATATCAAGAAATGGGAGTAAATGAAAGCATATTGACCTAATGATGTAATCGGTTGGCAAATACAGAATGAGGAGTGTTTCTTGTTAGCATTCATTGTTATCTGTGACACTTACAGGATTCTACTGCAAATGTGAGGGAAATGGGGTGGAGAACTAGCTGCGTAGATTTTTCACTTAAAACCTCGACTATCAATACAGATCTGAATTCCATTATTTGAAAGTATATTATAGTAACTGTTTCAGGAGTGAAAGAATTAATTAAATGAATGTTAAACTTATTTCCTACTTGCAAAAATATATTTAAACAGATTTAGCAATATTTAGGATTTTGTGGGATGCACATTTTCATATAGATTTTTTGGTCATCTCAATACGCCGCTTTGTATGATCAAAAGAAACAAATCTAGGCTGGACAAAAAGCTACAAATGAAAGGGATGGTTGGGGAAGTCAAAGATGTATTTGCAAAAGCACAAAGGCTCCCTCTTGTGATGTGAAGCAACCACCAGGAGGGCGCAGGGACTTGTGCCAGCCTTCCAGGCTGCATGTGCTGCTCCTCATAGGAGGTTAGTATTTGTTTGAACTGCTGTAGATTTCCTGCCACATGTGTGAGTAACTGCTGAGCCCCTGTAGCCTCCATAAAAATCATTTAAAATAGCCAGAAGCATGCTGTACAAATCAAAATAAACTCCAAATAAATTAAAGATTTAAAAGCAATGAATTACATGTGGATGTTGCGATAGGTAAATTTGTGGTCTTTTATTGGGAAAAAGACTTTCTAAATAAGACATAAAGGTTGTGAGCCATAAAAGAAGTGGCAAGGAGTAAAGCTTCCAAAATAAAATTCATACACTTTACTTAAACTAAATTCCTCAAACTAAAATAAATGGTAACTCTAAAAACAAAAACTAGCCTGCAAAATAACTGAGATCCTAGAACTCCAAGGTGTGGGTGAGAGAACGAGAAGTTCTGGGTTCTCAACTTTCTAGGACTTCAAGAAACCCAAATTCAAAGCAAAGTCACCACATATGCAACTATCCATGTGTAGACCACTTCATTACTAATCTCCCAAATGAGCAAAAATTCCCATTTTTCTGATTCTTATTATGTATATATTTGGAAATCGAACTTAAGCTGCCTTTCACAGCCCAATTAGTGTTACTTTAATAATGATAAGTTTTGGGATATGGTTCAATAGGCCAAGTAATTACCAAGCAAGAATGAAGACCCGAGTTCAATCCCCCAGAACCCATTTTTTTTAAATGCAGACATGGGTGACATCAGCTAGTAGCACAAATGCCAACAAGACAGAGGTAGAAGATCCCTCAAGCTTGCAGCCATCCAGCCTTGCCTAAAGAGTGAAGCTGAGACAAATGAAAGTTCCTGTCTCAGAGAAACAAGGTGGGTGGCTCCTGAGCTGTGCTACCCAAGACTTACTTCAGACTTCAGACCACTGCATGCACACACACACACACACACACACACACACACACAGACACACACAGACACACACTTGCATGTGTATGCACACAAAAACATATGCAAAAGATACTACAAAAAATTAAGACTGTGTTTTCTTTATTTTGGAAAATGTGGTACATTTACACAACAGAGTATTACACAGCAGAAAAAAATAAGGACATCTTGAAATTTGCAGGCAAATGGTTAGATCTAGAAAACATCATATTGAGTGAGGTAACCCAGATCCATAAAAACAAACATCATGTGTACTCACTCATAAGTGGCTTTTAGACAGAAAGAAAAAAAAAGCCTACAATATGATGTTCCCATTTGCCTGCAATTTCAAGATGTCATTATTTTGTTCTGCTGTGTAGTACTCCATTGTGTAAATGTACCACATTTTCTTTATCCATTCTTCAGTTGAGGGGCATTTAGGTTGTTTTCAGGTTCTGGCTATGACAAACAATGCTACTATGAACATAGTTGAGCACATGTCCTTGTGGTATGATTGAGCATCCTTTGGGTATATACCCAAAAGTGGTATTACTCGGTATTGAGGAAGGTTGTTTCCCAATTTTCTGAGAAATCATCATACTGATATCCAAAGGGGCTGTACCAGATTGCACTCCCACCAGCAATGCAGGAGTGTTCCCTTTATCCCACATCCTCTCCAGCATAAGTTGTCATCAGTGTTTTTGATTTTGGTCATTCTTACAGGTGTAATTGATTTTGGCCATTCTTACAGGTGTAAGATGGAATCTCAGAGTTGTTTTGGTTTGCATTTCTCTGATGACTAAGGTGTTCAGCATTTCCTTAAGTTTCAGTCATTTTAGGTTCCTCTGTTGAGAGTTCTCTGTTTAGGTCTGTACTCCATTTTTATTGGATTATTTGTTCTTTTGATGACCAATTTCTTAAGTTCTTTGTATATTTTAGAGATCAGACCTCTGTCTGATATGGAGTTAGCGAAGATCTTTTCCCATTCTGTAGGCTGTCGTTTTGTCTTGTTGACCATGTCCTTTGCAAAGCACTTTTCATCACTAATTTAATCACTTTGTGCAGAATGCCTGATTAGTCTCCTGATAATGGGTTAGAGCTGAACATCATTATCATAATGGCCAACATAGGATAATGTGCAATTGGCTGCTGCTGCAATGTATCTCTGTCCCTCCTCTAAAATGTTTCATGGACTGATGACCAGCCGGTGCAGTCCATTAGAAGGGCCTATCACCCGTACGCAGCAGAAAGATACCAGAATTCAAGAGAAAATGTAGAAAAGACAGGAAGTAATAAATGTTAAGAAATCACAGTATGAGACACATTCAAGTACAGTCCAGCACTGGTTTAAAATAAATAACATATCAGTCTTTGACAGTCTGACTTTATTCAACTTTTCTGTAAATCTCTTTTCTTCATTCATGTGTTGCTTTTGCTATATTCCTCTTTTAAACTTTCTAAATTATTTTATTTTTGTTTCTCTGTATTTTGGAAGTCCTAAACTACACTCATGGTTCCCCTTGTCATACTACAAGCTCTATATAGTTCACACACCAGTACTTCTCAGGAAGAGTTGCTGGTGCTGGGAAGGAAGGGCAGTGAAGGAAAGCAAGGACGGATGGAAACTGACTTAGCTATGTTTCTGTCACTGCAATAAAACACCACAAATAAGGTAACTTATTTGAAAAGGTATTTAACTGGCTTATGTTTTCAGGGGATCAAAGTCTATGATGACTGTGCAAAGGAACAACTGGGAGCTTAGACCTTGATTTGCAGCAATAAAGCAGAGTGAGAGCACTAGGTATTGCCACAGCACAGAGACACCTCCAAACACACACACACACACGCACGCACACACACATGCACATCACTATAAATAGATCATGATGGATAGATAGATAGATAGATAGATAGATAGATAGATAGATGATAGATAGATAGATGATTGATAGATAGATAGTAGATAGATAGATAGATAGATAGATAGATAGATAGATAGATAGATGATAGATAGATAGATGATTGATAGACAGATAGATAGTAGATAGTAGATAGATAGATAGATAGATAGATAGATGATAGATAGATAGATGATTGATAGATAGATAGATAGATAGATAGATAGATAGATAGATAGATGATAGATAGATAGATGATTGATAGATAGATAGATAGATAGTAGATAGATAGATAGATAGATAGATAGATAGATAGATGATTGATAGATAGACAGATAGATAGTAGATAGATAGTAGATAGATAGATAGATAGATAGATAGATAGATAGATAGATGATAGATAGATAGATAGATGATAGATAGATAGATAGATGATAGATAGATAGATGATTGATAGATAGATAGATAGATAGATAGATAGATAGATAGATAGATAGATAGATAGATAGATAGATAGATAGATGATAGATAGATAGATAGATAGATAGGACAGACAGAGAGATACAGATAAATAAAGAGACAGACATAAAGATAAAAGGAAAATAAAGAAACTGTTAACTGTGCTGCATCTTATCTCATGTCAGAAGCTAAGCAGTGGCAAGTCTAGACAGCACTGGGAGGAGAGAGGTTGTCTGCCTAGGGAGAGAGTAGTTTTCAATATAATACCCAAACCAGGTAAAAGATCTTGTCATTTGTTGGTTGTATATTTGTGTTGCTGACTAGCCCTCGGGACCCAAGAAATAGCACAGCTTTTTCTTATCCACAAATACTTGAGTTTCCCATAGGTCAAAAATTCAAGAATAAACAGTTCGAAGGGAAGCACATCACCAGAAAGGTGAGTAGCTCGGGTCTTGAGCAGTAATGCTGGACCAGCCTTGTTTACATCACAGATTGTGCAACGAAGAGGTCCCAGTGAGCTAAAGAATTTACACATGGGCCTCTCAGAGGTGCAGTTTAAACACCAGCTATGCAGAGAACACAAGGGACTTCTTGCTTTTAACAGGAGAAACCTCAGCACACAAAAGAGGTCAGGCCAGGGTCAATGACAAAGATTGAATTGTTCCCTCAAACACCTACTACAAACACTGCAGGGGACCAAGGAGACAGTACCAAGCACAATAAGGTGAAAGCCACAGCTCTTCTCTTCTCCAGGTCTCCAGGCTGGTTCCTCACAGATACAGGGGCATGAAGACGTGGCATAAGTTAGCAATGAATTAGAAACTTAATATTGGTTATCCTGAGCTAAAGGAAAGAGCTGACAATCTACTCAATAAGACAGGGAAGGTAAAGGTGAAAGGAAAGTGACCATTTGGTCAAACACACAGATGTTTAAAGAAAGATAAAAATTGTTTCGCCTGTGGCCTCCTATGTCACTAGATGCCCCTGGTGGCATTAGTAAGTCTGCACAGAGTTCATAAGTCAAGACAGTGTCCATCTGGGTGCTTCAACAGGGCCATAAATACATCTACAAGTACAAGCAGGTGAGGTTCATTTTAAAAGTAGAGATAGGTCCTAACTGCGAAGTAAGGGCACAGATTTAGTTAGTTACACTGCAATAAAAAAAGACTAGTAATAATGAGACAGGATCTCGCTTTAGTCTCTTGGACAAGTGTTGACTTTGAAAATTCCAAGGCTCATGGCATGACAACAAGAAGAAATGCTGTACTCCGGTTGTTAGACACTGAAATCTATTCTGCAGAGCAGTGCCTCTGAATGTAAGCAATTTACTGCTCAGAGAGGGATCTTGGATGGTCAGCAGAGATGGCTCAGTAGGTAAGCACCTATGCACTCAGAGGATCTAAATATGAGCATCCAGATACCCTGTAAAACACTGAGTGTTGCAGTCAGCATCTGTAACTTCAGTGCAGAGGAGGCAGAGAATTGTAGATAGATTCCCCGAAGCTCACTGGATAAAGAATGACCTAGGAATGATACCGTAAGCTGACCACTAACATCCATAGGAAGGTGTGTATACATGCACATCAACTTCCATACACACATTCGCCCACACCCACACTAGCAAGCACATACATCATACATACAGCCCAATACACACAAATGAAACAAAGAAAAGAAGCGTTGAACTTTGGTCTGCACTTTCACCGTCTCTAAATCAGCGAATGGAGGAAGAACTGTTTACATTGTCCTGACTGGAAGGCTTTGGAAAAAGTAGTTACAACTTGGGCAAAGCCTGGCTACTCCATGAACCTCCACAGATATCTGCTCCGCAGCAGAAGCCAGGCTTCCAGGCTTGGCATAGATCCATACTTGAGTCATGGGATTGCTCCTTTTCTCAGCTTTTATGGCATTCTTGTTTGAATTGTTCTTTTGATTGAGTCCCATTTGTCCCCTCGGTAAATCTTTGCTCTCAGTGTGACATTTTTCAGGTGTAGCATAAATATTAGCATCTGTCCCCAGGAGAGGAATTTGCTTGTAGAATGAACGAGGACCCATGCTCTGTTTCCCTCATTTTGGCATTTTGGTATGTATTTCCAACTAATAATATATACATTAAAGCACTGTGTGATTTAAATAAGCTCAGAATGGTAGTTTCACTCATTAGTGAAATAAGATTTGCTGATCTTCTCATGAACTTTTATCAACTGAAGCTTAACACAAAATACTAAGCCAGGTTGAAGTCTTTCTATTTGGTTTTTACAACTTTTATTAAAAATTAAAATAAAGAAATCCTATTGTTTTTATAAATTACTATACTTATTCTAAAAATATAAATTATTCTATAAATTCCTATTTTAAATGTAAATATAAATTGTTCTGTAAAATATAAAAAGGTGAAAATAGCACAGGAGGCCAGGGATTTAATTTTAATTCTAGAAAATTCTGTGATAATTCTCATGTAGAGTACAGAACAGATAATTCAATGTGGACAGAATTAGGAACAATTTGTATTATCTATATAGAGGCTTGGGATAGTGTTACCAAATGTCTGCTCTGTGATGAATCTAAGAAGAAAATACTCTCCGCATAATAAATAATTAGCCCCTCTGATTATTAAGCATGGTGAGTATTGACGGCAAGATTCCAAAATGCCACCAAAATTCTAGCCCCAGTATATGAGCTCTTGTAATTCCCACCTGGAATGAGTATGAGTAGGGCTGCAAAGATAGTGGGATAGTCCCTTCCACGATTACATTACATGACACAACTTAAGAAAGAAACGGAACGTATAATGGAGTAAAAAGAATTAAGTAAGTCGGGAGATAAGAAGGGCCTTGGAGAGTACAGAATGTGAAGAGGATCAATGATGCTAAAGGTGTTTTTAAAAGTTATATGGATAAAGGAAGAGAAGGGCAGAAAGCACGGGGTGCAGCTGAGGAGAGGGAGCCGAAAAAGGCCAGATCCTATAGCCATACTCATGAATATCTTGCATATCACCATAGAACCTTCACCTGACGATGGATGGAGATAGAGACAGAGCCCCACATTGGAGCACCGGACTGAGCTCCCAAGGTCCTGATGAGGAGCAGAAGGAAAGAGATCATGAGAAAGAAAGTCAGAACCGCGAGGGATGCGTTCACCCACTGAGACGGTGGGACAGAACTAACGGGAGATCACCAAGTCCAGTTGGAATGGGACTGATGGAACATCCGACCAAACCGGACTCTCTGAAAGTGTCTGATGGTGGAGGCTGACCGAGAAGCCAAGGACAATGGCGATGGGCTTGGTCTCTACGACAAGGACGGGCTCTGTATGAACCTTGTCAGTTTGGTTGCTCACCTTCCTGGACCTGGAGGGAGTTGGGAGGACCTTGGACTCAACATAGTGTAGGGAACCCTGATGGCTCTTTGGCCTGGAGAGGGAGGGAGTGGGGGTGTGGGTGGAGGGGAGGGGAGGGGAGGGAAGGGGGAGGAGGAGGGGAGAAGATGGAAATTTTTAATAATATAAAAAAGAAAGAAAAAAAAGGTATATGGAAACAAACTTCCTAAAATACATACACAAAAAGTTTAAACTGAATTAAAATGATGCTTTCCTAGATACCATAGAACATCAGGGAGAAAAGAAAGCCCAGTGCCAAGTGTGGTTTACCTCTTTTGTAGTTGTTTTTCAATGGGGTCACACTGGCCCTCAAATTTTATAAGCTATTGCCGCTTTTCTTTGTTATCCTGCAGAACTAAATAGTAAGCCACATACTTGAGCCTTATCAAGTAAGGATGAAACTGAAAGCTTCATGCCTACCAGCTAGTTTTCACAGTGCTCAAAGGGGACTGAGGGGAAGGCTAGACTGGCAAGGCACACACCCACTGCTGCAATGGAGCAGAAGTTATGAGAGTAACCAACCATTTCCAGATTGCATTTAAAGCTCGCTCTATAAGATGGAACCAATACCCGGCACTATAAATGAGGCAAAGAACAAGTGGTTTGGCATGTCATAGTCCCCTAGGAAGAACATGCTATCGTTATTATGCTAAATGGATGCAGTATTAAATTGATGTCCAGTGACATCATAATATCCTCCCAACCCTCATCAGAGGAGCTTCTTTGCAGTGTGTGATTTAAACAGAGACTCACAAGGCATTAATATGCAGAGAATAAGAGATCATGAAATATTCGGACCTAAATGAGACATCTATAACACACACACACTTCCAAGGATCATGGATCGTTACAGAATAAGATGTGGATAAATTATTAGAGGCGGATCCAGAGGCAGTGCATGACAACAGTAAAACAGTGTTGTCTGGATAACAGCAGGGCAGTTGTGCATGGAAATCCCAGCTGTGAGTACCTAATGCACAAGACCTATGTAACATCAAGCCAGACATAAATACAAGCATGGAAGGAGGAGGTAACAAAGTCCCACCCATAAATGAAGAGCTACTGACAATGGACATCCTGTGAGGGGAGGGTAGGGAGGGAGGGAAGGAGGGGGAGGGGGGAGGGGAGAGGGAGGGAGAGAGAGAGGGAGGGAGGGACCTTTCTTCCAGGATGAGAACCCTGGGAGGCTGTCCCTGCTTCATTCAGTAAATGACTCTCCACCTATGCACATACCTGGGGGCAAGAGGTGAAGCCCTTGAATTTAAAGGGCAAGAGAAAGAAAGAGAAAAAACATCAAACTAAGAAGATCCATAAAACATCATAGAAATGGATAATTCAAAGGTGCTTTCCTAGGCTAACTAATGCTCTGATCACACATTTACTTCACAAAATATTACAAATACAAAGTTCATCATCATTAATTTTAGTAAATGTGCTTCAGTTTTTTTTTTTTTTAAAAAAAAAAAAGTGTAAGTTTTTTTCCTGTGGAAAAAAATGTATAGCTCTGTCTTATTGATCTTTTCTTCGTGGCTTTAGTGGACCCTCAAGGTCAACTCCAGGCAGGAATAGAAGCTTAAGATCCACATTGTAAGGCTGCTGTGCTATCCTGTTTCTACACAGGTCAGGCAGCAGTCAGACGATTATAAGATGTCATCCTCTAATCTGAGCTTCTAATACTTAAGAGATCACTGGAGAACCCACAAGTTTAAAAACTGTCTTCCAGAATGTTTAATGTGCTTTTTAAAGGTGAACTCAAAAGATTTACCTGCAGAGCAGATAAAGATCAGGCCCAGGGTCCCGCAGCAGCCAGCAGGACACTATTAACATCAAATGCAAGACATTCCTTATACTGCTTTAATTATCAATGCTAATAGGAGAAGCCCAGGGCAATAAATTCAGGCTCTGGTTGGCAAAGGAACGCTAGTTTTCATGTTTCATTTCTACAGACATTATATTCTTATTTAACTTTAAGTGTCCTTGCTTGTTCCTTCCATCTCGTTCTTGGTGTCCTGCACAGCTCTTTCCGAAGTAAGAAGCCAAAGATGGCTGAGTTTTAACCAATCTTAAGTATTCCACAACTACTATCAACCCCCATGAGAAATATTGCAGCCCAGGTTCTGCCTTAGCTGATGAGGCTTTTATATGATGCTTTGCTCTGTTGAAGTGCTTATATACATGATGTTGTGTTTACAAGGCATTGTCAGGAGCATGTTTTGTTTGAGTCAGGATAAACCTTGCTAATAGAAAGGGTCTTCTTATTTCTTGACAAGATTGCACAATTCAAGTAACCTATGCCTCTCTAATAAAGCCTTCTGATTTTCCTTTGTACAAACAAACTCATGGGACAAGCAGGATATTTATTATACAGCCTGGTTGGGGGGGGGGGGGTAAATGGGAGGTGGGGAGGAGGCGAAAATTTTTAATAAAAATAAAAAAAAAGAATGATAAAAAAGTAAGGGTGCCTGGGATAGAATTGAGAAATGAGAAAAACAGAAGAAAAAGAAAAGAAATTCACAGAGAGGAGCTCATATTTAGATTACAACATTTGAACGAGGTTATTTAACCTCCAGAAATGATTTCTGCACAAGTTTCAACTTTTATTTCATCTCCAACCACATGAGCCATCTAGAGTGCACCTGCACATTTGAACTTTTATAAATCCCATGAAGAGCCAGTGTGAGTCTAATAGCCATCTGCATCTAGAATGGGAAGTCCTTCCTAACTCTAGCCACCAGTCTGTGGCCAGTGTTCAGTGGCCCACATTCTCTGTTCCTGCCAAGCCAGCGTCCAGACATCCTCACTAATTTTTCTCTTCTACCCCATGCTGTTCATGTTTGTGTCACCTCCTAAGAGGTCCCTTAAAGTTTCGTTCATCTGTGAACATTTTCTTTTTTTGAAAAAAAAAATAGGGTGTTTTTTGCTCTTGTGTGTAAGTGTATGTGTGTGTCTGTGTGTAAAATCATATGTATAGTCCTGCACAGTGATAAAAAGTTACATGTACAGAAGAGCTGCAACCTAAACACATGGTTTTAAAAATGGAGCAAAACTAAAAACTAAACGTGTCCTATGGACTGACAGGTGTCGGGGCCTTCCCCTTCAGCCCCTTGCCTTTCACAGCTCACGCTGCTCTTCCTATTGGAAAGCTTTCTCAGGAAAGCAACAGCAGCTATCACAGGTGGACATTTATTTGTATGTATCATGAAGAAAGGTACATTTCCATTCCCTCAAACTGTTTGTAACTGTAATTACTGTTTCTAAGTCTCTGCCTCTTCCTCCCTCCCTCCCCTTTCCCTTAATCCACCCCCCCCACCGTGTGTGTGTGTGTGTGTGTGTGTGTGTGTGTGTGTCTGTCTGTCTGTCTGTATGTATGTATGTATGTCTGTCTGTCTCCTCCTCCCACTCTAATGGTGCAGTCATATTAACTGCCCTAACTTCATTTCTCTTTTTTGAGGAGTTAGAGCAGTGAAATCTGGCCCCAGTCTTCACGCACGCCTGGCCATAAAACTAAATGGGTGTCTGTCCCCTCCCAACCTTGTTCTCACATGGCTCTGAGAGGAAAAGTGATCTGTTTCACCCAGACAGATTCTGCTGCTCTTTTCATGGCCGTAGCACGAGAAGGTCAAAATCAGAGGAGGACGAGCTGGCACAGCTGCATGCGGAGAAGGTAACATGCATTGTGTCGGCCAAGCAGAGATTGTTATGATGATGAGAATGGCTGATTTAGTGAGCCAGTTTCTCTCCAGTGCCTGGCTGGAACTCATGGGCGCCTCATTGAAGCAGTATGGAAATAATTCTCCTCCTACTCAGTGAGGAGCAAGTTAATGCCCATAAATGTTTATGTCTGAAGCCGGAATCCCTAATCCCAGTCCTGTTTTTCATCTCCTGGACTGGCCTGCAATGAGTCAAGGGGCCATGATCCTAACTCTGAACTTTAAGGTGCAAATATCTTATTTCAGCCCAAGATACTGCAGGTTCAGTCCTTCACCACTCTCCTGATTCAGTAGTAACAGAAGAGACAGAGAAACAATAATGTCGACAGAAGCGTAGGGTCTCTGCTGCTTTCCCATTTCAAGTTTGGAAGCCCAGCCGCAGAGCAACCTAAAATGATGTACCTTAGGTTAGAAGTGGCAGCGGCACTTCTAACAGTTCCAGAGTCTGGAAAGGGCGAGATAGAGTACATTGTTCGGCACAAAGAAGCCCTAATGGCCTCAGAGCCGTGTCCTCCTAATGAGAAACGATAGTCTGCGGCCAGATGCTCCGCATGATGATGAGCACTTTAGCGCCAGAAAGAGGCACAAAAAAGGGCCATGAGCTCAGCACTTTGAAAACAAAGGCCTCTGTGGAAACTCACGCCTATTAATATAAATGCTTCTGTATACATTCAGCTTCTGCTCCTAGTCCACCAATTAAAAGCAATAGAAGTTTCCATACCATTCCAAGAGGGAAAAAAAAGCCATCAAGCACATCCAGGGACACCTAATTTTCTCCCGTGATCGTGTTTGTTGCAGCTAAAAGAATAAAAATATTCCCTTGAAAACAGTGACACTCCTTGGCTTGTTTATATGCCAGAAACAAAACAGGGGTCGTTATTTGGATTCGCAGCTGTTTTCACTGGTCAACAGAGTAGTCTAAATACAGTTCCAGATAGTAGCTCGCATGAGCACATGAGCCTCCCAGGAAACCAAGGAAGTGAACTAATGATACCCTACTCGAACAATAGTTGCTCTTTTCCTTGTGGTTTGGAGAAATGGCAGCTTAATTGATACTTAGCAATGACTATCAGATCAAAACAATCATGTGATTGTGAACAAGCACCAGCATTCTACTGTAGTTTCATGGAATTTGAAATCAGGTATATGGATTTCAAACTAATTCCTTAATCTCCCTAGCTGTGTGACAGTGCTTTGCAACTCAACCTCCCTCTGCTTCTGCATCCTCATCCAGGATGTGGTCCTGGCTAAAAGGTGCACAGCAAGGGGCTCTTTGGAGGAGTAAATGGGACATACACATGGAGACATTGGCACAGACTTCAGCGTCTATTATACCCTTTAGATCTTTAACTATTTTTGCTAACATCTGTGATTTCAAGGCATCTTGGAATTTCAGAATTGTCATGCAGGAACTTCACAAATAACTTATCTTTGTGAATTGTGACAGGTACTTTAAAAATGTCCTTAATATCAAACAACAATCAAATCCACTGTCTAAGGTATTTTTCCATAGAGGTGCATTAATGCAAATTAGACAGAATGACTTTTCCTGGTTATAATTGGGCTGAAATGAGGTGGAAGGAACAGAAAGACAATTAACTTTAGCTTTTTTTTTTTAATCTCCAGCAGTTGGATGTAGGTTTTAGTGCCTCTTGGTTATAGACTGTCAATGCTGCCAGGAGAAATTATTCAGAGACCTTCAAGGAGCTTTGTTTATCTCATTTTTCAATTAACCTCTGTGTTTTAACTTCCTCCTGGTGCCTATGCCAATTCACACGAAAGAACAAATAAAAAAATCCCTGTTCACTGTCATTATGCCTCTGCTTCACAAATCATGTTTTGCTTTTCCTGCTCCATGCATAAAGAAAATGCATGGAGGAAGTAAATTTCATTTGCATATGAACGGCAAAGTAGCAAATGATTTAATATAAATTAAGTTTTCATAGTAACTATTCCCTCTGTCTTTTCCTTGGTTCTTCATGTAAGGCAACAACACCATTCAGCTCTGCTAGCACAGAGATCAAAGTGTATTTGAAGGCTGGGATTTTTATTATCCCCTTAGTTCAAGATTTCAGACCTACAGCATATGTGCATGACAAGACACCAAGATTCTTCTCTTTTTCTTGCACACTCAGCATCACTGGCTTAAAGCTAAGACTCTCCCGTTCCTTCACATGCATGATAATAGTGCTAACATGTCTCACCCTTATTTTTTATCATCTATTGTGTAAATAGTCTTATTGAAACATTTTCATACATGCATATGACCTACTTTGATCATACTTAACCCCCAACCTAATTGTCATTTATTGTCATTGCCAAGAGTAAATAGGTTTTCAGGTCAGGAATTATCACATCATTTAAAATAGCATAGGAAAGTTCATCCTTAAACTGATAAAATTCCATCTATACAATTAAGATATTCTTTCCAAAACTGCCAAATGATATAGACAACACATGCCATTTCTATTATGCTGCCTAAGAAATAAAAATGCAGGGAATGGCTTTTGTTTGCTCCTTTTGTTTTGTTTTGTTTTTTGTTTTTTGGTTTTTTTTTCTGTTGGTCTTGGCCTTTTATTTTATCTATTTTTTATTAAAAATTTCCACCTACTCCCCTCCTCCCATTTCCCTCCCCCTCTCCACACTCCCCCTCCCCATACTCCCCCTCTCCCTCCCTCTCCAGTCCAAAGAGCAGTCAGGGTTCCCTGCCCTGTGGGAAGTCCAAGGTCCTTCCCCCTTCATCCAGGTCTAGGAAGGTGAGCATCCAAACAGACTAGGTTCCCACAAGGCCAGTACATGCAGTAGAATCAAAACCCAGTGCCATTGTCCTTGGCTTCTTAGTCAGCCCTCATTGTCAGCCACGTTCAGAGAGTCCGGTTTGATCACGTGTTCCATCAGTCCCAGTCCAACTGGCCTTGGTGAGCTCCCATTAGAGTATTCAAGGAGATATCCCCAGTTTGTTCCTTGGGCAGCTGAGGAGAGGGCGCCTGAACTGACCCTATCCTATAGACACTGATGAATATCTTGCATATCACCATAGAACCTTCATCTGGCGATGGATGGAGATAGAGACAGAGCCCCACACTGGAGCACTGGACTGAGCTCCCAAGGTCCAAATGAGGAGCAGAAGGAGGGAGAACATGAACAAGGAAGTCAGGACTGTGAGGGGTGTGCCCACCCACTGAGACGGTGTAGCTGATCTAATGTTTGCTCCTTTTGAAACACTTTAGAAGAACTCAGGAAGTTTGAACTAAGATGGTAGTGTTGAGTATTAAATAGGATGCAGGTATTGAATATCTGTCACCGATTGTTATAAGATAAGAGCTAACCTGGCTCTTTGACAACACTAAAGACAATACAAAATCAAAATTGTAGGTGTTAAAATGGCTTTTCATTGCCCCAGCGATGTCAACCTTCTCTTAGGCAGCTCGCTACACCATAATAAAGTCCCAGAGACACTTGTGATAATAGGAAGTTTCTTCTCACAGTTTTAGTGTCTGGTTATAACCACAATCTGGTGGGGAAAGATCAGTTCCTAGTAAGAGATTTCCTAATGCCCAGAAAAGCTTTTTCTGTTTTGCTTCCTCTGTATAAATGTTATTAAAGTCACCAAGAGGTTCCCTCACCCACACGACCTAATCAAGACCTAATGAAATGCCCCCAGGCCTCATTCCCTATAACTTACATTTTGGCTTCAACACATGAATTTGAAGTATATCCAAACATTTAGTCTGTTTTTAAACAGAAGAAAGTAAAAAGATTGCTGTTGGAGGCTGCTTTTTCATTTCCCAGCTACTCAGACTCCCAAAAGAATCACACAGAAACTATGTTAATTACAACACTGCTTGGCCTATTAGCTTGTACATATTTATAGCTCACTCTTATCTCTTAAATTAACCCACTTCTGTTATTTTATATCTTATCATGAGGGTTGTGACCTATCAGCAAGGTTCCAGCTGGCAGCTTTCCCCTCTGGCAGCTACTTGGCATTTCAATGGCTCTGCCTCCTTTCTCCCAGCATTCAGTTTAGTTTTCCCTGTCTACCTCTATTGTGATCTGTGCAAGCCCAAGACAGTTTCTTTATTAACCAATGGTATCCACAGCATACAGAGGGCAATCCCACATCAGTTAGTGTGAATTGAATTCTTTAGATATGAGCCTGTTCAACATGCAGGGGACGTGTTCTAATAACTTAATGGGTATAGGTGCAGATTTTAGTTGATGAGGGTGGTCTGGTATGTGTTTCAGAATATCCATTACTGGGGCTAGGAAGTTACTCTGTGAGAAAAGTCTTTTAAATGAAATTTTTTATTTTGTCTCCATGTTAGTGGTTGAACTTCAGACTTACTTCAAATTTACACTGAACAAACCTACTGGGTGCCCTGTGGCTCCCTGTGAACCAGCCCTAAGGACCTCCGTGAGTGGATCGTGTCTCTCTACATTAGAAGCAAAGTCATAAATATCATCACAGTGTCTTTTCAAAACACTGAAAGAATATCTCAACATCTTGCTATCTCACTGCACGTCCCATTAACTAAGAGCTGACCTGACTCCACCAATCTTCCTTAAAAGCACTTTCAGTCAATGCCAGCTTCTGATCCCGCAGACCTGGCGTGGATTGGAGCCTGATATGAAACCAAACACCATTCTCCAGATCCTGTTATTCATACTTATTTGTCAGAAAAGAAATGTATTTTTTTAATTCTTTAAAAGATAAGGAAATCACTTAAAAGTCCTAGACAAACGTACACTTGATTTCAAGAGGAAAAAGAAAAAGAAAAGAAAAAAAAATTACAAGTGTAAGAAAAAAGGTGGCAGAAGAGTTTAGATAGTCTCTAAAATATAAATGTGGAGAATATAACATTACTTCAGGAAAGCATTCTCTGCGCTGAAAGATAGAAAGCCTCCGGATTCATCACAGTGAAAAGGTCTTGGATTGGAACTGCAGCAGCCTGGAGGAGACTGACACAGCATTCAGTCCTTTTCATCTGGCTGGTGAGAACAGATTCTTCCAGACCAGGCACATCCAAGTTTTCATTCAGATAGAGCCAGGCAGACTTAAAAGCATCTGTGAAGTTTTCTATTTCAGTTTCTGTTTTGCTCAAGAACCATTGGCTGCAGGTCTCTGAACTGCCTGTCTTGTTCAGAACTAAAGATCCTACTGTCTGCATTGTTGACTTCAGAGATGTGGCACACGCCCTGGTGAGAGGGACAAAGGCAGACAGACTCAGCATCACTGGATCTGACATTTAACACTGCACACAGAAAAAGCTGCTGCTGCCTTCACTTAAAAAACAAATTATAGGAAAGAACAGACAAAAATAAGTTATGTTCCAGAAATAGAAATACTAACATAATACCAGCATAATCAATGTAATGATTTGTTTTGTACTGGAGTATTGAACATTGGCCATTCAGAGGGAAATGCATTATGCTTCCAAATACTGACATGTAGGCATTTGATGTGTGTGTATGTGCATGCATGTATACACTCATGAGTCTATGTGTGTGAATATGTGTGTATACATATGCTAACCACAGTTTTACACATATATGTGCCTATTTATCCAAGAGCTCAATAAGCAAGCTGAAAAAATTAGTGTACTCTAGTATTATCTTATAACAGAACATCACTTAAGAAACTGATGAAACTTTTCAAAAATATTCCATAAACAGAGTACTTTTCATCTCTAAAGAAACATTCAACTGTTTATATTTTCAATTCATTTTACTTGCAAGTTCATTTGAGTCCTAATATTATTCCTACTGTTAAGTATACGGGCTTATAAACTATTTATTTAAAATGTGTGTTGCATATATCTTGTGTGATAGTTCTTTAGGGGGTTCAAGTGTTGAAGATTGCAGTGATAGTGTTATTAATCATAATGGTGCTGATATCATCTATGGATGAGTTCATTAATTAATTGTTATTGAAAGGGACATTAGAAGATAGGCCTTCTTGGTCCAAGTTGGCATTGAAGCATCCATCCTATCTATCTATCTATCTATCTATCTATCTATCTATCTATCTATCTATCTATCTACATCTTTCCCCACCCCCATTTCTCCTGAATGCCATGAAATCACAGCCTTACTACTTCATATCCTCCTGTGATTTCTGCTGTGTCACAGGCCCAGAAACAATGAAGACAGCCAACTATAGACTGAAACCATGAGCCTAGATAAACCTTTTCTCTTCTACGTCGATTTTTTTCTTTTTTGGGGGGCGGCTACTTTCTCATTGTGATTTAAAAAGCAATACACCATATGCTGCAAATGTTCTCATTAACATGAGGTCCAGTTTTCAATCAACTGGTAGGATATGGAGGAAGATGAAAAGCAGACACAAGAGCCAAAGAGGTGATATCAAGTACTTAGAGTAGTTTGAAAAGGTGCAACATCATTATAATTTGAATAAGAATACCCATCTCCTTAACACATGTTGGCAGTGACTGGTCAAACCCCAAACTGCTATAACATCAGAACTGAAACTGAAATGGAAACAAAAGGCTAAATTCACCAGGTTTCCCAGTAGAAATGAGAAGAATAAATCTTTTTTAAAAGTGTCCCAGTGGACTGCAGATATGTCTCAGTAATTAAGAGTACTGATGGTTCTTCCAGAAGATCTAGGTTAAGTTCCCAATATTGACATGGTGATTAACAGCTGTAACTCCTGTTCCAGATGATCCAAGGCCATCTTCTGACCCCTGCGAAGACATATATGTGGTATACAGACATATTTACAAGAAATTCCCTCATAAACACAAAATACAAATAATTAAATCTCAGAAACTATCTAAAGACGTATATTAAAAATAAAACTTCCATAAGAATTTAAGCCAGAATATCATAGTAGTATTTTAATTATACAAGTGAATTTTTCATTGAAAAACAGAAATGGAAAATAATAACCCTTCTACTCTGTTGCCTAAAAATAGATACTAGAGTTAAATGGGGAAATAGTTTATGGCATTTGTTAGGAGGAATGTCTGTCTCTATAATACCATTCATACCTCAAGGAATTGGCTTCCATAAAATACATGTGTTTCGTCTGGTTATACTAAACTTCTCTTATTTAAAAGAAAATAAACAAGTCAATAAGAAATACCCCATGAGTCAATACCCAGGCAAGCATTGCAAATACAAATTCTTACACTATTCTTTAAGCCTGTATTCTAGGAGAAGTTCACCTGCAGTTTGGCAGACCCCTATGAAGAAACAGAAACTGCAAGAGAACAGGACACCCCAAAGGGAATATGGAAAAATGTATATATCCTCTCAAGAAAAGGTGATATGAGGAAAGCCTCCAGATGCCATTCACCAGTGATGTTCTCAGGGATGAAACATGCAGTTATTTTATGCATCATTGAGAAACATTTTTAAACACTGCCAATCATAGTTGTAAAACAGCATGGATTTAATGTGTAGTTCTATTTCAGAAACAGACAAGGGACAGTTGTCTGATGATCTTAATGATGTAAAGGGATTTGACTGTCAAAAAGCTGAAATGTCAAACCATAAATCACAATGGTTTTGGAAAGGGTTTGGGTGTATGTATTTCTGTTCGGAGATAAAGGAGAGAGGACAAGCCCAGAGAGCATATAGATGCAATTAAAATTCAGAGTGTGTGACATGGATGTTCTTACATAAAAGGGGACATGAGAGGGTAGAATGGAGAGCAGGCATGGGTTGATGGTATGGTCACATCTTTCTTTTTTGTTGTTTTTTTGTTTGTTTGTTTGCTGAAACTGGTAATTTGATCATTTCTCTTTTTCCCCATTATTATTATTATTACAAATTTTCACCTCCTCCCCTCCTCCCATTTTCTTCCCCCTCCACTAATCCCCCCTTCCCCTTCCTTACCAGTACAAGGAGCAGTCAGGGTTCCCTGCCCTGTGGGAAGTCCAAGGTCCTCCCCTCTCCATCCAGGTCTAGGAATGTGAGCATTCAAACAGACTAGGTTTCCACAAAGCCAGTACATGGAGTAGAATCAGAACCCAGTGCCATTGTCCTTGGCTTCTCAGTCAGCCCTCCATGTAAGCCACGTTCAGAGAGTCCCATTTGATCACATGCTCAATGGATGTGACCCAGTCCAGCTGGCCTTAGTGAGTTCCATTAGATCGGCCCCGTCGTCACAGTGGGTGGGCGCACCCCTTGTGGCCCTGACTTCCTTGCTCATGTTCTCTCTCCTTCTGTTCCTTATTTGGACCTTGGGAGCTAAGTCCAGTGCTCCAATGTGGGTCTCTGTCTCTATCTCTGTCCATCTCCAGATGAAGGTTCTATGGTGGTATACAAGATATTCATCAGAGTGGCTATAGTATAGGGCCAGTTTAGGCGCCCTCTTCTCAGCTGCTCAAGGAACTAGCTGGGGATATCTCCTTGGACACCTGGAAACCCCTCTAGAGTCAAGTCTCTTGCCAACCCTCAAATGGCTCCCTTAATTAAGATATATACTTCCCTGCTCCCATATCTACTCCTCCTCCATCCCAACTGTCCCATTCCCCCAAGTTCTCCCCATCCTCCCCTTCTCACTTCTCTTGCCCCATCTCCCCTTACCTCCATCCCTCCCCCACCCCCAAGCTCTCCATTTTTGCCTAGAAATCTTGTCTACTTCCAATATCCAGGAGGATAACTACATGTTCTTTTTTTGGGGGGGGAGGGGGCTTCACCTTCCTATTTAGCTTCTCTAGGATCATGAATTATAGACTCACTGTCCTTCATTTATGGCTAGAATCCACTAATGAGTGAGTACATACCATGTTCATCTTTTTGGGTCTAGGTTACCTCACTCAGGATAGTGTTCTCCAAGAAACTAGTCTTCAAAATGCTAATTAACCCAATTAAAAATGGGGTACTGATCTGAACAGAGAATTCTCAACTGAAGACGTTCAAATGGCCAAAAGACACTTATGGTCATGCTCAACCTCCTTAACGATCAGGGAAATGCAAATCAAAACAACTTTGAGATACCATCTTACACCTGTCAGAATGGCCAAAATCAAAAATACCCATGATAGCCTTTGCTGGAGAGGATGTTTAGTAAGAGGAACACTCATCCATTGCTGGTGGGAATGCAAACTTGTGCAACCACTTTGGAAATCAGTGTGGTGGTTTCTCAGGAAATTCGGGATCAACCCACCCCAGGATCCAGCAATACCACTCCTGGGAATATACCCAAGAGATGCCCTATCATACTACAAAAGCATTTGTTCAACTATGTTCATAGCAGCATTATTTGTAATAGCCAGAACCTGAAAACAACCTAGATACCCCTCAATGGAAGAATAAATAAAGAAACTGTGGAATATATACGCATTAGAATACCACTCAGCAGTAAAAAACAATGACATCTTCAATTTTGCATGCAAATGGTCACTTCTTTCTAGCACTCTGAGTTTGTAGAAGGAAGCGAGCGGCGGGGCTGTGTCCCGCCACCCGGCTAGCTTTGCCCAAAATAATTACACGGAAACTGTATTCTTTTAAACACTGCCTGGCCCATTATCTGTAGCCTCTTATTGGTTAATTTTCACATCTTCCTTTAACCCATATTTAGTAATCCAATCCGTGTAGCACCACAAGGTGTGGCTTACCAGGAGAGATCTTAACCTGCGTCCATCTCAGAGAGGAGAATCATGGTGACTCACTATGGTGACTACCTGAAGCGGCTCCCCACTCCTGCTACCCAGCATTCTGTTCTGTCTACTCCGCCTACCTAATTTTCTGTTCTCTTAAAGGGCCAAGGCAGTTTTCTTTATTAATTAACCAATGAAAGTAACATAGACAGATAACTATCCTCCATCATGAGTTAATGATCTTTCTGAAGCAACCCTGGCTAGAATGTTTGAATGAATTTTAATTATCAACACAGTTCTCCAGGATTCTGAAGTTACAGAGTCCAATACAAGCTTCAGAAGAGGAAACCATGCTAAGGTCTTGATTTGTGCCTGGATAGTTTCCCGTGTTCTTTACTGGGATTCTAAAGAAAATGTACAGTGGTATGTATAGATATTGTATATTCCTAAGTTCTAAGATTTGTTTATGAACTAATGTGTAAGTAAACATTATGGAAAATGTTAACAATAGGATCTTTATTCTTTAATATTTATTAAAAATCTCCACTGATCTTAGAATAGAATTAAACACTGCATAACTGTCCTAAGAGAATGAATCATTTCTTTATTACTAGTCAGGAATTATTTCCCCAAATGTCAAAACTTGCCCTCTAGTAACTCACTTCTGCCTTCCATAGATGCCTGGTAGTATGCCCAAGCCCTCTTTTCGACCTCAGTAGAATGAGTTGGCTCAAGGCAGGCTGTCCTTGAGGACCACCTGGGAGCCTGACTGTGCCCAGTGCACAGCCTGTCAGGAACAGACTCCTGCCAGCACAGAGCAGGGAACACCTGTGCCTCACAGTCTGCACTGGCCACTCTCCGTGCTCGAGTGTCTTTGGAAGCACGAGGCAAATATTTCCCTGGTGTCATTCAGACGCTGATATTTCTCAGTTCATCACTGCACTCTCGAGACTTAATAAGGATTTGGGAAACAGATCAAGGAAATCGGACATTAGTAAAGCTTCCTTCAATTCCCATAGTGTCAATTATAGAAGCAGGACTCTATTCTCTGGCTACTCAACCACACACAATACCAAAGTTTTTATAAAGTTTCAGGTGTGCATGGGCACGCTCTCTCTCTCTCTCTCTCTCTCTCTCTCTCTCTCTCTCTCTCTCTCTCTCTCTCTCTCTCGCACACACACACACACACACACACACACACAAAGAGGCATCCAGGTACCCACACACACACCTCTTGGAGTCTATTTATTTTGAAACCTATTTGGTGCAATGGAGTTAGCTGAAAGTCAGTAACTAGTTACAAAGTATTCACTCTATTTGGGGCCCTACACTAGATATTAGAGGACTAGATAAGACCTTTGTCTTTAAGTAGATCTTAAATAAAATCCAAAACTCTGGTTAGTATATTTACCAGAAAAATGTCCAAATCTAGGAAATTGCTTTCTTTTTTAAAATTATCTTTTCTAAACTTTCTATTTGATTTATATTTTTAACAACGCTTTTTTGTTCTTTCTGAGAATTTTATATATTTATTCAATGCAATAAGATCATATTTCCCATTTCTCCCCTCCAAGTGCTCTGATTCCCTTCAACATGTCTCCATCCCCATTTTATGAATAATTATTTTTTGTTTTTGTTTTGTTTTCTCACCAGAAGGTACTTTGCAGGCTGCCAGGGGAGCCTTACCCAGTATTAGATAAAGAATGCTGCAATACTGACTTTCCAAACAAGATGTGTTCACTGTTGCCATAGTGGCACAGCTATTGTGGAGTAACAACCCACTTTCTAACTTGATTTGAGTCCTTTACCACAGGAGTGAATTTCATGCCTGACAGTTACTCCTAGGTAAAACCCATGACAGTGAAGGACACAGGCCCTAAAGGAAACCTGCTACTGCTATCCAGGCTGTCAAAGCACATTTTTATTAAGAAATTTTTTTCTCATTTTTTTTTATTAAAAATTTCCATCTCCTCCCCTCCTCCTCCCCCTTCCCTCCTCTCCCTTCCACCCATACCCCCACTCCGCCCCTCTCCAAGCCAAAGAGCCATCAGGGTTCCCTTCACTATATTAAGTCCAAGGTCCTCCCAGCTCCCCCTAAGTCCAGGAAGGTGAGCAACCAAACTGACAAGGCTCACAGTGAGCCCGTCCATGCTGTAGAGTTCATGTTCATTGCCGTTGTCCTTGGTTTCTCAGTCCTCCTCCACCGTCAGCCACATTCAGAGAGTCCGGTTTGGTCCCCTGTTCCATCAGTCCCATTCCAACTGGACTTGGTGGTCTCCCATTAGATCTTGAAGTTTTTAATACATTTTTTTTCTCATTTTACGTAGCTATCCCAATTCCTACTCCTTCCACTCCTCCTGCCCCACCTACTCCTCAGAAAGGGTAAGGCTTCCTATGGGGAGTCAAAAAAGTCTGATAATTCACTTCCAGGTAAGACCAAGGCCATCCCCCCATATCTATACTTAGCAAGGTATCCCTCCAAAGAGAATGTACTCCAAGACACCACTTCAAACACTAGGAATAGATCCTCATCCCATTGACAGTGACCCCACAGATGGCCCAAACCTCACAACTATCCCCCACATTCAGTGGTCAAGTACTTGCAAGCATATGTGAGGCTCTGGTGTTTGATTCCCAGAAATGGTAAAAAGGAATTGGTACATAGAAAGGAAGGGAGGGTAGAAGAGAGGGAAGGAAAGAAAGAGGAAGGGAAGAAGAGATGGAGGGAGGAAGAAGAGTAGAAGGAAAGAAAGCCTTATTAGAATCAAGAAGCCAAATGCCTCAATTCTAACATGCTTACCACCTACTGATAACTGAATAAATCACTTAAATCTTTGTCAATATATTAAATGAAGATGACTAATGATAGGACCACTGATTAGATTTCTTAAGCATGAGAATAATAGAAAAGAGTTATTAAGAATTTATGTATTATTAATCTGCTCAAGCTCTTAGCACAGACCTTTTAGAGAGCTTAAGAAATAAGTACTGAAGGCCAAGCCAGTGACCTCTGTGGAAGCAGACCCCAGACAGGAACACCCACAGGAGCAGGTCCAAGCCAGCAACCTCCGCATGACCAGGCTTGAGTGACCAACCTCTGCTGAGCAGGCCTGAGCCAGTGACATCCACAGGAACATGCCTGAGCCAACCAACTTCATAGGACCAGGCCTGAATAAATGGCCTCCTCTGAACAGGCCTTAGCAAAAAAACTCCACTGGAGCAGGCCAGAGCCAGAAACCTTCTCCAGATCAGGCATGAGCCAGCATCCTCCACATGAGCAGGCCCCAGCCAATCAATACCTCAAGACCAGGCCTGAGTCAGTATACTCCATGGGTGTAGGCCCAAGCAGGTGATCTCTGTGGGAGCAGGCCAATTGACTTCTGAGATGGCACAAGCAACATACAGGAGCACCAAATAGCATTTGGGAACACTGAGTACTCTCCAGGGTCACTGGAACCATGGCCCCAACTCTACCACAAGGAGCAACCATATCAGTCTTAGATTTACTGGCTCCTGGAAGCGTGATAACCAGAGATATGACATCAAATACATCAGTCAGAGGAAAAGATGGGTAGAGAATGTCAGCACCACAAAGACCAACATGACAACAGCAAAAAAAAACAGTGGTCTAAAACAGCAAGACTTGAATACCCCAAATCAAACAAAACAGAGAAAATGACCTAAAAAATAATTTTTAGGAGAAGGTTCAATGCCCTTAAAGAGGAAATGAAAAAATCTAACAAAGAAATGGAGGAAAAGACAAAAAAAAAGGAAGAAATCAACAAATCACTTAAATAAACTCAAGAAAAAGCAATCAAACAAGTGGAAGAAATGATTCAAGATTTGAAATTCAAAATAGAGACAATAATGAAAACACAAACCAAGGGAATTCTAAAAACCGAAAATATGGGGAAATGATCAGAAACCACAAATGTAAGCATAAACAGCAGAATAAAAGAGATGGAAGAGACAATCTCAAGCATGGAAGATACAATAGAGGAAATAGACTCATCAGTCAAAAAAACCACTAAATCTAACAAAACTTAACACATAATATCCAGGAAATATGGGACATCATGAAAAGACAAAACTTAAAAATAATAGGGATATAGAAAGGAGAAAATGCCCAACTCAAAGCACAGGAAATATACTCAACAAAATCATAGAGGAAAACCTTCCCAACCTAAAGGAAGATACATTTAAAGATACAAGAAGATTACAGAATACCAGATAGACTGGATCAAAGAAAAAAAAACTCCTCTCACCACATAATAATACAAACAATAAGCCTACAGAATAAAAAAAAGAATATTGAGAGCTGCAAAGGAAAAAAGGCCAAGTAACATATAAAGGCAGACCTATCAGAATTACACCTGACTTCTGGATGGAAACAATAAGAGTAGGAAAGTCCTGGTCAAGCATTATGCAGACATTAAGAGATGACGGATGCCAGCCCAGACTACTCTACCCAGAGAAAATCTCAGTCACCATAGATGGACAAATCAAGATATTTCATGACAGAACCAAATTCAATCAATACCTAGCCACAAACCCAGCCCTATACAAAGTACTAGAAGGAAAACTCCAATCCAAGGAAGTTAGTTACATCCACAAAAGCACGGACAATAGATGATCTCACAACAGTAAATCCCAAAGAAGAGAACAATACACAAAATAACATCACCAACAAGAAAACCTAAAATAACAGGAACTAACAATTACTGACCATTAATATTTTTAATGTAAATTGACTGAGTAAATTGGGAGCATGGGGGTCATGGGAGAGAGTAGAAAGTGATGGAGAAGAAAGGGAGGGGAGCAGAGAAAATTATATAACTCAAGAAAAACAATTTAAAAAGAAAAAAACATATAAATAGATTTAGAGCTCAAAAAAATAAGTACCAGCCTTGCTTTAACTTAATGAAGCCCCCAAAGTAAAATTTCACACCTCAGCATGCAAGGGCACCACAAAGTTAAGAAGAATAAAAAAAAAAAAATAGGTGTATAGGAGCACAACCAATGGCTCCTATTGTAACCAATGGTTACTTTGAGAAATACTGAGCTGAAATCAGCCTCACTGGCTTCCCCATTATTAATAAAGATAATCTAGAATGATTGACAGCTTACATTACCCACTGAAAAGTGTTTCTTAAGGCACAGTCCCTCTTTATTAATTGTAACCTGAAAGTAAATGTAAACATAGATTGCTCATTTGTTCCCAGCTTCCCAGACCCAAATAATCACACAGAAACTATATTAATTACAGTACTGCTTGACCTATTAGCTCAGGCTTCTTATTAACTAACTCTTACATCTCAAGTAATCCATTTCTATTAATCAATGTATGACCAAGAGGCTGTGGCCTACTGGTAAGGTCCTGGTATCTATCTCATTTGGCAGCTACATGGCATCTCTCTGACTATGCTACTCTATATATTTCTTCCAGCCTGGCTATATTCTGCCCTGCTATAGGCTGAAGCAGCTTCTTTATTAAGCAATGGTAACAAAACATATTCACAGCATACAGCATATACAACCTACATGAAACATATGTTTCACCCGGCACTTGAAAGGTGGCATGTTGTTCCCATTGCCACTTTGAGAAACAGTGGATGATGAGCCCCAGTTTAAGTAAGAAATATGAATGCTATACTACAGAATGTATTTTTCCATACCCTCATCCTATGTTTTAATGCCTGTGAGTAGGAATGATTGAAATACATGAGGATTATTTATTTGGGGATCATTATAGTAAAAGACAGTACCTTTTATCTGCAAAAATGATAGGAATTCCCTATATAAATTCCTCTACCTGAACGTTGTTTTCCCTTTGAGCTTTCTGAGCTACTACTGAATACCACAGAGGCCTTTGTGTAGCTATATTCAGATTCTACTTTTGTTGTAGCTAGAGAAAGCATTTGCCTCCAGTCTCTGAAGCACTTTTAGAGCACGCTCAGAAAATAAAATAAAATAAAATAAAATAGAGCAAAAGGCATAAAAGCCATAGCTTAAGAACGTGCCTTGTGTCTGCAGTGCTGAACATAATTGCCTCACAGACTCTGGATCCTGCATTTGTTTCTCTTCTGTGAATTCTCAAGACTACACATTTGACTTCCTGAATATTTATGCAGACCTCTCCTGAACATCTCTCCTGTCTTGCCCCTGTAGCCTAATAATTTACCAGATTCTTTGTAAGGCATAGGTTCCAAACGCCGTTGCACTTCCACGCAAACTCTTATTTTTACAGTTCTGGGTCAACTGTAATAGGAAAGATAGAAGGCTGGGAGAGTTATTAAATGACAACTGGTTCTGTCCAGAAACACACCCTAAAGAAGAAATATCCTATTTTGGGTTTTGTTTGAAATTTTTTAGGTTAATTCAAAAAGCCACATAAAATTCTCTCTGTCAATTCCCTGTCATGTTTCAATATCCTGTCTATACTGGTTTATTCACTATTTATGAATCAGAGACTTGGTATCTTCCTGTAAGAGTCCAATGAAAGCATATAAAAATAGAAAATAAAGCCGGGCGGTGGTGGTGCACACCTTTAATCCCAGCACTTGGGAGGCAAAGGCAGGCGGATCTCTGAGTTCGAGGCCAGCCTAGTCTACAAGAGCTAGTTCCAGGACAGGCTCTAGAAACTACAGGGAGACCCTGTCTCGAAAAACCAAATAAAATAAAATAAAATAAAATAAAATAAAATTATTCATAGTCTCCATGCAATTGATTTAGGCCAATGGGAATGTGTTGTATGCCATGTTATAAAAAACCAACTTACAGTCTGAGGAACTTAATACCTTTAGTAGTATATTTTAGCATTAAAACCTGCAATCATGAACTCCAGATAATTGTATATAAGTAATTTTAAGAAAGAATTCATACACATGTGATTAAAATTATGTAACTGGGCTGAGATGCAGCTCAGTGGTAGAGCACCTGCCTAGCATGTGAATGTTCCTGAGTTCCCTCAACAACACAGTAAAAAAAAAAATCAGTATATTAATCATTACTCCTTGATAGTTCTTCTCTTAAAAGTATTATGATTAATGATTAAGGCAGCTTAAAACTAATCCCTTTTCACTGATCTTGGCAGAGGATTTTTAACAAGTAATTCTATTTAAATTACTACAAAGAATTAATCCTTTTCATTGCTTAAGGCGAAACAGAAAAGAGAAATACAAAGACTACACTAGGGTTGAGATAGTTACACTGAATTCTTTCTTTCTTAATTGAAAAAAATGAATGGGCTACTTTGTATTAGAAGTAAATCCTTTCTCTGCAATTATGTGGCTTCCTTCTCAGGAATAATAGTTACACATTCCAAGGAGAGTTTGAAATAGTAGTTGTGTGCCTGAATGAAATATATTATCATTTCAAAATCACATAAATAAGATGCTTATATTAAGCAAAATTTATTGTTTTTCTTTCTCTGATTCAGGAGAAAGTCTTCGGTTCTTTCTGATTTTACAAAGCTTGATAAAATTTAACTTGTACCATGCAACCAACAAACGAATTATCAAAGTTTTGCATTAATTTTTATTTTCTTTTGTGTGAGACAAGATCTTGCTATGCAGCCTTGACTGGCCAGAAATCCACTAGGTTGACCTCAAACTGGCATTTTTTTAAAAACTCAAAACTTCTTAGAAAACAACTTTGAAAAATCAGTGAAACAGAGTCGGAAGAATCAGGTGCTTGGGGGTCATCCTAAATTATACACAAAATTCCATGCCCACCTGGGCTACACAGCTCAAAAAGCCAAAACCTAGTTTGCCATAGAACAAGATGGTAATTATCCCCATATCCTCAAATGGCACAGCATGAAAAGTAATAGACAAAACTCAGCATACATGCACATACAGCATCTTTAAAGATGTTTCATTATGTCTGTTTAAGCACCATTGGCCAGAACTACGAGAAAGGCACCTAAAAGCAAACAGTAAAGTGCTGTTTATACTGGCTTACAGCACATTAAACCATCACAGAAGAAAGAAAGAGCAAAGGGCAACCAGCAGACCTAAAATCCTTGCATTTTGGCCAGCTCTGAACTCTATTCCTGTCTGCGGCATTCTTCTCTTCCCCAAGGGCCCTCTTCCCCAAGTCCATTACAGTATCAGAATCCAGCTCCATGTCTAGGATGTGTAGGTGATAAAAAGTGTCAAGTCTGGATATAATAAGTCATGATCTGACATGCTATAAAATAAAATGTAAATCATTTGTCCCATCACAGTATTCAGGATGGAAGTAGGAATGGAGTTACTCCACCGGGAAATAAATGTAAGAGCATAGCCATCACCAGCCTATACAATTCCCATGTCCACCAGCTAGTTATAATAAGATTTCTGTGACCCACAGTATGTTCCCGGAATAGATACTCTGGTAAATCTTCCTTTGTTTGCAGTGATCAACTACTTGGTCCACTATTAAACTCCAGTTCCTCTGTTTGGAAATGCCTCCCTGAGGTATCATGCCCATGTTGATCTGTAAGATGGGCATTGGCATTTGGTCTTTGAGGTATCCTTTAAAGCTATCATAGCCTGTTGCCTGCTAATATTAGTGCACCTCAGGCTGCATTAAGACTGAACAATCAGTATTGTCTTGGTTGGCCTACAGATGTTTAACACCAGATTTTACTAGACTCTCAAAAATTGTTCAGTTACAGTAAATTCCAAATGAAAATAACTGAAGCCAAAAGCCTTAGATAGGCATAGGTTTCCAGCATAACGAATCAAATTTATAATCACTTAGCAGTGCCCATTCCATTGTTTTTCTATTATCACTGAAGGTTAGTGTCAGAGAAAAATGAATGCAAAACAGAACCTTCACCTCCAAATGAGTGAATTTTTTTATTCTTAAGCCAAAATATGAATAGCCATAATGAGAGCACAGATTCATGATATCCCTAAAAAAATCATTTGACGTGGAAAAAGTTCCGTGAAGTTTATACAATTGAAGAATAAAAGGTTTCTCAAATATATTAGTGGAAATGAAAGGCCAGAAGGTTATAGAAAAGCAAAGAAATCTCTGTGGTGGGTTTAAGTCACTGTCTGATGGTAAACTCAGCTTTCCAATTGGTAGAAGGTCATAGTGTGTTAATACCTGCCAAAAGGTCTCATTACAAGAATATTAAGTCAGATACAGAGGTAGGCAATGAATGACTATTAAAGGAGCTAAAGATAGCCCAAAGCAATTTGGTTATGGATCTATAACAGCCCAGTTCCTCACAATCACAATGTCCTAATTAGTCAACATCTTTGTGACTTTTTAAAAATAGGAACTTCACTTCACCAGGACAATATGAAAAGCTATGTGCTTTAGTAGGCTTGGGCTGCCATGAGAAAATACTGCAGGCATTGTAAATCAATAGAAATTTAGTCCTCTGGAGACTAGAAGTTCACGATCAAAGTTCCAAAAAGGGTTAGACTACCTTTGGGCTATATCCTCATGGTGTCTGTGCAAACAGATGGAGAAATAATGGAGAAAGAGGAGAAAGGAGAGAGAGAGAGAGAGAGAGAGAGAGAGAGAGAGAGAGAGAGAGAGAGAGAGAGCTGTACTATATTCTTGGACTCGTTTTATGATATAATCATGTTGGATTAAGGCTGTAGTCTAATGACCTTATTTAATCTTGATTACCCCTTTAAATGTCTTTAAACCTAATATAGTCTCCTTGGAGGTTGGGGCTTTAATATAAAAAAGGTGGTCTATTGAGGGGGTGGAAATTTAGTGCAATCCGATAAAACTGAGTAAATAACAGAACCTTTCACCTGATCTTTGCCAAGAGCTCTGCTCTCATAGCTGTCTTAGGAATGGTTTCCCTCTGCTGAAGTTGCTGTCTTGTTTGGGGTTATAGAAACAGCTGGCCATTTTAACCCTGGAGGCTTGAAATCTCCAAACTCACTTTGTATTCTAGCTAGAGGCAGAGATGGAGGAGCTTAGCTTAGCAATATTCCCTTTATCTCTGCTTGCAGGCTAACAAATTCTTCTCTAAGTGAATATCTTACTTCTATGGCCTTGTTGAAAGCAACAACAACAACAAAAGCCCAACATTCTAAATTAACCTTACCATTATTACTGAAGCTTATCCTCCACAGGCAGATGGACCACTTTCCAAGAGAGTTTTGGGGATGCTCTTCCCAGATATTTGCAGAGATATAATAGGGGTCACCAGCTTGCCAGTCTGCAGTGGGATCTTATTATTACAATCCAATGCCAAATGCTGATTGCAGCATTCCACCTCTAAAAAAATTGAAGTAATGCTGGCTTCAACAACAAGTGACTAAAACATCATTAACAGTGGATTAATCCCAGTGGTGATTTCTTTCTCCTTTAAACTCTCATATATGTTTCAGAATGGGTAGGTTGACCACAGGATCTGGCACACAAAACTCTATTTTGTTAATTACTATTGTTTACTGACACCTGAAATCTATCCCTTCCTTCTGATGTGATGATCAGCCAACAATATTCCCCAGAATCTTCACAGCCAGGTTCTAGATGTAACATGTTCCAGTGGGATGTTTTCATGAGATGTTTGGAAAGTAGAAGAGAATCTATGGTCATAATATAAAAGTGGACACATTAGTGACTCTGAAACAATTTCTAGCAGATGTGAGCTTTACAGTGTTTCCACACACAATTTGTAATGGTACCAAGTGTCCTGAGACATCAAGGAGAAAAGCTAAATCATATATACACCTCTCCGCCTGACCCAAAACTGGTCGTGCCGTGGCAGTGCTCAGATTTCTTCTATTACAGCCATTAAGATTCTTTTTTGACTATATTTGAACACTTATTTGACTATAGTTAGTCTTTTTTTAACCAAATCCCTAATGAAGTTCTGGCTTCCTACACTGACCCATGGAGCATGTATTTACCACATTGTCATCAGGAATTTGGAACTGAAGCCCACACACCAATCCTCCATCTATCTTCTCAGCTGCAGAAAGGAAGGACAAACAGTTTCCTCTCAGGTAGACTGCAGGGAAAATGGATAATAGCAAATATGGCTTCCCCTGATGCCCCAAAAAGGCATGTGGCTCATGAAGCCACAGAAAGATAGCTGGAAAAACAAGCACACAACCCACTAAACCTTGTTAGAATGATGAAGGGGAGATTTAGATATCAAGGAACAATTGAACAATTAGCAATCTAAACCACAGATCACACCAATACACCACCCACTTGTAGCAATAGAGCAATGACACTGTTTAATTAGAGGAAAGAGAGAATTGACAGGAAATGTTGAAGCCAAACCACACAGAGTTAAGTATTGCCATTTCAATAGTAACCAGTCACAAGCCAGAAACAGAAAAAGGTCACGTTATCATAAATGTAATTCTATCAATAAAACTGACTTAAATTATTGAATTCCTTTCCTCCCATTTAGGCCCACTGAGATCTACTACAGTCTTAATCATACACACGCGGTGGCATTTAGTAAAGTAAAACATTTCATTTTTCCGCTTTGTGTTAGATTGGCCACACACAAGCCCCAAAGCACTAATTCACTGAGGTTTTTGAGGCAGAAACTTCAGTTTCATGTATTAAAAATGTTTTATTTTTTAATAGACTTTTATTGTAACCCTAAATCACAACCCTTTATCACTTTTTAATGTACTGTCCCTTTTGAAATGGTTCTGTTCAAAAGTCAACCCCCAATTAGGAAACAGCTTCATTGCTTCAAGGAAGGTGGTGGCATTTTCAGAGCTCTAAGCCTGGATGTGTTAAAGTCTGGATGGAGAAGAGCACTTGAATCCTATAATTACATTGTGTGTGAGATCATGCACTATTACAACTGAGCAAGCAGGACCAAGTAATGCGAGAATGAGCCAAACAGACAGATTTTCACAATCTAATCATTAATGAATCTTTAGAACTAGAGCTTTAATTTGAGCTCAAAGTAATTTTTCTAAGCAGAATGTTGAGCATGTTTTGATATACCCACTTCAGTGTTACATCCAATCCTTTGTCTTTCAATTTACCCAGAAAATGTCTCATAAATTCTACCATGTTTCTCACCACATAACAGAAGCTATTGCAAACTGCCTTATTCAGATTTGATGTGGGAGTCCCCTCTCTGTGCTGCAATTACCATTAATAAATAAAGAAACTGCCTTGGCCTGTTGATAGGGCAGAAGTTAGGTAGGCAGGAAGACTGGACTGAATGATGGGAGAAAAAAAGGGCAGAGTCAGGGGGAGACGCTATGGAGCCACCAAAATCAGACATGCTGAATCTTTGCCGGTAAGCCACTGCCACGTGGCGATACACAGATTAATAAAAATGGGTTAAATTAAGATGTGGGAGTTAGAGAATAAGAAGCTAGAGCTAATAGGTTAAACAGTGATTTAATTAATACAATTTGTGTGTGATTATTTCAGTTCTGGGTGGCTGGGACAAACAAGTGGTTCCTTGAAACAGTTGATTATTTGGGGGCTAAACTAGCCCAGCAGTGGGACAAACAAGTAGCCACTCCCTCCAACATATTGGTGTCCATGTGGCCAACTAAGGCCACGTAGAACCTGAAAGGGCTTATTGTGTGGTTATTTCAGGGCTAAGCTAGCCAGGTGTCCAGGAACGAAACAAGTGGCCTCCTTGCAACACAGATTCTTGTTTAAGAAGTAAGCTGCCTATTGTGACTTCTGTCTATATGTCTTTGAACTCCACTTGCTATCTGAGGAGGGAACTCATTGACTCTACCTTGGAAGTGTCAAGAGGTTGCCTTTGTTCCTTTGCACAAAATTCTTTAAAATAACTTCTGAAAAATAATAAATAGTATTCGCTAAATCCAAATAACCTGCTGAAGAGGAAGAACTGTGGAAACACTGGAACAGTGCTTATCATGAGAATTCCAGCACCAATTAGGACTCTTGTCTTAGGGAGTTCCTCTTCTGTGACCTGGGCTTGGTTTCTCTCTTCCCAATAACCAGTCCAGGCTTCCTCTCCATTTGATAAACTGTATATTAGTCAATGAAATAACTATTTGTATTTCTCTAATATTGAGCTCTCCAGTAAATGTACAAGGTAATATCTATAAAACATATGTATGATTAACATGACTCAAAATAAAGTAGAAGGCTACATTAACTCACTGGATATTTTCTTTAATTGTTGATCAACCTATGCTTGAATCTTGTCAATTTTGAATGTAAATCTACTAAAGCTAAGGACCTTTCAAGGCCCAACAAATGTGGTCCTATGTAGTTCTCTGATTTCTTCTCTTGATAGGCTTTACTTGCCCTTCCCACAATAGCACACTCCACACACTCCACTCCACTGAGCAGTATTCAATCCTTCTAGTGACTTTCTGTATATCTTATCTTAGGATACTTGCATTGACTTTTTCTCAGGTAGACAGTACCTGATGTGATCCACTCTTCATCTTATCTAACACATCTTCAGTACTCCACACCCTCCTTAAAATACCTTATTTTCTCCTACAAAAAAAATCACCACCAAACATATCATATATTACTGTTTGTTTAACTAATTGCTGACTCCAAGAATAATCATCCTCATCCCAAGACAGTATGTAAACTCCTTAAGGTTAAGAATTTTGGCCACTAGAATAGTCCCAGTAACTAATGCAATATATTGTATATTTTCAGTGCCCTAATATATCTTTAGTGACTAAAGGTTAATATGTACCTTTATATTCATATATATTTGAAAGATACACAGGATATCTCTTCATTTAAAAAAATCTATTAATTATTCCTTTATGTAAAGTCACTACATCTTCCAGTTTCAGTTAGAGTCTCCAGTATTTAATAACTGAACTAATAAAGTGTTTGAATGTGGCCATTCTCTACACTGACCTAGTTGCTATGCACATTGTCCTTACAGACTCCAGCAGCCCTTTGAAATCACCTATGACCTTCATTCACTGAAATTCTTATTCAGTAAGCCCTTCAAACCACTCTAATGCAGGATGACCAAACACTGCACTTAGTAAAGGTCACATTGTATGATTAGGAATGATAAAAGAAATACATTTGAGGGAAAAGGGTATTGGTTTTTATCTTTCTGTCCTATACACTAGCAGGACATGTAGGAAATGCATGGATGGCACTCTATTTTTATATAAAAGCAAGATAAAATGTCATGTCCAGAGAGATGCATTTATTATTTAATAAAATACAATCAAGATACTTGCAACTACTTACATTTGAATTTATTAATGAAACCAGTCCCTTCATTTTATCAGCCACATTTCAAGTGGACAATGCAACATTTGGTTTGTGGCTATTATACAAAATGATGCAAATACTATCTCCATCATAAGAAAATGTGATACTTGACATCACTAGACTAAAGTATTGGGTGACCTATTATTATGATACAGCCTTCTGTAGATCTACCTGGGTTCCCAAGCCCACTCTTCTCACTGGTAGACTAGTCAGGGTTCTGCAGAGTCATAGAAAAAAGAACAAGAGAATATGCAAATTGCAGTGGAAACTTGTTAGATTACTTTAAACACAAGGGTAAGTAGTCCCATACTTGTCATCTGCAGTCTGGCGAGGCAGGGAAACTGTAAGTTGCTTATTCCTGGGACCTGGAAGCCTCAATATAAAAAGGACCCACATTTGAGACTAAAGGCCAGAAAGCATCCTGGAGAGTCACTCATGTAAGGGAACATTCTAAAGCTAAGGAATCTGGAGTCTGATGTCCAATTGACAGCAGCAGCAGATGATGTGCTCAGTCAAGAAGGGTCAAGCATACAGCATACATTCTTGTTCATTTTCCATGCTTTTGTTACAAAATCCCGAGCCTATGGTATGCTGCTCTCCATTTGTAGAGCAGCCCTTCGTCACTCGGTTAGTTGACCCATATGCCAGTCTTCTCTGGAAATCTTCCCAGAAATGCCCATAAGTGGGCTTTATAAGAGTTTTAAGCATTCCTCAATCCAGTTAAGTTGACAAAGTTAACCAGCAAAGATAGCTACAAAGAACATTTGACAGAGCACATGAAGTCATGAAGACAGAGTTGATATAAAGACTATATGATGCTACCTTAATTAAAATGCCTAAAATCATTTATGGCACATAATAAATAATCAGTAATTACTACAATTATCAATGTTACTATTATTGTTGATAAAATCTAGAACAACCATAAGAACTTTCTTTCCTTCCTTCCTTCCTTCCTTCCTTCCTTCCTTCCTTCCTTCCTTCCTTTTCCTTCCTTCCTTTCTTTCTTTCTTTCTTTCTTTCTTTCTTTCTTTCTTTCTTTCTTTCTTTCTTTCTTTTTCAAGACCAGGTTTCTCTGTAACTTTGGAGCCTGTTCTAGAACTAGCTCTTGTTGACCAAGATGGCCCCAAACTCACAGAAATCTGCCGGCCTGTGCCTCCTGAGTTCTGGAATTAAAGGTGTGTGCCACTACTGCCTGACTCAGAAGAACCTTCTTAACAGCCAAAATAGACTCGGGGCTAGAGTAAAAAGATTTTTAAATAGATCACAGTAAGCATTCACCAGCTATTAAGCTTTTCTCACAAAGAATCAGTCAATAGAGAAAAGGGTAAATTTCTTGGGACCAGGGAGATTCTGCAGTAGGTAAAACACTTGCACTATATAAGGGTATTAATCCAAATCCCCAGCACCAAAATCAAAATTCTGCTGTATATGCTTACAACTCTGGCATTGAGATTTAGAGATAGGCAGATCCTGAAAGCTTGCAAGACAGAGGTAAAAGTAAGACACCCAACATTTTTCTCTGGTCTCTGTGTGCATGTGCACAGGTGTATACACAACCATACACACACATATATATGGCAAACATACACCAAAAAGGTTAAACTTCCTTTTAGCAAGTTCACTAATTTTAGAGATGTCAGTGCAAAAGAAAATGAGAAGATTATGGGATATAAAGATACTTATCAACATGATAAAATTTAGTGACTTATTCATGAAAAAGAAACTGCCTATAGTTCCAAAGAATTAAAAGTTCAGAATAAACATGGGAAGGATGTGCTAATGTGTGTCGTGTGTGCAAATTTCAGAAACGTGTCAGGAAGTGAGCTTCTTTGAGCTACCGTTAGCTACCTCAACAGTTTAATCCAGTGTTTGTCCCCAAAAGCACTGCAGGAATCACTCAGAGGTGTGCTGTGTAACTCTCCCACAAAAATGAGCACAAAAGTAGCTTCTAGGTGAGTCCAGAAACACCCATTACATCACCTACACACTAAATATACAAATGAACACCTTCACAAACCAACTGATGTCCAGGCTTATAAACCAATAGCATCAGTGAACAAAATCAAATCCCACATCCAGTGAGTCACCTTTCAAGGGCATTATAATTATGAATATAATTAATGAATAATATAAGATTATGAATAAACTAAAAGTGATCAATAAATATAGAAATAGATCTATAGGTTAAATTAGTAAATATATATAAAGCTGGTTTTGCTATTGGTAAAAGAAAACTATTAATGCAATCAGAAAGTTTTTCTCTCTGCCCTCTTATTTAAGGATTGATACTCCTTTAACAAACCTCATATACTGCTTCCATTAAAAACAGAAAATATTAATGAAAATTAACATAAACTAAATTTGATAGCAACAAGCATCAAATATAACTAATAAATTTTAAACATATTTTCTTCAAATACAAAACAAGAACCCAGATGATGTTCTGCTTTGATTTTGTGCAACCCATCCTGCAGTCATGACTTTGGTTTCTCCTTGCCCCTGGATTTGTCAAATAGTCAGCATAACTTTAACATATTATAAAGTCTCATGTAAACAATTTTTAGATTATTTTATCACCTATGAACCTATTACCCATATTCTCATTAGTTTGCATTTCCTTTTCTCGCTGCAATGCACACAGTAGTAATCACTAATCTATTCATATCTGTAGTATTATAACCATCCACTTTATCAGATTTGGGAAATATACAGGTACAAAATTAATAGATTTCAAGGCTGAGTCTTGTGGGGTTTTTTTTTATATTTGTTAGTTTCTAACTTTAATCTTTAGGGAACTGGGAGCTGTTACTGGGTGATGTTGTGCAATATCCAAACACAAAATTACACCCGCATGAAACTTTAAGCATGTATTTTTTCACTTCTGAGTTTCCATGTGGGCTGGAGGAGCTCTGCTTCAGATGGACTACATTCTCTTGTCAGGCTCATGAAGTCAGTCAGTTGCATTTCCCCTAGTGGGCACCAAGTTCAAGAAAGCAAGCAAGAACATGTAGTGTTAACACACTCACACACACACACACACACACACACACACACACACACACACATTCCAAAACAAAGGCTAAGGACATAAATTCTGCCTACCTCAAACTTGGGGAGAGATAGCAATCCATAGCAAAGACACAGATCCATAAAGAAGTAGAGTCAATAAGACCACCTACCCATCTTTTTAATTAATTAATTTATTTATTTATAAAAAAATTTCCACCTCTTCCCTTCCTCCCATTTCCTTCCCACTCCCCCCCTCACTCCCTCTCCCCCTCCCTCTCCAGTCCTAAGAGCAGTCAGGGTTTCCTGCCCTGTGGAAAATCCAAGGTCCTCCACCCTCCATCAAGGTCTGGGAAGGTAAGCATCCAAACAGACTAGGCTCCCACAAGGCCAATCCATGCAGTAGAATCAAAACCCAGTGCCAATGTACTTGGCTTCTCAGTCAGCGCTCATTGTCAGCCACATTCAGAGAGTCCAGTTTGATCACATGCGCCATCAGTCCCAGTCCAGCTGGCCTCGGTGAGGTCCCATTAGATTAGTCCCATTGTCTCAGTGGGTGGATGCACCCCTTGCGGTCCTGACTTCCTTGCTCATGTTCTTGCTTCTTCTGCTCCTCATTTGGGCCTTGGGAGCTCAGTTCAGTGCTCCAGTGTAGGTCTCTGTCTCTATCTCCATCCATCACCGGATGAAGGCTCTATGGTGATATGCAAGATATTCATCAGTGTGGCTATAGGATAAGGCCAATTCAGGCATCCTCTCCTCTGATGCCCACGGAACTAGTTGGGGAAATCCCCTTGGACACCTGGGAACCCCTATAGAGCCAAGAGTCTAGCCAACTCTAAAGTGGCTCCCTTGGTTAGGATAATTTCTTCCCTGCTCCCATATCCACCCTTCCTCCATCTCAATTATCCCATTCCCCCAAGCTCTCCCCAGTCCTCCCTTTCTCCCTCCTCATCACCCCTTCCCCCAGTCCACCCCACTTCCCTGATCCCAACTTTTGCCCAACGATCTTGTCAACTTCAGATATCCAGGAGGATAAATATATGTTTTTCTTTGGGTTCACCTTCTTATTTAGCTTCTCTAGGATCACGAACTATTGACCTCAATATAAATCTGACCATGCTGAACCTGATAGAAGAGAAAGTGGGAAGTAGTCTGCAACACATGGGCACAGGAGACCAATTATTACGTATAACCCCAGTAGCACAGACAATAAGAGCAACAATGACTAAATAACACCTCCTGAAACTGAGAAGCTTCTTTAATGCAAAGGACACTGAATGGGAGAAGCTCTTTACCAACCCCGCTTCAGACAAAGGTCTGATCTCCAAAATATATAAAGAACTCAAGAAACTAGACATTCGAACTCTAATTAACCCAAGCCAAGAACAATGGCACTGGGTTTTAATCCTACCTCATGTACTGGCTTTTGGGGAGCCTAGTCTGTGCACCTTCCTGGACCTAGATGGAGTGGGTTGAACCTTGGACTTCCCACAGGGCAGGGAACCCTGACTGCTCCTTGGACTGGAAAGGGAGGGGGAGGGGAGTTAAGGGAGGGGGAGGGAAATGGAGGTGGGGAGGAGGCGGAAATTTTTAATAATAATAAAAAAGTACAAAAAATAAAAATAAAAAATGGGGTACTGATCTGAACAGAGAATTCTCAACTGAAGAAGTTCAAATGGCCAAAAGACACTTAAGGTCATGCTCAACCTCCTTAGCGATCAGGGAAATGCAAATCATAACAACTTTGAGATACCATCTTACACCTGTCAGAATGGCCAAAATCAAAAACACCAATGATAGCCTTTGCTGGAGAGGATGTGGAGTAAGGGGAATACTCATCCATTGTTGGTGGGAATGCAAACTTGTGCAACCACTTTGGAAATCAGTGTGGCGGTTTCTCAGGAAACTAGGAGTCAACCTACCTCAGGATCCAGCAATTCCACACTTGGGAATATACCCAACAGATGCCCAATCATACTACAAAAGCATTATTTGTAATAGCCAGGACCTGGAAACAACCTAGGTGCCCCTCAATAGAAGAATGGATAAAGAAGGTGTGGCACATATACACTTTAGAGTTCTACTCAGCAGTAAAAAACAATGATATATTGAACTTTGCATTCAAATGGATGGAAATAGAAAACACTACTGAGTGAGATAACCCAGACCCAAAAAGAGGAATATGGTATGTACTCACTCATAAGCAGATTCTAGCCATAAACAAAGGACATTGAGCCACCTACCCATCTTAAACTAGAATATGGTCTGCATATGACAAAATGAACAAAGCAACTGTCCAAAGTCTCATGCATTCTATGGGATTACATACATACATACATACATACATACATACATACATACACACATACATGCATGCATACATGCATACATACACACATACATACATACCTACATATATGCTTGTCATAAGTCAGAAACATGTTTGTTTGTACATGTAATGGTCACTTACAATTTCCAAAATAGATCATTTGGCCCCAATAGCTCTATATTATCACAGATAAAAATCAGAGTGGCCACATGATAGTTCTGAAAAGAGAACTACAGCATTGAATGTATGATATGGACCAGTGTACTAAACACTAACCTGTTGCCATTAGCACAACACTACTTTATAACAAGTCTGAGTAGGTTATAAAGAAAGTTATTTTGAACTCACAATTCTGAGCCAAAGTGAAGAGTTGCAAACAACTTTGTAAAGTTCATCTCCTCGTATGACTATGAATATGGCTGCAGCAACAGTGTGTTGGACCTTAAGGCCTGCATGGCTTCCAAGGAGCAAGAAGCCCTGGACAACCCCATCATAAAAGGAAATGAGAGCAAAAGAGAGAGAGGCCCTCAACAACTGACCAGTCCCTCTCCCAACTCAGCCCCCAACATTGAGCATCTCCCTCATAGTTCCATTCCAGACCCCCAGAAGGAAAGCAGAGGCTTAGGGAGCCCTACTCTTTTAAATACCTACAATAAATTTCACTGCACACACACACACACACACACACACACACACACACACACACACACAGACAGACACAAAGCCCATTATCTGGAACCCAGATAAATTCTCTAAATCTCTGCTCTGATCAAGATCAGTTTGTACACTTCGATTTTTAAGACTTGAAGGAGGTTTTATGCAAAACAACAATATTGCATCAGACGGCAATTAAGACTGAGAAGTTTTGTAAGAGGTAATTATAGAATGTGGGAGCACCTAAGATGTCCTTCTCATATCTATGCAAGAATAATGAGAATACTCTCTTCTAAGATCACACTGGCAACTGCTCTCATCTTAGCCAGTGACTTAGCACTCTCTGTGCACCATCACTGTGGGAAAAGCTGCAAAGCATAACTGTCTAGGAAGCCACCTAAAGGCAGGCATTTTAATCTGCATGTCACAAATGGGGAACCTGAGGCAAGAAGGCTAAGTGATTTGCCTGGGCATTAACATCCTGACATCTGTGCCATTCTACAATGTCTCTTTAAGCTATATTATGAAAAGAATCCCAAGGTGAGGTCTACTGGAAAGAAAATGCATGACAGAGAAGTGAAGTTTTCTTTAATCCCCTCACAGTTCTTGAATTACATTACCATATTTGAACCCTATTATCCTTAAGATTAATTTGGCATGTCTCCTGATAAATGTTGTGATGAACCAATGTTTCTTTTGCAGAAAAATAAAAGAAAATACATTGTGAATACTTGATCTCTAGTGCTTTTTTTATTTTGAAATTGTATTTCTAAAGCATTACTGACAATGATCATATGGTTAGCAGATACATTAAGTACCACAGACACAAAGTATTTCCTCCTAAGACAGCTGATCTAAATTATAGATTATACTCCTCACTGCAAATTAATTATGCTAGTAATAAGAAAATCTTTTTTTCTGAGCAAAGAATGTATATTGACATATTTTTCTCTGAACTAACCAGTTCATACATAAATAAATACATATGAGTATTCATGAACTCACAGTAGACAAATAAAACTAACACCTTGTCAAATTCAATACCTTTGTTCCTCAGATGCAAAAGACAAGAGAGTATTTATTAATCTTAGAGTTTGCCTATAAGATAGGATACTTTGTTCCTGAGCTGACAGAGAAGAATCAAAGTCTAAAGAGGATGATATTCGGAAACAAAAATCTCATAAAGAAAAGAAACATTCCTAGGCCATATATATTCTGACTTGGTAGGTGCTTACCAATACCTCAGCACACACACGGCGTGTTTACTAATGAGACAGTCTAATACCATAACACTCTTCATGTTACACAAAGGAAAATATCAACTACTCAATCCAGTAAACTGCCTGTAAGCCACACTCATTTTTATTCTGTCTCTTGAAGTGAAATGCAAGGAGCTCTCTTACTCCTAATTAAAAATATCAGTAGATGTTTCATGTAAAAAAAAAACACTCAGGTCACAAAAGGTGTTTTGTTAAAATATATCTCCTTGTTTAACCATCCTTAGCCAATTTTGCTAAACAGTGAATACACCAGCCAGATGATAAACAGTTCTTTCTCGAAGCCATCTGCTCCTCAGAGTCTTTCCTATGGGAAATAGTTTAAACTAAATTTGTCACATCACACTTCAGTTCCAGGTCAACAGAGTGGTGGGGGTAGAACTCCAACATTCTACTTTTTCTAAGAGAAATTAATGTGGCCAAGTATATAGGTTATTAAAATTTGAGAACTAAAATGTTTTGGTTAGCTTCCCAATTGTGTTACCCATCCCACTTGACTAAGATCCTTACTTTTATAATACAAAATTTTCTCTGTTGTCTTCAGCTTTGTTATATAGAAGACTTTTTCATCTACAATTATTGCATCAATAAAAATACAAAAAAAACACTTACAAATAAATCACAATATTATCTATACTCATGAGAAATTAGGAGTCACAAAGTAGTTTAAACCATGGTGGCCCTTTTTACTGGGGACTACAAAATTTTATAGACAAACAAGTCATGTAAAGAACAGAGGAAATACTGAACCCCAGAAACTCATGGAACCAGGGGCTCCAGTTTCAGGACATCTGCTTCCCTAAGCTTTGTGTCACCAGAAGTTCTTTCTTCCTTCCTGTACTAGACTAATTGCAATGGCAAGTAAGAAAGTAGCCATCTAAAGCACTTGAATATTACATAAAATATGAATTTATATTGTATTTTTAAATATTTCTCAAGCAAGAATGGACCATATAATCATTGTCAGTCATTGTGCAGTACCTGGCCTACTCATGGGCATCACTGGCACCCAGTAATTGCAATGCAGTGATTTTGATCTTCTGACATGTATCAAACCACACAAAATAAGGGGCCGTAGAAAATTTCAAAGAAAGATAAAATATTGAGCTGCCATTGCATGTAGTGACACAGGATAATGTTATATAGAAGCAAAGCAAATAGCACTGCAAATACCAAAAAGCTATAGGAAAAATACTAATTTATAAGCTAATTTAAAATATGAACATGTGCATGCAAATACTGCAGAACCAAGAAAGAAAAAACAGCCTTCAAACTTGTTAGCTGTGTGCATCCAAAAAATTCCCAAGACAATATGCACTATCGCTATTGCCTTTACGTGCATTCCCAAATTTGAAGGTCTGACACTATTGCTGAAGACACTACATGCTTCAGATACATGACTTGGAGAAATCATTTTTGGAACTAAAATGGAAGCCTCCTTCCCAAGAACTAGCTCTCACAGTATCTGAAGTTGCTATAAAAATGTCCACGGCAAGCCAGGAAGTGGTGGCGCACGCCTTCAATCCCAGCACTCGAGAGGCAGAGGCAAGTGGATCTCTGAGTTCAAGGCCAGCCTGGTCTACAAGAGCTAGTTCCAGGACAGACTCTAGAAACTACAGGGAAACCCTTTCTCGAAAAACAAAACAAAAAAAAAAAACAAAAACAAAAAAATGTCCACGGCAGAAAAACAATTCAATCAATTGTACTACCTCACTGTGTATTTTGTGAAACACAGCACTGGCTGGCATGATAAGAAATCCCTAATGATTCAATGACAGCACCTTCATCTTGGGGGCTAATGAATAGCTATCTTATTGTACTTACAGTCCACGAAATAGGAAGGAATTCATGCCAGGTATTGTAAATATGGCCAACTGTCTGGTGTTGTGAAGTCTTTATGTGAAAAAAACAAAATACCCAGGACTGCTAAAAGAATCCTATACAATAAAAGACATTCTGGAGGTATCAGCATCTCAGTCTTCAAGACGTAATACAGAGCTATAGCAATAAAACCTCATAATATTTACATAAAACAGTCACATTGATCAATGGAATCAAATGGATGGAAGTAGAAAACACTATCCTGAGTGAGATAACCCAGACCAAAAAATGTGAATATGGTAAGTACTCACTCATTAGGACATTGAGCCTGTAGTTCGTGATCCTAGAGAAGCTAAGTAATAAGGTGAACCCTAAGAAAAACATATATAGATCCACCTGGAAATTGGAAGCAGACAAGATCGCCTGGCAAAAGTTGGGAACATGGTGGGGGTAGAGGAGAGGGGAGAAGAGAAGGGTTGGGGAGAGCTTGTTGGATGGATGAGATGGAGAAAGGATGGATATGGGAGCAGAGAAAGAGATATCTTAGTTGAGGGAGACATTTTGGGGTTGGCAAGAGCCTTGGCTCTGGAGGGGTTCCCAGGAGTCCACAGGGATTACCCCAGCTAGGACCCTGGGCAGTGGAGGAGAGGGTGCCTGAACTGGCCTTGTCCCGTAATCAAACTGATGACTATCTTGAATATCACCATAGAAGCTTCATCTAGCGACAGATGGAAACAGAGACAGAGACCCACATTGAGGCAATGGACTGAGCTCCTAAGGTCCAATTGAAGAGCAGAAGGAGGGAAAATATGAGCAAGGAAGTCAGGATCATGAGGGGTTCACCCACTGAGACAGTGTGCCTGAGCTAATGGGAGCTCACCTACTTTATCTGGACTGGGAATGAACGAACATGGGATAAAACTGGTCCCTCTGAATGTGATTGACAGTTGGGACAGACTGAGGGGCCAATGGCAATGGCACTGGGATTTGTCTCTACTGCATGTATTGGCTTTGGGTGATCTTATTCTCTTTGGATGCATACCTTGCTCAGCCTGGAGGTAGTGGGGTGGGCCTTAGACTTCCCACAGGACAAGGTGCCTCTCATAGGAATGGAAGGGGGTGGGAGACAGGGTGTGTGGGGAGTGAGAGGAAAGTGGGGAGTGAGAGGGAAGTGGAAGGAGGGGAGGAAATAGGAATTTTGTTTGGTATTATTTTGAAAGTAATAAAAAAAGTCATTTTCTTCTACTTCTGGGTTAGGATGATCAAGTTTTCCTGTTGTGTGTCCACTGGATTCTGGTATTATCATGTTGCTTTTTAGGATGTTGGAGGAATTCTTGCATTGGCGCCTACCTATCTCTTCCTTCAAATAAGGCTGGCAGTGTCTTGGCGTCTTGGTCAGATCTTTGCTGTGGCTGTCTGAGTACTTGGGAGTTTTTCTTGGTCTGTCCTCTTAGGGCCTCTCAGTTTTGGATCAAGCTCTGTTGCAGTGTTCCAAGGACCTTGTAGGCAAAAAGGTGGGTTTGGGGGAAAGGGTGAGTTGGAGGAAAACCCAGCAGCAGGAACACTCCCCACTGGCTGGCCAGAAAAACCAAGGGAGTTGGGGAGGGGTCCCTGGGCTCTGTCCTACTGTGAATGTCCCAGAGAGTGGGGTGTCCAGCTGTCCAGTTTTGTGGGCGCTGGCTCACCTCTCAGGTCCCCTCTGCACTGGAGCAGGCTATGTTGCAGGGTTCCAAGGACCTCACAGGTGAAAAGGCTGGCCTTTTATTGGGTTTTTATCTAGTTTTCCTTGTTTCTCTTTCATTGATTTCAGCCCTCGATTTGATTATTTCCTGACCTATACTTCTCTTGGGTGTGTTTGCTTCTTTTTATTCTAGAGATTGAGGTGTTAAGTTGCTAGTATGAGATCTCTGCAATGTCTTTATGAAGGCCATTAGTTCTAAAATCTTTCTTCTTAGCACCACTTTCATTGTGTCACATTTAGGTAGGTTGTGCATTCATTATCATTGAATTCTGAGAAATTTTTAATTTCTTTATTTCTACCTTGACATAGTGTGAAGTTGTTCAGTTAACATGAGTTTGTAGGCTTTCTGTTGGTTCTGGTGTTGATATTCAACTTTAATCCATGGTGGTCTAACAGAATACAGAGGATAATTTCAATTTTCTTATATCTGTTGAGCCTTCTTTTGTGACTATGTGGTTAGTTTTGGAGAATGTTCCATTAGGTGCTGAGAAAGATACATTCTTTTGTGCTTGGGTGAAATGTTCTGTGGATGGCTGTTAAGTCAATTTGATTCATAACTATTGTTAGTACCATTATTGCTCTGTTTAGTTTTTGACCGAATGACCTGTCCATGTGAGCGTGGGGTGTTGAAGTCTCCCACTAATGTGTGAGGCTTAATATGAGATTTAAGCTTTAGTAATATTTCTTTTACAAATGTGGGTGTCCTTGCATTTGGAGCATAGATGTTAAGAATTACAATGTCCTCTTGGGACACCAGAAAATTTGAAAGCAAATCAAATTTTCTAAACTAGAAACTAGAAAAACTATGATTTTGAGTAAGATAATCCAGACCAAGAAAGGTAAGCATGGTGTGTACTCACTCATAAGTGAATATTGGCTGTAAAATAAAGGATAACTATGTTATACTATGCTATAATACACAGACCCAGACAGACTAGGTAACAAGGAAGTCTCATGAGAGAGACATCTAGATCTCCCTGGGACAGGGAAGTAGAAGAGATTTTGTGAGTGGACTGAGGGCAGGTGGGGATGGGAACATGAGCAATCAGGTTTGTGGCAAAGGGACAGAAAGGGAGTATACTGAAAAAGCTAATGGAAGCAGGGTCATATATATATGTTACAGTTATGTATTTTAGTCCTCTAGTGCATCATCTAACAGTGGGAACAGGGCTGTCTCTGACTCTCTCAATCTGACTGATGTAGACTTTTGGGACCCTACTCCTCATATTGGGTCACATTACCCAGCCTTAATACATGGGGGGTGCTTATTATTACTGAAACTTAATACACCCTGTTTGGTTGATACCCATGGGAGACCTACCCTTTCCTAAACAGAGAAGGAGTGGATTGGTGGATGGAACAGAGGGGATGGGGAAGCAACTGGGAGGACAGGAAGGAGGGGAAACTGTAAAGGGATATATAACAAACAAAATAAATGAATAAATTTATTTTAAAAATAAATAATCCACAAGTAAAATGCCCAATTAAAAAAAATACAGTGTCATCTTGGTGGATTTTTCCTTTTATGAGAATGAAATATCCTTCTCCATCATTTTTGATTAATTTTGGTTTGAAGTCTATTTTAGTAGTTATTAGGATATCTACACCAGCTTACTTCTTAGGTCCATTTGCTTGGAAAATCTTTTTCCAACCATTTACCCTGAGATAATATCTGTCTTTGCTGTTGAGGTATGTTTGTTGTATGCAGCATAAGGATGATCATATTTTCATATCCATTAGTTGTTTGGTGTTCTTATGGAATTCCTAACAGTGGGAGAGGAAATATCTTTTATTCTTTTGTCTACTTATGGTTTTCTGTGTCCAATCTTGATGTTATAGTATGTGTCTAGTCTTATTGTAGATTTTTAGGATATCTTTTGTAGATATACCTGGAATGCTTGCTCTTTTTTTTTAAGGAAAATAGAGAAGTAGCAGAACTGGGGAAGAGGGGAAGTGGGATAGAGACTGGAGGGAGGGGAGAGGCAGAAAATAAGATTGGAGTCTAATATATGAAAGAATAATAAAAGAAGAATATGATGAAAACGTATGTGAAATTATCAAAGAATAAATAATATTTTTAAATTTATCTAAAGAGTATTGTAACAATGCCTTTCATTCATATATGGAATTTTGATGTCTAATTCCTTGAGTTCTTTATATATTTCAGGGATCAGTGCTCTGTCTGATATGGGATTGGTGAAGATCTTTTCCCATTCAGTAGGCTACCTTTTTGTCTTATTGACTGTGTTTTTTGCTTTACAGAAATTTCTCAGTTTCAGGAGGTCCCATTATTGTTACTCTAGTGTCTGTGCTACTGGGTTTATGTTTAGGAAGTGTTTTCTTGTACCCATGCATTGAAGGATACTGCCCAATTTCTTTTCTATTAGGTTTAGTGTAGTCGGATTTATATTGAGGTCTTTAATCCATTTGGACTTTTGTTTTGTGCATGGGGATAGATATAGATCTATTTTCATTCTTCTACATGTTGACATCCAGTTATGCCAGCACCATTTGTTGAAAACACTTTCTTTTTTCCATTGTATAACTTTAGCTTTTTGTCAAAAATCAGGTGTTTATAGGTATGTGGATTAATATCTGGGTCTTCGATTCAATTCCATTGCTCAGCCTCTCTGTTTTTATGCCAATACCAGGCTGTTTTCAGTACTGTAGTTCTGTAATAGAGTTTGATGTCAGGGATGGCATTGCCTCCAGAAGTTCTTTTATTGTACAGGATTGTTTTGGCTATTCTGGTTTTTTGTTGTTTTTGTTTTTCCATATGAAGTTGATTATTGTTCTTTCAAGGTCTGTGAATAATTGTGTTGGGATTTTGACAGGGATTGTTGCATTGAATCTATAGATTGCTTTAGGTAAGATTGCCATTTTCATTATGTTGACCCTCCCTATTCAAGAACATGGGAAATCTTTCCATTTCTTTTAGTTTATTTATATGGTGGATTACACTGATAGATTTCAAATGTTGAACCATCCCTGTATCTTTGGAATGAAGCCAATTTGATTATGATGGATGACTTTTTTGTGTGTGTTCTTGGATTCTATTTGCCAGTATTTTATTGAGTATGTTTGCAGCTATGTTCATGAGTGAAACTGATCTGTAATTCTCTTTCTTAGTTGATTCTTTGTGTTGTTTTATTGTCAGGATAATTATAGCCTCATAAAAAATTTGGCAATGTTCCTTCTATTTCTATTATGTGGAACATTTTGAGGAGTGTAGGTATTAGCTCTTCTTGGAAGTTCTGGTAGAATTCTGCACTGAAGTCATCTGTCCCTGGACTTTTTTGGTTGGGAGGCTTTTGATGACAGCTTCTATTCCTTTATACTTTATAAATCTATTTATATTGCTCACCTAGTCTTCATTTAATTTTGGTATGTGGTACCTATTCAGAAAATTGCCCATTTCTTTTACATTTTCCAATTTTGTGGAATATAAGTTTTTGTCATATGACCTAATGGTTCTCTAGATTTCCTCAGTGTCTGTTGTTATGCTCCTCTTTTCCTTTCTGATTTTGTTAATTTGGATATTCTCTGCCTTTTGATTAGTTTGGATAAGGGTTTGTCTTTCTTGTTTATTTTTTCAAAGAACCAGCTCTTTGTCTCACTGAGTCTTTGTATTGTTTTCTTTGTTTCTATTTCATTGATTTCAACCCTCAATTTCATTATTTCCTGTCTTCTACTACTCTTGGGTGCATCTGTTTTTTTGTTCTAGAGCTTTCAGGTGTGCTGTTAAGTCACTAGTATGAGCTTTCTCCACTTTCTTGATGTGAGCACTTAGTGCTATGAACTTTCTTCTTAGCACTGCTTTAATAGTGTCCTATAAGATTGAGTACATTGTGGCTTCATTTTCATTGAGTTTTAGAAAGTCTTTAATTTCTTTATTTCTTCCTTAACCCATGGCTAGTCCAATAGTTCATTGTTCAATTTCCATGACTTTGTAGGCTTTCTGAGAGTAGTGTTGTTGTTAAATTCTAACTTTAAACCATGGTGATTGGATAGAATACAGAGGGTTACAGCATTTTTTTTTTTATCTGTGGACATTTGCTTTGTTACCAAAGATGTGGTCAATTTTAGAGAAGGTTCCATGAGGTGCTGAGAAAAAGATACATCCAAGCCGGGCGGTGGTGGCGCACGCCTTTAATCCCAGCACTTGGGAGGCAGAGGCAGACGGATCTCTGTGAGTTCGAGGCCAGCCTGGTCTACAAGAGCTAGTTCCAGGACAGGCTCTAAAAAAAAACTACAGAGAAACCCTGTCTTGAAAAACCAGAAAAAGAAAAAAGAAAAAAAAAAGAAAAAGATACATCCTTTTGTGTTTGAGTGGAATATTCTACAGATATCTGTTAAGTCCATTCGAGTCATATCATCTGTTAGTTCTCTTATTTCTCTGTTAAGCTTCTTTCTGGTTGACCTATCCATTGGCAAGAGTGGACCGTTGAAGACTCTTACTATTGGTGTGTGGGGTTTGATGTGTGATTTAAGCTTCAGTAATGTTTCTTTTACATATGTGGGTGTTCTTGTATTAGTGGCATGGATGTTCAGGATTGAGACTTCAACTTGACAAATTGTTCCTGTTATGAGGATAAAGTATCCTTCTCCATCTCTTCTGATTGATTTTAGTTTGAAATCTCTTTTTTTAAGATATTAGGATAGCTACACATGCTTGTTTCTTAGTTCCATTTGATTGGAAAATTTATTCCCATCCCTTTACTCTGAGATAATGTCTGTCTTTGAGGATGAGGTGTGTTTCTTGTATACAGCAGAAGGCTGAATCCTGCTTTCATTCTCTTAACCTGTGTCTTTATAGGTAAATTTAATCCCTTAATATTAAGAGATATTAATGACCAATGGTTTCTAATTCTTATTGTTATTTGGTGGTAATAGTTGTGTGTTTCCTTTTGGGGGGTTGCTTTGGGGAGGTTATCTGTTTCCTGTATTTTTCTGGGTACAGTTACCTTCCTTGGGTTGGAGTTTTCCTTCTAGTACTTTCTGTAGGGCTGGGTTTGTAGATAAATAATTGTTTAAATCTGGTTTTGTCATGGAATATCTTGTTTTCTCTACCAATGATGATTGAAAGTTTTGCTGGGTATAGTAGTCTGGGTTGCATCTGTGGTCTTTTAGTGTCTGCAACACATATGCCGAAGACCTTCTGGCTTTCATGGTTTCCATTGAGAAGTTGGATGTAATTCTGATAAATAAAACTTTATATGTTACTTGACATTTTTCCTTTGCAGCTCTTAATATGTTTTCTTTACTTTGTATGTTTTGCATTTTGATTATTATATGGTAAGGAAACTTTTTTTAATCCATTCTATTTGTTGCTCTATAAGCTTTTTGTACCTTCATAAGGATATCCTCTGTAGGTTGAGAAAGTTTTCTTTTATGATTTTGTTGAATGTATTTTCTGTACATTTGAGCTGGAATTTTATTCTTCTTCTACCCCTATTATTTTTAGGTTTTTTTTATAGTGTCCCAGATTTCCTGGATGTTTTATGTTAAGAATTTGTTGGATTTAATATTTTCTTTGACCAACGAATCAATTTCCTCTATGGTATCTTCAGCACCTAAGATTCTCTCTTTCATCATTTGTATTCTGTTGGTTTTACTTGCCTCTGTAGTTCCTGTTCATTTACCCAGATTTTCCATATCCAGAATTCCCTCGGTTTGTGTTTTCTTTATTGCCTCTATTTCTGTCTTCAAGTCGTAAACTGTTTGTTCATTTGTTTGATTGTTTTTTCTTGGGTTTCTTTGAAGGATTTATTAATTTTTTCCATCTTTTTGTTTGTCTCTTTCTCCATTTCTTTAAGGGAGTTTTTCATTTCCTGTTTAGAAGTCTCCACCATCTTCATAAAGTTCTGTTTAAAATCATTTTCTCCTGCTTCTTCCGGGTAAGGATTATCAAGTCTTCCTGCTGTGTGTCCACTGAGTTCTGGTGTTATCATGTTGCTTTTTAGGTTGTTGGATGAATTCTTGCATTGTCATCTACACATCGTTTCTTTTAATTGATGCCTGCAGTGTCTTTGCATCTTGGTCCAATCCTTGCAGTGGCTGTCTGAGCCTTTGGGTATTGTTCTTGGTCTGCTCTGTACTGTAATGTCTGTGTCTCAGGGACCCACTGAGGTCTCTCTTAGCCTGCTTTCTTGGTTTTGTTCCTTGGTTCACTCTCTTGGTTCACTCTGTATAATTGCAGCTTGGGCTTTAGAATTCCTCTTTTGGTTTTCTCTCTTGGTCCTCTCAGAAGAAAACTCTCCTGCTGTTTAGCTAGATAACCTGAGGCAGGTTGGGGAGGGGCACAGGGTTTTGCCCCACTATGGAGGTCCTAGAGGATGGGGTGTCTCACCAGGTGATTGCTCACTCACCTCTTGGTCCTTTTCTTTTCTTTTCTTTTCTTTTTTTTTTTTTTTTTTTACCGTGTAGCCCAGGCTTTCCTAGAACTCACTATGAAGCCCAAGGTGGCCTTGAACTTTTTTTTTTCTTCTCATGGTTTATTTTTTTTTATATTTAAAAATTTCCATCTCCTTCCCTCCTCCTCCCCCCTCCCTCCCCTCTTTCTCCCCCTTCCCTCCCCTCTTTCTCCCCCTTCCCTCCCCTCCCCTCCACCCATACCTCCCCTCCCTCCCTCTCAAGGCCAAGGAGCCATCAGGGTTCCCCACTCTATGCTAAGACCAAGGTCCTCCCAACTCCCCCCAGGTCCAGGAAGGTGATCGACCAAGCTGAGAAGGCTCCCACAGAGCCCGTCCATGCAGAAGAATCAGAGCCCAGCGCCAATGTCCTTTGCTTCTCAGTCAGCCCCCGCTGTTGGCCACATTCAGAGAGACGGGTTTGGTCGCATGATCCATCAGTCCCATTCCAACTGGAGTTGGTGATCTCCCATTAGTTCTGTCCCACCGTCTCCATGAGTGAACGCACCCCTCTCGTTCCTGACTTTCTCCCTCATGTTCTCGCTCCTTCTGCTCCTCATCAGGACCTTGGGAGCTCAGTCCAGTGCTCCAATGTGGGGCTCAGTCATCTTCCCCATCTTTCGCCAGCTGGAGGTTCCCTCATGGTCCTGACTTTCTTTCTCATGTTCTCTCTCCTTCTGCTCCTCATCAGGACCTTGGGAGCTCAGTCCGGTGCTCCAATGTGGGGCTCTGTCATTTTCTTCATCTATCGTCAGGTGGAGGTTCTATGGTGATATGCAAGAAATTCATCAGTACGTCTATAGGAACTGGCCTTTTCAGGCTCCCTCTCCTCAGCTGCCCAAGGAACTAACTGGGGGCGTCTCCCTGGAAACCTGGGAACCCCTCTAGGGTCAAGTCTCTTGACAACCCTCAGGTAGCTCCTTAAATTAAGATATATGCTTGGGATATAGGAAGGGAAGCATATATCTTAATTAAAAAAAGGCCTTGAACTTTTTTAATTTTTATTGAGTTTTACATTTTTCTATGCTGCCCTCCCTGCTCCCCCCCCTTCAACCATTCCCCAAGGTCCCCATGTTCCCAATTTACTCAGGAGATCTTGTCTTTTCTGGACTGTAGCACTGTGCTTCAGAGTTCCACTGAGGTTGTAATAAGACAGGCAAGTTTGGGGGTGGCATGGGGCTAGTAGATTGCAGGGTCCAGTAAATGGTGATGAGTATTGGGGCAGTCTACCTGCAGAAAACTATCTTACTGGCTGGCTAAAGAAGCCAAGGGAGTTGGGGGAGGGGCCCAGAGTTTTGCCCCACTATGGAGGTCCTAGAGGATAAGGTGTCTCACTGGGTGACTGTTCACTCACCTCTTAGTCCTCTCTGTATTGTAGCAAGCTATGTTTCAGAATTCCATTGAGGTTGCAGGATAGGCGAGATTGGGGGCAGGATGGGACTAGTGATTTGCAGGGTCCAGAAGCTCTTTATTGTAAAAAGGTCTGGGGTTTTTATGAGGTTAGGGAAATTAAGCTACCACCGGAATAATTCTGGTTGTCCTTCTGAAATTGGCTATCACTGTTGGCATGTTGTGATTGGCTAGGAGCATGCATCATTAATTACCATGCTTTTGGTCCACTGGTAGGTTGTCTTGGCCATTTTTGCTTTGTCATTATGAGTTTGCATGTGCTTGCTTCTGCTTGTGCTACTGCCCTGCCTCACCAGACCGTGTCCAATGTACCATCAAGAAGAGCACTTGGGTGTTAACTGCTCCCATATCCCTCACAACATGATGACATCAAGCCTGGGTAATCCTTCATTTGGCTTCCTAGCTCTGGCCATGGCTGACTAACGGGGCTTGGATTCCCTTGGCCTGACAACTGCCATCTCTCATTGGGTGCTTCAGGTAGACATCACAGTATCAGGGTGATCTGTCTCTTTCTGGACATGGGGGCCATCTATTTAATCCTGATAGGGTAGTAGGTACCCACATCTTCTTATTCTCCTATTGTCAAAGTGGAGCTACTGCTTTGCCAATCTGTTCCAAACTCTACCAAATATATCACCAAGGCTCAATACCCACTCTTTCTTCACAGTCTCAGAGGACTTAAGCCTCTTATCTCTGCCCTGTTAAGAACGAATTTTTTGTTACACCCCTTGGGCTGCCCACCACATGCACACACTACCTGAAACACCCTTCAGGGCCCCACCACATGTACAATTCTACATACTAAGAAACTTGGAATTCTCCAGCTATTTTCCCCTCTCCCTACTCTAACCACTTATCTCTCCCCTTCTACTGGGTAAGTGTCACTACAGAACTCCCTGCTTTCTTTACTTTCACTACAGAATCTATACAGATGTGCCAGGATACATTTCCCTTTGGAGCTATAGGTATTTCTTGGCCTCTGACTTCCAGATTACTTTTCCCTTCTGAGCTGCAACATGTCTTTGTTCTGAAAACCCATCTAACAACCCATCTAACTAACGACTTCCCTAGATATTTCCTATCAGTTTTCCTGTAAGTCCATCCAGGAGCCCCAACAGGTTGCTCAGACCATTCTTACCCTTAAGGGCAAATAGACTCACTGGGCCACCACAAGTGCTACAAAATTGACATGGATCAGATTCACTAACAACAGAAAGAGATGGCCTTTGTCTCTTCCTTGGGAGGAATGTTGCTTCTACATCGACCAGTCAGGTATAGTAAAAGACAAGATCTGACAAGTTCAGATGGATTTTCAAAAATGTAAGAAACAGTTTGATACCTCTGGCTAGTAGCTCATTAACAGTCTAGTAAAGAATTGGGAACTACCCTTCTTAATCTCATTTCTCCTGCATTTTTTTAATCCTATTAGTTACACCCTGCCTTGTAAACTTCTTTTCCAGATTTCTTCAATACATTCAAAAGATCCCTTACAAGATTTTCATTCAGTTGCTATTACAGGATTATTAGCCCCTAGCTACAGAGTCAGAGGCCAGTTTATACCCTGATGATAAAGATCAAGTTCAGCCACAGGACCTTGATGTCCTGACCCAGGAGAATGTAATCTAAGTATAACATTGCCACCTTTCCTGTGACATGATTACCAACAATAAAGAAAAAAGGGAGGAATGTAAACATAAGTGGCCAGGCCCCTCCCCTAAGGACTTCTAACTGTCAGGTTCCAACCCACAAAATGCTCTAACTACCCTAACTATTGGATTCTGCCCCCATCCTACAAGGTAAAAAGCCCAATCTATGGACATGAAATCCCACCAATCTCCACCTTGAAAAGTTCCACCCTCTTCCAAAGAAGCTCCATATAAGCTGTGTATCTTGTTCAGTTTGCTGCAGTTTCTCACCTGACAGAGACAGCCACCCTCTTGGATATTTTTCCCTCCCAATAAATCTGTTGTGGGAGGTTTGTTGTTTGGTGTGACTTTGTGGTATTTCTTGCCTCCCAGCTGCCAGGACACCTCTCTATCCAAGCTATAATGCTTACAACCATGGAAACTCGTACAAATAAAAACACTTAATTGGGGTAACTCCCTTCCAGTTTCAGAAGTTCAGTTGATTATCATTATGGCAGGGAGCATGGGAGCATCCAGGCAAATGTGATGCTAGAGGAATAATGGAGAGTTAGTCCTACATCTTACAAGAAATGGAAAGTCAAGGAAGAGCCACACTGAAGGAAGCCTGAGACCACAAACCTCGCCCCCACAATCACTTATTTCTTCCAACAAGGCCACATCTCCTAATAGTGCCACTTCCATTGGGGGCCATTTTCTTTCAAACTACGACATTGCAAGAGAAAAGGTTACTCAATAAAATACTGTGTTCATTCCATTTGGTGACAAATTTAGTTCATGTAAGAGAAAGTCCTATCTTCCTTATGATTTGGAAAAGGACACAAGTGTAGAAACAATGATAGCCAAACTGGTTAAAGGGGACCACGAAAGTGGCAATGGTGCATGACTTTAATCTCTGTACTTGGGAAGCAGAAGCAGGCAGATGTCTGTGAATTCTAAGCCAGCCTGATATAAAGAGCAAATTCCAGGGCAACCAGGGATACACAGAGAAACCCTGTCTTGGAAAAAAAAAGAGCACTATAAGTTCAAAATACATGTTTATGGAAAGAGTCAATATTAAGGACAGAACAATTTTCATTATGTAAAATAGAAGAAATTATATATTTTATATGCCAAAATAAATTACATTAATATTCACAAATAGCCTAAGGTTATAAAATGTATTGGTCAGTCATGGCTATCTGTGAACTTAATAGCCATGGAATATTTTATTTACATAAACACTCTATGTTTTTATTCTCATCAAAATATTGATATCTATGTGAAAAATTTTAAATTATAGTCACTCTCAATCCTTTCTCAAAGTTAATCAGTACCCTAAAAGCATAAGTATAGCATCATTTTCATGCATAGAATACTTTTACTGAAGTTATGTGTGTGTGATTTTTAGTGTTAGAATTCTTTTAAACTATTTTCACAAATATAATCACATTACAGGTTTATCATTTTACAACATCCTTTTTTCAGCTCAACCTTCTAAGATTTATCCATCTTGATACTTGAGGTGATACATTTACTATACATTAGACTTCTATTTCATTCTCTTTACTAATTTCTTGATTGTATCTGTTTAATTGATTTTAAATGGATTGAATATCACAAGTGAACCACTTCATCTCTGGGTACACTTATGGAAGTATATTCTTTAATGACAACAAGATTGAATTTTACCCTGTATTTTTAAAAAAAAAATCATCTTGCTGGTCCCCCAGACTTGATATTCTAGGGATGGACATTTTCTCTAGCTGTGTTTCGTTAATAACAGCTGCTTCTATTTGAATTATAAAAGTGAAACTTTTTCTTCTTCTCTGAGTGCAAGTTCAGATACTATTCTTTCAATTTGTGATAGTTCCATGTGAGTTGCAAAATGAAGTCATCAGGGTCAGCTGCACCATTCTGTAGAGGTGCCAGAGGACTGGAAGGGAAAACATGAGATTAGGGAGAAAGGAATATAAAGAAAATAATCTGGTCATTCGACCTCAGACTTGGGGTTAGTATTTTAATCACTGTATTTTTCTCCAGATCTTTTGCCCTTTATTTACAAATGGTGCATTATTTTAACTTGATGCAATTCTTTTTTTTTTCTTCAATCAGCTTCTGGAGACCTCCATCAAATTTTTCAGTTTCCTCTCTCGTCCTTGCTCCTTGTAAACCCTCTGGAACATGCCCTTTATATTTCAGAATTGTAGAGGAAAAATAGTTCAAGTTAAAATTTGTTTTAATTTCCAGTGACGTCTCTTTGAAACCTTTTTAAAAATAAAATTAGCATCATTCTGCCTAGAATTTAAATTTCAACTTGGTAAAAGGCGTTTGACAGAAGTGAACAAGAGAACTCTATATAAGTAATATTATCTTTTCCAGAAGTTTTGCTGTCACTATTGAGTCCATATAAACACTCCATGAGCAGAAAATCAAATATTTAAAATATTATTAGAGTTCCATTATTATTTTCATTGTAAGATTAAAAATGATGCTGTTTAGTTTACTGAAGATGCTTCAGCATTTCAGAATCTAGTATTCTGTGAATTACAGACTGAGAAATGCATATTTATGAGAAATTCTAAAAGAATTTTTTTTTACTAAGTCAGTGTCTCTCACCTTTGAATACTTCTTAATTGGCTGCAATTCATTTTGAAAAAAGAATAGCGTTTGACATTTAGAACCACCAGAAGATATAAGTGGAAAAGATGTTATATATATATATATATATATATATATATATATATACATATATATATGTGTGTATATATATACATATATATACATATATATATATGAATAAATTTATTTTACTCAAACTTGGGAGATTCGAAGGTCACAGAGGAAGTGGGGAATTAGGGATGAAGCCAAAGCCTAATAAAATCTGGTAAACAATGTGAGATGGTTTTCCAGAATTTTTCCACCATTTGTTGTGCCATCTGTAATAGCTGCCATAACAAAAAGCCACACAGAGTGTGTGACTTTCACACAGAAATTCATTTTAACCGAGTTCCATAAGCTAGAAATCCATGAGTTTTGAGTGGGTTGGTTTCTTGGAGACTGTCTTACACTTGTGTGTGTGCTGCCTTCCCCTGTGTATATTTGTGCCCATATTTCATCTTTTTATAAAGACACCAGTCAAACTGGATTTGGGACAATAAAGTGACCTCATGTTAACTTGATTAATCTCTACATACTCTTTCTCCAAATGCAGTCACATCCTGCAGCCTTTAGAGGGTTAAGTTTTCAACATGTAAATTGGGACTGGGATACACAATTTACCATATAGCACTGTAACTGCCAAATTTTAGAACTAAGGTAATACCTTTAACCCTGCAATCTCACCAAATAATTTCCTTATGTTTTTCATTTCTTTATAGACTTGATCTCATACATATATATTTTATAACTTCTGTTATATTCTGGTTTTTAAATAAATATTCTATAAATATCATATTGAACTTCTTCTAGTTGTAGCTATAAATTTAACAATTTTAGTTTTTTGTTTGATAAATGGAATTGACCTAACTAAACAGAATTCATTTTAATATAAATCATAATTATATTCATATATGTATCACAGCCCCTTAGCTACAGGATTGATTCCAATAACCCTATGATATCAAAGTCCGTGATTGTTCAAGTCCCTCATAAAAATATTTAATATTTTTAATGTAACCCTGCAACCCTTTGCATACTTTGCATCAGCTCTAGAATCTATATAATAACTAATAAGATATAAATGTTTTATAAATATTTGTTATTCTATATTATGCAGGGAATAATGATTAAAGGAGTACTCTGCATAGTATTCAAAAGAGGTTGACATTTTAAGAATATTTTTGAATTTGTGATTTATGGAATAGAGGGACTAAAAACAGGAAAGGATAAATGGAGGGAGGGAGGGAGGGAGATAAGAGGAAGAAAGAAAGGAAGAAATGGATTGAAGAAAGAAAGAAAGAAGAAAGAAGAAAGAAAAGAAAGAGGGGGGGAAGGGAAGGGAGGGAGAAGGAGAGAAGAGAGAGAAAGAGACAGAGAGAAGAGAGAGCAGGCGAAGAGACCACACAGAGGATGCCCAGTGGTAACACATATATGCAAATTATATTTATAATCTCTATCTCATTTATAGTCTTTCAAACCACTACCCCCACAAACTAAGATAAAACTTTCACCCACGCATCCCTCACAAATGTTAAGAAGAGAATGAATGACCTTCTCTTACAACTGAGTAGATACTTTAGCCGTTCAAAGAAATATTTTGCAGCGTAAATGTTTTAGAGGCTACAAATAATTATTGCTTATTATGTTTCTTAATAAGATAAATGTTTAATCTGTAGCCTTCTATGGTTATATTTACATATTTTTCTTAACTAGAAGTCAATGACCCAAAAACCTTAGCATTCTATAGAATCAGCTACATAGTTTGTTTCTAAACCCAATTCACTAGCATTCCCAAAGTATTACATCTCTTGGACATACTATAAAATGAGTAAGCAATGTAAGAAAAGCAGGACATGCTCTTGGTGAGAATATGTGGTATCTGTAGTGGTATTTGTTTGTAATTAAACAAAGACAGATGGAAATTGGCTAATGCTAATATTATGTCATGGCTGAGGCAGAGGCCATTGAGGACATCTTTCCATGAATATAGCTTCCTTCTGAATTATTCAATTATTCTCATTGATTCAGTTCTAATATAGAATAAATACTGTTTTCTATTTTTTGTAATTACTGCTGATATTTTAAAAACCTTATATCTAAATAGTAAAAATTTAACATGAAACATAATTTTAGGTATTATTAATTTATAAACCTCTCTGTATGTGATGTTATTTATATTCTAGGAGGATACTATTGGCTAACCTGTGGACTCCATGAGTACTCAATGTTTTCTCATTGGTGATATCACACATTCTCTGTCGACGTCTAGTGCTTCGGGGTCCCTGGGTAAGGGTCTCAAACAAACCAGGACACAGGGGATGCAGAGCAAAAACAGCAATTGCAACTGCATGCTGCGCATTTATTATGAGGCCTTTGTATATGTTATTGAAACAATTGCTTCAGTCAACGATATAATTGGAAAGAGGAAGTATAAGCGGGTGAAGTAATCACTTTCAAGAGAGCACAATGTATTTACTTAGGGTTGTGGTTGCAAGAATTTTCAAAACTACTGCAAAAATACCATCAGGTGGTATGGTCACAAAAGTCTCCAGAGACATTATCTCAATGTCTCAGATCTAATTTAAGCTATTCTAAATATATGAGCAAAGCAATTCTATGTGTACTGTGCTGCAGAGCTGCCACTTCCTTAAACTCTGTGGCATTCAGAACTTGTGACAAGGGAACAGGGGAGAAGAACGTTTTCCTCTCCTAGCCCTGGCATTCCATAGCTGACCTGTGTCCCAGCCACAGTCCTCAAATTTCCCCAGAGCCAGGGCAGCACAATTCCCTGCAAACTAAAGCACAGATTCCAAATCCTCACAATTCTCCAGATATGTCGGGCCATGAAAAGAGGGACATTGTGCCTGTTGGAAGCTTTCCATGAAAGAGGTCTGAGCTCCCAAAATCCGGGCAAAGCATCGAATGTTAGCTCCAAAACAATTTGATCACCCATATAGTTAATACCTGACCATCCAGTGAGACTGGGACAGACTTATTAGCAGCATCTTTCATCTCCCCTTCTCTCGGTCCCCTGTGATATTTTGTCATCAAAGACTGCACTTGATATTCACCCTGACTAGAATTTTACTGTATTTTATTGGGGTGAGAATAAATATAATCCTTAGAATTTCATTCACCTGGATTCTGATGTCTGACATGTTCAATTATGGGTCCTCTTGAGAACATGGAGAATAACTAATTTTATTCCCCAAGAATTGCGCTCTGACAAATATGCAGAGCACACTAAATAAAATTTCAGGGAGAAGGCTAAAGCAATCCTTTTTTGTCTTAGATAAGCATTATGATGCCATCTGTTGATGCCTTTTAGAAGTCCTATGGCTTTGGGGCATCAATAAATAAAGAGATTACATATAAAAGAACTTTATATTAAGGGAAACCAGACTCAAAATGACAAATACTAAATGTCCTTTTTCAAAAGCAGATTCAGTCTCTGCTAAACACAGGCATCCAAGTTGATGTGAGCTTAAAGAAAAGCCAGGATATTTGAAAACGGTCAAAGAAGAAAGCTTCTAAGGAGGAGGGAGAAAAAAAACATAGCAAAACCTAAGACAGGTATACTGGAGGTTAAAGGGCAGAACAGGGGCAGAAAGCATCAACAAAAATGAAAGGTGTACAAAAGTCTCATATGGAAGTCTGTTAACTAATTCACCCAAGAAATAAATACCTTAAAGTTAATATGAATATGGGGAGCATTGCCTTAGTGCTTGTCTGGGAAACTGTCTATACAATTGAACACTTTAGAAATAAGCAAATCAACTCACATTCTGGAGAAGATTTTAATTACAGATCATTGAGATTCTCTGCAGATCTAGCGGAAGAAAGAAAGTTATTTTTTTTTTCAAACTAAGGAGTTTTATTAGCTGACTTTTCAACTTAAATAATACCTCAGTGACCTAAAAACAGTTTTCAGTCATTTCATATCACACTTCTGAAGGTAGAATTGTTGAACATGAGGGACATTCACAGTTTCAACACAGAATAGAGGGTAAATAGGTTTGCCATCAGTAAATATTTTCTTAGTGTTATCTAAAAAAGGCTCCAGGTCAAAGACTGACTACATCAAAAGCGCCAATTAGATGTCCTTCCTTAAAACATGCACAGGAGAATGAAAAGAGAAATCAAAGACTATTTTGCTTTCGCCAGAAGTTGAGTCCGCTTCATGATAATTTAAGCATCCCCAAATAATCCCCACAAGTCTCTGGAAAACAGATGCATTTTACTACCTCCCCAAAGCAAAAAAACTTCTACTGAAATGGAAGTATAATATTGGCCTTTCTTTGTCAGTTGGCAAATTGAAACTTTTGCAGGAGTGATTATTAATACATCTTGGCAGCTAATTATAGCTTTAGTTTCTCTCACCTGCAAAACATTATTAACTGCACACTGTTTCCATAACTGCACCACTGGATGGGTGCCTCTATGGCTGACTGTCTCTCTGCATTTGGAACATGGTGGAAACATGGTGGATCCTTCACTCTTTTCTCTCAGTGACAACACCAGCAGCTATCATGGGCCACAGTACTGCAGCATAAACCTCCCCAGCTCCTTGAAGTCTTTGTAGAACTCCAGAGCCCCTGGTCTCTATTTCTGTAGCTCTGCCAGTGACTTCTGGCCCTTGGTCAGCAGTTGAGGCTTTTTCTTTGTGACTTTGCAACTACTTTTGTTTAGGACACTATTCAATCGCTGAATAACAGCAGGGTCACTGAGATTTGACAGTGTAACAGCACAGGATCCATTAGTTATAGGAACTTCAATACTGAAGATGAGGATCCTGGCTCTACAAGCTAGTACAAGCTCTGATAGGTTCTTTGGGGCCACAAAGTATGCAGCCAACATTGATTTTGGTGATATCCATCCCAACCAATATAAGACTAATGTGATCGCCTGCTGCTGCCCAGTTAACATGTTTGTCAGAATGATTCTTTTTTGCTATACAAGGTTCATTGGGTGGCATTGCTAACAGTTGATCACCAGAATGGACATAACCAGCTTCAATTTTACCAGTAACACATAAGCCAGATCTTCAAACTTTGAAGACATTTGACAATCTAAAAGGTTTGTCAATGGATCGTTGAGGGGGTTTGAAGGAATCAGTCTGTTCTAATAAACAGGATCCTTTATCGAGTGAGCTCACACGACTGTGATCTTGTGATTAAATTTTCACCACTGAGACCACTCATGGGGATGAAAGCTACACCACTCTCCTTAATACCTGTTTGCTTAAGAAAATGCCCAAGTTTTCCAGCAATCTCTTGAAATCTTTCTTGTTGCCAATTTACCTGACCTGTTTTATTGACAGTCACAGCAAGCTGTGTCACTCCAAGAGATCAGATCAAAAGGCATGTTCCCATGTCTGCCCTCCAGTCTCAAATCCAGCTTCAAATTCTGCCCTGCTGGCATCAACAACTAAAGCAGCTACATCCATCTGGGATGCTCCTGTGATCATATTTGGAAGGAAGTCAGGCCTTATAGTCTGGAGCATCCATTAATGTAATAACTTTGGTTGTGGTTTCCAACTTCATCATGCCAACATCCCTTGTTACTCCCTTTTCCCTTTTTTTTCTAGTCTCATCTAAGACCCATGCATATGCATACCCAAGAAAAGCCTTGCAAGCCTTTTAAGATTCTTGCTCATTTTTATGCATAGTTCTTTTGTTTACATTACTCAGAAGATAAAGCAATGGCCCATCAGAGTCCTTTTCCCAGCATCAACATAACCAATGACCACAAATTTGAGGAGCTGCTTCCGGCCCTGCTGCTTCTCCAGCTTTGCCTTCACATCTATCTGGTGCCTCAGCTTGCCAGACTTTTTCACTGGTGTGGGAGCTGAACTCAGCTCTTCTGATGCTTTAAGGAGGGATGTAGGAGGGCAGATTTATGAGTGCTGGTCTCAAGAACATTAGGAGAAGCAATGCTGCCATCGTCACCAGGAGGTGCTTTGTCAGGAGTATGCAGACTATCTCTGTTTTTCTGACAGGTTAAGCCAGGCACTTCAAATCCCATAGTTTGCTTCTTCCCAGATACAGTCATTTTAGCAACTTTTGGCACAATTTCAGACTCACTCTGAGATGACCGAGATCCAACTGACTTTCCTTTTGATGTCTTTCCTGCAGACACCGCTCCTTCACTCTTCTTTAAATTCTGTGCATTATCTCATTCCAGAACCACTGATGAAGCCTGCTGGACAAAAAACTCGTTTTTCAGAATTGCGTCAATCAGTATGTCATCGGCACAGCATCTCCCAGGACCTCTCGCAAGTGATCAAGGCATGAGCAAAGATAAGCTTGGTAGTGTTCACTTAACCAGTGATTCAAAAGAGAATTAGATGACTCTTTCAGATCTTCATTAACATGTTCTTCTACAGGGTTGTCATGTCATGAGTAAATAAACTGAACAGCTGTTCATGGTGAAATACAATAATCATCCTCCATAGACTGGCTATACAAATCATCTTCTTCAAAATTTTCATTGTAGTTATATTCTCAGACATTCTGATGCCAGTCTAGGGCAGCATGCAGGGCCTCTGCCACAATCCCTTCCAAAGAATTCGGCTCAGACACGAAGAAGGTGCCAAGTGTGCCCTGCAGACCTCTTCCATACCATCTTGGCTTCTGCCAGGCCTTTGCACCAAACATCTGCGTATATGCGATGTCATACCCAATAAAGTTAATTTATAGTTAAAAGGTGAATGTATATAGTATATATTACATGCCAATATCTGATGTCCATTTGAAAAGTCACGTCAAAATACCATCTCACTTGAAACTGGTATCTGTCAATAGGTATAAATGATGTTATGTAGAAAATCCAAGATTCTAAGCTTTGGTAAACACAAAAAGAAAAGGCCGTTTGTGTAGTAAACAACACTAAGATCACCCTTAAGTTCAATGTTCCTTAAAATGTCATTGCACCTTAGATTTAAGAGGTAGAGAAACATTCATCAATATTATAAACATAAGGGTCATGACTTCCATCTTGCTGATTAAGAAAATATAACTTGAAAAAATTCCAATACCTACAAATACAAACACATAAAAATAAATTCCTCAGCAGAAGTAAACTGTTTCTATCAGTATATAAAGTTTAATTGAAGATCATCTGTTCTCAGATAAATATTTAGTGCTCTGATCAAAGTGATTTTTTCTGTTAAGGTGGAATATTTTTGAAATTATTATAGAGGAACAAATATTTTTGAGAGGTGCTCTTGATATTTAAGCCACATACAACTGAAATGATTCTTCATACATTGAAGTTCTTGTTTAAAGGGATTTCCAACTGCTTTTGGCAGGGCACCACTCTGAAAAGTCACAAGAGATAAACTTCTATAAGCATGAATTTACACTGAATTACGTGTAAAAGGAAGGCCATGGAAAGACAAAGCAAAGTGATGGATTGCTAGAAATGTCACCATGCCCAGATTTGCTATGTGTGGAATTGATTTCCTCGGACCTCGAGAGTCTTGTGCTGTATGCCAGATTTCAATCATAAGTTATATAAACGACTGTCAATCAAAGTGACAGGTACAAACCCTCACAAAAGCTGAAATTGCAACCAAGATATCTATGTAAAAGCACAGCTATATCTTAATCAAGAAAAAAAATAAGAAATAAAAACTTGCTTTAAAAAAGAAGCTTAATATGCCATTAGGTATACATGCAATAATTTGAGAGTTTTGTGTCCCAAATCACAGAGTTCCCTGACCCATGCACTCGGGCCTGAATATCATACAGCACACTCTATGATCCTATCCAGGCTTAGTGAGGAAGCATCTAGTCCAACGTTGTCCTTGTGAGATCTGCCACAGGGAGAAAATACATGAATCAGCAAACACAGTTTTTGCATCCTTTCAACACATTCAGTTCTTGATGCAAATTAATAGGTTGGCTTTTGGAACTTTATTTATTTATCTATATTAGTTGTTTCCTTGTAACTCTGCCCCTGAGGCAGATTTGCTCTTGATCAGCTGAAAAAGAACATTTTTAAGCTTGTCAGCCCAGCGCCAGGCACCAGAGTAGGTGAATTCTCTCTGGTGAGCTCGCCTAAGTACACGATTTTCCTCCCTGGAAAATCAATGGCTCGTCACTTATGTCCAATATGCTATGTTTCCTGTCTCCTGTCTTTACTTTGACTAAGGACATATCTGTACACATGCTTTTGACTTCACAGTTCCCAGATCAGCATGATGAGGCTGAACTACAAAGCGCAGGTTACAGATACCAATGTCTCCAAAGTGGGAGGTTCAGACATGACAGTGGAAAGCTCTGGCCAGTCACCACTAGCCACATGCTCCCCTCTCCATCCATCACATCCTTACTGCTAGTTTTATTTTCTGACATGAAGAATATAGGGAAACATTCAATTACCCTGTGTAAGTTACTTTTCAGATAGATTAAAAACTGCTTTCATAAGCAACTAATTGATGTACTAGGAACCTAGGGTCCTCTTTTCTGTCCATCCAAGGTTACTGCTTGCCAGAACTTAGCCATGCCACTCGTACTCAGCAATTAAACAGAGCGTGACCGAATTCACGCCTTTCTCCCTAGTTTCCTTCCTTAGATTAATTTGACTTTTAGCCACCTCTCTGAAGTTGTCTGATTTGAGAAGCTTTCGTTATTAAAGAATGAATTTACTATGAGTCATCTTTGTAGGGTATATAAATGGAGAGTATTACCTCAGCAACTACTTTCCAACACACACACAGCAATTGATATTCACAAAAGAACTTTTCCTGGCAAAGAGCAAATATCCATGGTTTCTGGGCAGTTACTTGTGGCCATTTGGAACTGCATCTAAATAGTTTACTACTGACTGATATAAACCCTACCTAGAGGATATCATGCCCCATGTAGTTATTTGAATCTGAATAGTTCCAAGATTCATTTTTTGTCTTAAAGTATCAACCAGCCCTTCCTAGGGAAGCTGGCTTACACATTTTTTTCTTCCATCTCATAACCTTGAAGTTGTCTTTTGGCTACATCCACATTTAATCCATCCAACAGCACAAAAATGTTTACACTGAGTCATATCAAGGTCTATAAAAATTGTAGGGTTTTGCTACCTCTACCTCCAAGATAACAGGTTAGATTCAGACACTGGCAGAAGACAGAGATCGCCTGCATCCGCGACAAAGAACTAGCCTGTCACAGCTCCATAAGTGCACTGTTCACATCACTTTTTGTTGTCCTCAAGGCTCTAGAGAATGTGTGTAAGGAATGTGCTTTGCACAATGGGCTTGAGAGACACTGAAGTCAGGAACCCCCTCATCTTTGCCGTGAGCTAGAAAGAAACCTGTTCTTTGCCCAGGTAAGGGAGACACCGCCCTTTGATGCTTCCAACAGTCAAATATGCCCTTTGCTACAGAATGAAACATCTATATCTGTAACTTTGCAAGCTGTTTATCACTTTATTATTTTTGAAAATATTTGGGGGGAATAATAAGTTATTAGGCCAGGCTTGGTGGCACACTCCTTTAACTATGGCACTTGAGAGGTAGAGACAGGTGGATCTCTGAGTTCCAGGCTGGCCTGGCCTACCCAGTGACTTCCAGGACAGACAGGGTTAAGTAGAGAAAAGTGAAGTAATTAATTACTTAATCAATAGTAATCTGCGGGTCCCCATGCTCTAAAATGCTACAAAAGGAGAAGAAAAATGTGAGGAATTGAAGCTTAAGAAATAAGAGTGAGTCAGGCCCAGACTGCAGCATAGGTGCTATGAAAAAGGAAACATCAGATTGAAACGTTTATTCCTTTGCGCCTCCCCACCTTTCCCTGTGACCAAAGTAAAGATTGTTAATAGTATTAAGGAAATGTAAAGCAAAAAAAAAAAATTGTAACCAAAATAGACAGAGCATTGAATATCTTTTCAGTGCATTTGGGTGCAAGTGTCTTCAGTCTACGGTACACAGCTACACACTTTGAGAGGTCAACTCTTTGGTCATTGTCCTAAAAATGCTGTTCTTCAGACAGCAGCCAAGGTACCAGAACTGAAAGTATTTCCGGAAGAAGTTCCATCAGAGGTGCTTATGATGAATTCAGACAGCCAGAGACACGATCCACTTCAGAAGAGGGTTCTAAATGACATCTACTTCAGAAGAGGGTTCTTAGTGGTGTCTTTCCTTTCTTTGATGCACTACTTCACTGTTTTCTCTTTCCTTTACTCCATCCTCCACTTTGTTAGCGTTGCATGCACATCCCATGAGCTGGCAGCACTATATAACAGACATGGTTTGAAACCACTTCATATATTACTGTTGGAGTAAATATCCATTTACTACATACCCAAAGGAGTCTCATATATCATCTCTATCTTACAGAAGAGAAAAGCAAGACATAGAAAGTTGTATGCTATCTTTTCTAAGGCCTTCCAGCTAGTAAACGTTATAATCCTAATTTGATTTGGAAGGTTAACTCAAATATCCATGTTTCTCACTGTTTCATGTAAGCTATCAGTGTTAACACCATATTATGTGGCTTCTGTATCTTTTCACATGACACCACAATATTAGAAAGATAGAGCTGCCCTTATGGGGTTTTAAAATTTTTTAATCAGTTATTCCTAAATTGATACTACTATACCATGATCTTAACGTCTCCTCATTTGAAAGACTTTCCAAGTTACCTAATGAAGAGTCAATCCATACTGAAGCTTAATATCTCATTAAAAGTATGGCAATAATCTAGGTGACTATTTGCCAACTCACAGGCTCTTATTTTATTTCAGTTTGTTTGAACTATAAATATTTCAGTAAGAAACGTATTGTATATAAATGAAATGTAGACATGATTTTCTACTATGGTCTCAATCCCAGAACAATTCTTCTGATTGCCAGGTAAGGGTTCCTATGTATTTAGTGCAATTCCAGTTGGCACTGTGACCCACATGTCACCAGTAGGCTGTCTGTCAGAGCACCCAGACTCCACCTCCCCATGGGGGTACCAATGTGATGGTGGTAAGCAGATATCTAACCATCATTTCCATTTCCCACATAAGATGTTTTTCAGACATTATTATCCAGAGTCAATCTCCAAGTCAATATTTTTGTGCAATCTAATAGGAATGCTTTGGTTGATATTGAGGCTCCACTTCATATTTAAAGATCTCATCGCAGACATCAATCATTCGTTCTGTCATTTTCATTACAAATTATCATTTTTATTATTCTATCGAATTTGTTGACATTTATTTTAAAAATTTTAATTTGTAAATATGTTCTTGTAGTTCCCTTGTCTTCTGTAGATTTTGAATTGCTAGAAAATTCTCTTCCAGTGCCTAACTCTTACTTGAAGTAGTTTGCATATGCACTTAAGACTTTTTATTTTTTCAGCACTGTGATCAAACACAGGGCCTGACATTTGTTTAGATACATTCTACTCTTGAAATAGTTGCCAGAACCTTCTGGTATTTTTTTCTATGATTAGGTTTTTATTCAAATATGCTGTCTCTATTTGTTCTTTATGGGTGAAGTGTGTTTTAATAGTATATACATAATATTTTTATTCTGTGGTAGTTTTTTTCCTCTGTTGATTTCTTCTCAGCTGCTGGTTTCTTGGTAGCTGTGGCCTTTATCAACCTCATGCCCCCTCCACCCAGCAGGTCTATTCAGCTTCTTGACATTCAGAGGCTTAGTTCATGTCTTACTGTCTGCATACCTCTTGTCAGCAACCCCCTTCTCTGCCTCCTCCTGCTTTCATTTGGCTGCTGCAGCTGTTTTCTCTACTTCCATTTCCTTTGCCTGAGTTTGTCATTTCTGGCTGGGAGAAGAATGGTGTCCCTTTGAGCAGTCTTTGTGTACCAGTGCAGCTTCTACATGATTTTCTGTTTCTTCGGTGAATTCTTCCTCAGGAGTCTGATGAATCTTCTTGCATAGGGCTAAGAGAATTCTTTGGCTGTCTGGGCTTTTCAAGATTCAGTAAATGCTTGTGTTTATCATCCTTAGGATTGGATGGTTACACTCACTCTTGCAGGAAGCATCCTATGCCAAGAACCAACAACTCATCCTCTCTTCTCCAAAGCACTTTCAGTCCAAAGGCAGAAATGCTCCACATGCCCACCAGGAGCAAGTTTCAAATGTTCAGCCTGCTTACAATAAGCAGAGTAATACCAGGTTGAATGTTTTGATTGAGAATATCCCTGTATTTGAATATTTGGTCATATATTTGAATATTTTGTCATCAGGGAATGGTGCTTTCTGAAAGGATTAGGAAGAGTGGCAATGTTGGAAGAAGTGTGTCACTGGGAGTGGGCCTTGAGCTTTCAAAAGCCCATACCAAGACCAGAGTCTCTCTCTTTCTCTCTCAGCCAGGGATCACGATGTAGCTCTCAACTACGTCTCCAGCACCATAGCTGCCTATATACCACCATGCTTCCTGTCATTACAATAATGGACTATACCTTTGAAACTGCAATTAAACTATTGTATTAAATGTTTTCTTGTGCCGGCTGCCAGCTCGGAGAGGTTAGGAAATAACCACGATAGTCCTTTTATAATTAATTAGCTTTAATACAAGGGGAGAATAAGGGAACTTACAGATCCAAGGGTCCAGTGGAGCAGA